>NC_080790.1:138557193-138883503 GCF_028018385.1 Neofelis nebulosa | reverse complement strand
ATGGAATCTTGCCATTTGCAACGACATGGTTGGAGATAGGAGGTATTATGCCAAGTGAAATAAGTCCAACAGAGAAAGATAAATACCATATGATTTCACTCATGTGTGGAATTTAAGAAACAAAACAGATGAATATATGGGAAGAGGGAGAGAGAAGAGAGAAACAAACCACAAGTGACTCTTAGTGTTAGAGAACAAACTGAGGGTTGGTGGAGGGAGGTGTGTGGGGGATGGGCTAAATGTGGGATGGGTATTAAGGAGGGGTACTTGTTGCGATGAGCACTAGGTGTTGTGTGTCAGTGATGAATCACTGAATTCTACTCTTGAAACCAATATTGCACTGTATGTTGGCTGACTAAAATAAAGAAAATATGTTTAGTGACTTGCTAAAGGCCAAGTGTAGAATAGTCAGAGTACAGATCCCCTAGGGGCTGCGGACGTAAGGGGAGGGCATCCACTTGCAAACTCTCTTCCACTGACCTCCACCTGGAGCTCAGGAGAAAGAGTGAGGGGAAGAGACTGAAGAGAAACTCTCTTAGTGCAGTGGTCTGCAGAAGTGGGATGGACAGCATGGGTAGGGGGGCAGCACCTAATCCTGTCTGAACTCTCCTCCCCAAAGAACAAAAGTCTTAAAACGTTGGGGGAGGAGAAGCAAACCCTGGTAATGCTTGGGTATAGATGGAGACTCACTGTGGTTGGGGGGAAGGAAAAGAATACTCTGTCCCTGGAGAAGTGGCAGGAATCCATCACAGGGACAGATCATAATGGGTTTCCTGATGCTAAAAGAGAGGCAGGACTTCTGAGGAAGCCCCATCCCCCAAACCCAGGGACACAGTGCCTTTCTAAGACTGTTGTTGGACCAGAATGTCACAGAGCTGCCTGTGACAGCTTACCCCCAGTCTGCCTTACCCCCAGACTAACAAGCACAGAGGAATAAGCAACAGCAATCCTCAGTGTGGCCCAGGGGAAAGGAATAGAGACTCTTTTGGAGGCACAGACATCCAGGGAAGTCCTACAGCAGAGAGTACAGCAGTATCACTAAGAAAAGCTCTGACAAACCAGCCCCCACCTGAAGTACAAGATAATACAGAGAAATTTTAAGCTAATAACCATAGCAATAACAAAACCCAAACCAACTCAATTTCTAGCTAGATTGGCTAAGTACCACCACACTAACAGCCCAGCAGAAGGAGCCTGCCACATCCAAACATAAGTACTATTTACCTGGATCTCTGCCATCTTACATATGGCATTCAGGGGTAACTAGCATGCATGTACAAGCCAGAAATTATGAGACAAACAGAAACTCTGCCAAGAGACAAAATAATCAATATAAGTAGGCTCAGGAGTGGCTCAGATGTTGGAAATATACATGATTTAAAACAGCCATGATGGAGGCCTTGCAGATGCCTCCACCATCCAGAAGCCCCCTACATCGCCTAGCCATGGTCGACCCCACCATGTTCTTTGACATCACCACGGAGGGTGAGTACTTGGGCCATATCTCCTTTGAACTGTTTGCAGATAAAGTTCCAAAGACAGCAGAAAACCTTCATGCTCTGAGCACTAGGGAGAAAGGATCTGGTGATAAAGATTCCTGCTCTCACAGGACTATTCCAGGATTTATGTGCCAGGGTACTGACTGGCAGCAAGTCCATCTATGGGCAGAAGTTTGATGATGAGAATTTCATCCTGAAGCACATGGGTCCTGGCATCTTGTCCTTAGGGAATGCTGGACCCGACACAAGAAGTTCCCAGCTTTTTGTCTGCACTGCCAAGACTGAGTGGTTGGAGGGCAAGCATGTGGTCTTTGGCAAGGTTAAAGGGGATAGATATTGTGGAAGCCATGGGGCACTTTGGGTCTAGGAATGGCAAGGCCAGCAAGAAGACTACCACTGCCAAATGGACAAAACTAATACATTCGATTTGTGTTGTATCTTAACTGCCAGACCGTTCCTTCCGTAGCTTGGGAGAGCACCCCTCTGCCCTCACCTGCTCAAGATCCCCTATAATCTTTGTGTTCTCACTGCAGTTATGTGGGTTCCATGTTTTTCCTTATTACCCTCCAAGTCTAGCTGGATTGCAGAGTTCAGCTTACAATTATGAAATTAAAACTGAACACCACCACCACCAAATAGCCATGATGGATGTGCCAAAAGTTTTGGAAGAGAAGAAAGACAGAATTCAGGGACAGTTGGGGGATTTCAGTAGAGAGATTATAAGTAAAAGTCATGGTAATGGAGATAAAGACTTCCTTGAATGATGTACACGGTGCACAGGCAGATTATGATCCCTGGCTGCTGAAATTTGCAGCCAACGAGAGAAACGTTGGTGTGATCCCAGACTAGGACAGGTAAGAAGAGGGCTTGGCTATCTCACTCAAGAATTTTGACATTCTGGGGAACCATAAAGGTCTTTGATCTCGTATATGAACAGATGTGATCAGTGCGTTTGAAAAATAGTGCCATGACTATTGCCGACAAGGAGGCTCTCCTGGAAGCCAGTGTGAAAGAGGCTGAGTGCTGGGTGAGGGAGGGGGCAGGTGGAAGGGAACTGACTCCCAAGACGCAGGGTGAGGGACAGGGAGGCCTCCCCCTCTCTCTGAGGGCTCCAGCTGCACAGGCTGCTGATGCTGTGGTCCCACTTGGGATCTCAGAACTTTTGTGGAGGAAAAGAGAACGTGGAGTGAGTTTCCACAGATGCTCCGGAGGTTCCCGTGGGAGAAGTGGACACATGTGGTCAGTTAGGGAAAGAGTGTTAGTGGTGGAGAAGCGCCAGTACCCCTGAACAGAAGAAGGTGGACTCAGCAATGCGGAGGTGTCTGTCCTGGCTACAAGATCAGAGGAGACGCCCAGGGAGAGACGGGTAGGAAAAGGGTGAAGATTATTTCTTGCCCTTACATATTTTCCCCTAAACTGGAAATAACTTGATTTCTTACTTTCCCTCTAACCTGTGATACTTTATCTTCTCTTGCTTTTTATTTATTTTTTACTTACTTAATTTTTAAGGTTTCCTTATTTATTTAGAGAGAGATAGTGAGAGAGTGTGGGAGGGCCAGAGAGAGAGGAGAGAGAGAGAATCCCAATTGGGCTTCGCGCTGTCAGCACAGAGCCCACGAACCATGAGACCATGACCTGAGCCAAAATCAAGAGTCAGATGCTTAACTTATGAGCCACCTTTTCTTGCTTTCTCAATAAGCATGTCACAGGGAAAATACACAAACATGTCCACGTGTAATTAAATATTTCCCAAAGAAAGGTGGGCTGCTCTTTTGTATCGACAGTTCCCTTTCTGCTGGTTGCTGTGCTCGGCCTCCTTCTTTTAAATATTGTTCAGACTGTATCTAGCACAGTGTCAGCTCCTCCGTGGTGCCCGATGATATTGGATGATGGTAATTATATGCGTCACTGGAACAGCACTGCTGTAAAACCAGCAGCCATCCCAACCCATAATGTCAGAGTTTAAAAAAAAAAAAAAAACTTATTCTTCCTTTATATTATAGCACTGGATCAGAATCACGGGTTTCAAACCGAATAATAAAAGTAATTTCCTATGATGAAGATAGGGAGAAAAATAGTATTCATTAGACACCTCCTATCTATCTTGGATTGTGTTAAACAGATAGATAAATGCCATAACGTAGTATAGAGATATAAAATATGGGGCGCCTGGGTGGCTCAGTCGGTTAAGCACCCGACTTCGGCTCAGGACATGATCTCACAGTTTGTGAGTTGGAGCCCCGCGTCGGGCTCTGTGCTGACAGCTCGGAGCCTGGAGCCTGCTTCAGATTCTGTCTCCCTCTCTCTGCCCCTCCCCTGCTCAAGCGCGTGCGCTCTCTCTCTCTCTCCTCTCTCTCTCAAAAATAAATAAACATTAGAAGAAAATTTTTAAAAAATTCACCACAGTGTCAGGTGACTCAATGGTGGCATGAGAAGTGTTTAGCCCTTTCATTTGCTAAACTGCATTTCCTTTTTAAAATATTTTAAATGAACACAATTACCTTTAAAATGCATTTAAAATCTCTCTTTCTCCCTCTCATTATAAGAGGATCTACTCGAATTTCCACATCAGCTTACTCTAGCACATTCCACATCCCAGATTTGTTCTGGAAACATCCTGGGAATTGAGGTACTTATGCTGTTCTCTGCCATCTTGTGACGCACAGGTATGACCTGTTTGGTCTTCTCTAAGATGTTTCCTTGATGGAGCTGTTTGTCTGAAAGGATATTTAACCCAAATCCTAGGTTGTTTTTCATTTCTTTCATTTTTAAAACATTTTGCTACTATGCATATGACACAAACAGAAAACCGTAAAAATTTTAAAAGTACATCTGAATGATCGGTTACAAAATGCAATTGACACGGCCATCCAGACCAAAACAGAATAGTTCTGCATTCCAGAAGCCTACCTCCTGTGCCACCGAATGCCCTCTCCCCACTTCCCTCTCCACATCTTTATATCCTCTCTCTGCCTTCTTCTTTCTAGTTTAATCACACAAATATACAGCTCTATATATTACAATTTAGTTTTTTAAAATATTAGATAAAAGGGATGACAGTCTGACTTCCCTTGTGTGATTAGAGCAACTGTAGCATCTCCTTCAGTGCTGGCATGGAGATGACAGAATCGCTCAGCTTATACCCGAACATGTAGTCACTGTCTCCATGTTACAACAGGTTCTTGTTTTGCTGGGTATAGAATTACAGGTTGGTGCTTACTGTCTGTTAGTCCTTCTCACTGTCTTCGGGCTTGTACGTCTCCTGTTGAGAAGAGGGTTGTCAGCATCAGTTCATATTGTCATTTTGAAGAAAACGTGTCTCTTTCTTCCAGCTATTTTTAAGAATTTAAAAAATTCCCTTTGCCTCTGATGTCCAGAAGCTTTACTGTAACGTACCCTCATGTGTAATTTTTAGAATTTACTGTTTGGATCTGCAAAGCTTCTTGGATCTGTGATTTTTGTTTTTTATTAGCTTTATAAAGTTCTCAGCCAATATAATATCACTTCTGCCCAGTTTTCACTCTTCACTCTCTGGTATTCCAATTACACACACGCTGGCACTCCCTCAGTACCCTTGGGGTGTTTTCATCCTTATCCTGTACTTTCCATAATTTGTTATTCTGTGATATCTTCTTGACTTTGACATTTAATCTATCTCCCACTTCACTAATTATTTCCATGTCCAATCTATATTAAATCCTCCAACTTAATTCTAAATGTTTATGTATTTTTCTATTCCACAATGTTCAATTCTTTTTTAAAAGAATTTTGTAGGTTCTTTTGTAAGAATTCTCAGAGGCTCTGTTTCCTTGAACATGATCATCAGGTTCTTTAAAGTCCAACAATTCTGGGGTGCCTGGGTGGCTCAGTTGGTTGACCGTCCAACTCTTGGTTTCAGCTCAGGTCAGGATCTCACAGGTTGTGAGTGTAAGCCCTCATCGGGCTCTGAGCTGATGGTGTGGAGCCTGCTTGGGATTCTCTCTCTCTCTCTCTCTCTCTCTCTCTCTCTGCCCCTCCCCTGCTCTCTCTTTCACAAATAAATAAACTAAAAAAAAAAATATGGTCCTCCAACTCCAATCTCTGGATCCACTGTGAGTCTGTTTCTGTTGCCTATATTTGCTGCTGATTTCTGCACATGTTGTCCTGCCATGTCAAGGTGCCCAGTTATTTCATGCAGTGTGCCAGAAGCTTTACTTTTTACAGAGCTTTGCAGAAATTATTCAGGTCCCCATTGACGGATTTATGTTTGCTATAGCAATCCCAGAGCAATCCCATTTGAGAGATCACTAGAAGCTAAGGTGCAGAGGCTGTGGTGATCTGTTGACTTCTAGTCTGCCCCAACGACCTTAGAAGAGAAGCATCTCCTGATGTCAGCTTTCACTCCCACATCTTACACCTGCCATCCTTCATTCTCTTACTTTCTGTCACAATCTTGCAGAGTTTTTAATATGTTGTATGATTGGTCTCATCTACTTAGTCTACCATTTTTAAAAAAGGTTCTTTATCGGGGAGCCTGGGTGGCTCAGTCGGTTAAGCGTCCGACTTCGGCTTAGGTCATGATCTCCTGGTCTGTGAGTTCGAGCCCCTTGTCGGGCTCTGTGCTGATGGCTCAGAACCTGGAGCCTGTTTGAGATTCTGTGTCTCCATCTCTTTCTGCCCCTCCCCTGCTCACGATCTCTCTGTCTCTGAAAAATGAATAAACCTTTAAAAAAATAAAAATAAGAAAGGTTCTTTTTTGATCCATTAAATAAATATCTGTTGAGTCCTAGTCTGTGCCAGACTGTGTGTTGCATGCTGGATGTTCACTGGGGAGCCAGGGAGAGAAACACCACCCATGCGGCATTCATAGTCTAGTGTTTTAAGATTTAATTACTTGACCTCTGGTCCTATAGGACCTTATAAGGGCAGATTTGAAATGAATCCAGAAAGTACCATCATGGTCCACAGAAATGGCTGATCTGACAGAGAGAGCAGAGTCCTGGAAGGATGTTGAGGGATCTTGCTGAAATACACAGAGGAGAGTCCTGGTCATGTGACCGCACGCATTTGTTGGGGCAGGAAGTCCAACGTGCCCTCCTACCCTTCCACCAGCACTGTCACCTGCAGACCACGGTGACAGTGACTTCTGCGTTCCTGACCTGGCCCGCTGATGGTCTGGTTGTGGTAAGAGGACAGAAGGGGAGGAGTTGAAAGAACTTACTTAAGAGCCATTTAAAATTTAAACAGTGTTCATAGCCATCAAAGCCTCGAGGTGTTCTAAAGCAACACTACTCCCTCAGAACACTATTCCCTCATGTTTACACGATCTCTTCAAAGGCCCATTAGATCTAAACCTTTGATGTGTGACCGACTACTTGAGTGGTGGCTTTTTGTCAGCTCAAATTTAAATCCAGTGGGGAAACGGACAAATTGGCTCTTTTATCCACCACTTTCAGTATCAACTCACAATGAACCGGGATATTTTCCCCACTTAAAAGCTACATGATGAGTTTATGAGCAGGACAAAGCGAATAAATATTCTGCCCAGGAGCTCCACCGGAACACAGAGTCAGACTTTCGGGACCAGAGCCGTGCACGACACTCTCCTCCAGCTGAGCCTGTCTGATTCCATCTCTTCCTTGGGAACACAAGCACAGCGTGTGGAGAAGCCACCGCCTCCGGCCAGTGTTGGGGAGGGTCCTGTGGACGCCCTGGCCCTGGGCTAATGCAGGCGTGCTGCTAAACTGAGGAGCAAGGGTCCTTCCGTAAAGGCCAGGGGACGATCGTTGCTGGAAGTGAGCTCGTGATGTAGAACTGAATCAACCCATTTCCAGCCCCCTTTGTTCTCTTGGACCAAACCGCAAGCTCACTGTAGATGCTGCACACACCTTTCTTTCTCCAGACGTCAGTGCTCGCTTTGGAAGGGGCGACCCAGGTGTGATGAGCGGGTTTGCCCTGGGGACATCCAGTCACCTGCTGGCTGCCAGTGCTGGCGTCTCCTCTCCTGGCACTTCCTTGAGAAGACGTAGCATCCCTGTGAAAGCTAGTTTACCCACTGAAGAGGGTGCGGAAGAGAAGACACACGTAGAAAAATCTAACGATGAAATAATTCACACGTCTAGAGGATACATGGAAAGCTTTGCTTTTCAAAAAGTCCTCTTGTGGGAAATCCTTTTATATTAGTCAGCTCAGGCTGTCATAACAAGAGACCCCGGACTGGGGGGCTTAAACGCAGAAATCTATCTCCTCACCGTTCTGGAAGCTAGAAGCCCAAGACCAAGATGCCAGCAGGCTTGGTTTCTTCTGAGGACCAGGAGACTCTCTCCTTGGCTTGTACACAGTCATCTTGCTGTGTCCTCACACACCTTTGCATCTGTGTCTCCACCCCCCCCCCCACTCTTGAGGAAGGACACCAGTCATATTGAATAAGGACCCATCTGTATGATCTGCTTTTGCCCCCAGTGACTCTGAAAAGGTTCTATCTCCAAATACAGTCACAATCCGGGGAATTGGGGGTGAGGACTTCTACATATGAATTTGAAAAGAATACAATTCAGCCCATGACACCTTTCTAAAGATGATGCAGAACCCTAAAATAGATTCCCAACTTCAACTAAATGAAATCAATTTTTAAAATTCTGCAGCATAAAAATCACTGTAACAAAAGTAAAAAGGCAGATGAGAAACAGTGAAACACATTTGCTATTTATGTCACAAAGGTCTAATTTTTAAAAATACAGATGGATCAATAGATAAAGCCAGTTGGGAAAAACCAAAGTCCTGTAGGAAAATGGGCACAAAGTCTAGAGCGCTCACAGAAAGGGAAATAAAAGCTGTTTTTAAATGATGGCCAAAATGAAATGCAACTATAAACAATCTTGAAATCACATTTTTTCCCCGCTGATCACAATGACAAAGGTTTGATAACCCAAACTTGACCAGAGTGGAATGAATGATTTCATATATATTGTAAGTTGATAGGACCTTCAGGTCAGACATTGGGTAAAATCTATCACCACTGCAATTATACAAAACCTTTGACTGGCACTTCTCAGTCCCACAAACAATGGGCCTTCCTACGCGTGAAGTGACCTACGTACCAGAACACTTGCTGCAGGGTCGTACAGGATGGCAAAAGATTGAACACCTCTAAGCAGGAGTCAGTAGGTCTGTTCCCAGTGAATACTTCACAGCGGTCAGGGGATGTGGGACTGCGCCGTATGTACTGATTCGGGACCATCGGCAGTCTGTATTAAGGGCGGTCAGTATTTGTGAATGCTATCATCTGCGATAAAATATTCACCCGGATGGATTTGAATGTTTCTGAGAGCACACACAGCCAACCTGGATGCCCCTAGGGGAGAGTACTTAGCACCCGGGAGGCGGAATAGACAGGACACTGAACACCTGTCCCTTCCGGGACTAAACACCACGCAAATGTTTCAGCACAGAGCCCCGAAGCAAATATGACAAAATGTTAATATCTGTTCCAAGGTGGGTGCGTGGATGATCCGTTCTATTATCTCCTGTCGTTTCGTGCTCATTTGAAATGTTTCATCATTAAAATTTAAAAATAAAAAATCACATCTTTTTGCCTATTACATTTTAAAAAATGATTCCCACACATACACACCTAAATTTGTCCATACTTTTCACTGTTCCTTCTATCTTACTCAACCTCTCATAATTGCAAGGGAAAGAAACACACGCCAACACGCTTTAGACAAACAGAGAATTTAGTGGCTCCTATTTCTGGAAAGGCCTGGGTGTCGCCTTCAGGTCCGATTGGATCTAGGAGCCCAAATGATGCCGTCCCTCGTGTCTTTCTCTTCCTCAGGCAGGTGATGCTGTTTACTTCTTACGGTTTTTGTCAGGAAGCAGGGAAGAGAATGTTGCTCACCAATGGTGGTGAGGACTCTCACCACATGGTCACAGTTGCGACTTCAAGATCTAGCCATGCAAATGCGTATTCCTCCTTTGCAAGTAGCAAGCATGGTGTCGGCATGTACTTTGGAACCGAACAAAATCCTTTCCCCAACAAGCTCCTTCATGGCTGTCGGCATCCGGAAGGTCCTCACCCGGATCAGTTATTTCACTGGGGATTGTCAAGGGGTGATTTCCTAATTGTGTGTCCCTTCCTCATTTATCACCTGCTAATTTTCCGCAAAGAGTTTTCCTCATTAACAGAGGATAAACTGGTTCTGAGCAAATGCTTGATTTTTTCCCATTGGTGATCAATTTTCAGGGTAAGAAGTTCATTATAATTGTCCCTCGCAATGGTGGCAATCTTATTTCTCCCTTTTTCCATATCACAGTTAGGGTTCTCCACAATCTAATGTGGAGTTGGAGTTTGGGGTGCAGGATGTTTATTAGAGAGAAGCACCTGTAAAGGGGAGGGAGCACAGGGAGACACTGGAGAGTGCTGTAGGCAGATGAAGCCCCCCCCCCAACCCCTAGGGCAGAGGGCAGCTCCCGGGTGGGCAATGCCCTTCAGAACCAGGCAGCTGCCCATGGGTCCGAAGCTGGGCTGAAGTGCTGGGCCTTAACACCCCTCCCCACTCGGCACTCCCACCACCCAAAGAACATCACCTTGAGCCGCAGTTCCCTGAACTTGAGGCAGGTCCTAAAGGAACCACAGCGGATGCCCTCTGCTGACCTGCATTCATGGCACCAAGTACTTGTAGGGCACATCTGGAAAGCATGTCCTCACCTGCCACTCTCTCCATCTGTGTGTTTTATTTGAATGTGTATTTATTTTTGAGATAGTGGGGAGGGGCACAGAGAGAGAGAGAGGGAGACACAGAATCTGAAACAGGCTCCAGGCTCCAAGCTGTCAACACAGAGCAAACTCACGCACCGTGAGATCATGACCTGAGCCGGTCAGACGCTCAACCAACAGAGCCACCCAGGCACCCCTCTGTGTATGTTTTTAATTTCGTGTTTGGTTCTGCTTTGCTTTATATTTTAATGACATTACGGGCTCATGTATTTTATGTTCTATATCTTACAATAAAAATGTTTGATTTTGATGTTCAAACAATCTCACATTTAACCAGTGGAATTTCCTATGACACACCATTATGTCTTTGAGCCCTATTTCCTTCTAATGGGAAACAATATGTATAAATTCGGATTTGAGCTTATGTGCTACTGTCCCGAGGTGCTTCTAAACTCTCCACGGAGCGAGTGAGGATGTGAGTGTGTGCGTGTTAAGTCATGAGTTTTTATTACTATTTTCTATTCAAATTCAGCATGACAAAGTTTATTTTCTTGCCTGTTTTGACTCTCTGTCTATATATTCCCTAATAATATTAATACTGTTATTTATTCTAAAAGATACATAAAAATGGCATCAAAATTATGATGCCAAAATCACCACTAACAATAAAACCGCTGAGTGAATTTTAAGATTCATCTGGAGTTCTTTTTATCCTTAGAGTATAATCATCAAGGATGCGGAGTCAGGGTGCTGTTTTCAGAGATTACTCGGAATACCGTTTCTCTGTGTTACTATGTCACCACTTTGATACAAAATTAGGCCCGTTTGTTTCTGCTTACTTCCAGCCTGGGGGTTTGGGGTGTTTTGTGTTTTTTTTCTCCTTTTTTTTTTTTTTTTTTTTTGATTTGCTTTTTGAATGCGTAAAGCATCTACAAGCTTCAAATCATTCAGAATACTTTGACATTTTTTTTTCCCCACTGAGATTCCTTTTTTCTTCCTTAGTTTTGGGGCTTCTAAAATTGGCATATTTTCAAATTTCTTATCTGGGTACATTGGCATTTGTTATGTACATAGGGAGTAGAAAAGCATTTCCCTGAATGTGAATTATGAAACACCGCATTCGTGAGTTGCTTCTCGAACAACAAGTTTGAGAAACTCTGTGGACCACCCCCCCGCCCCCCACACACACACACAACTAGATTCACCTAATGCAGTAACGTATAATGGGCGCCAAGAGTGTCTTCAGTAAGGAAGGATGCTTGATTTCCTCCACCACAAATTACCATGGATGTTTGATCCCAGAATGCCCGATGTATCACGCGCCGGCAGCCTGCGGAATCAGTGCTGGTTCGTCCTAACTTAAATGCAACTCGTTCTAAGCAAAGATGAGGGATTCACGCCTTCTCATCACATCTTTGTTATGACTCCCAGGCCTTAAAATACTGGCATAGAAAAACCCATTATTTGGGTGTCTCTCAAGAAACGGCTAATGCCTCATAAGCACATACGTGGAGTATAAGCTCTGTCAGAGGAAGTTGGGTTTTTTGTTTTTGTTTTTGTTTTTGTGTGCCTCTGCTGACATACCGCACTAAGGACTGCATTTGGGTGGCACGCCTCAGGCCCTTGAGGCCACGTGGTGCATGAAAGAACGAGTGAACTGTCACTTGCTTAAGGAACGAGCCTTCACGTACGCTGACAAGGTAAAGATAGCATCATATGTTTTCTTCGCCACCTACGTTTTGAAAAATGAATAACTAAAAAATATACAAATAAGAGGCTTAGTGAACATGTAAGATCTCCTGGAAAACCGTTTTTTTTTAACAAATATTTTTAACCTATTATGTGCAAACAAATATTTTTAACTTATTATGTGCAAAAAAACAGTATATATAGACATATATGCACACACGCTAACAAAATCTGGAAAAAAGATCATGTAAATGGGTGGATAAACACATTGCACATTCCATATTCTTCCCCAACGCATATTCCAGAAACACGGAGACTCAGGTAATGCTCACAAGTGTCCATAAATGGCTTCAAACTCAAATGCGTTCAGGAATCTTCTTTTGGACAAATTTGAGCTAGTTTCTTTACTGCGAAACTCTAAAATGATTTCAAATTCAATAAATCCTCAGTGCACTAATATTTATTGTGGATCTCTGATCGGGAATGGATATTTTGTGTCACTTGCAAGCGTTTCATTTTTCTAGGTGAGTCATTTTGTAGGACTGATGTCTCTTTCCTCACTTCCGGAAACCTTGGTCAAGTTAAAGCACCAGGCACAGGACCGCTGACAAAGCTTCACTCAACTGAGTCAGACGTGACCCTAGCCCCAGAGTGACTGCACGTGAACGTGCCACAGCTGTGATTAGCACGTTGCGGACTCTCGTGGAAACTGTAGGCAACTCGCAAGAATGCACAGAGTGGGGGGTGAGCATTGAGGTGGAGACTCTGAGACAGACTCAGAAGGAAATGACCGGACATAAGAACATCGCATCTGAAATGTAGAGCATCCATGATGGGCTCTGGGGAGACGGGGAGGAGGGAAAAGCCAATGGATGTGGAGACGGGTCACTGGAATGGAATGACTGGGGAAAAATAAGGAGAAGAAAGCAAGAACTGATCAGGAGAAATGTTGAGGGGTGCCTGGGTCGCTAAGTCGGTTGAGCTTCTGACTCTTGGTTTCAGCTCAAGTCATGATCCCAGGGTTGTGGGATCAAGCCCCACACCAGGCTCTGGGATGAGTGTGGAGCCTGCTTGGGATTCTCAATCTCTCTCTCTCTCTTCCCCTCTCCCCTGCTTGCGCTCACTCCAGCTCTCTCTAAAATAAAAAAAAAAAAGAAGAAACTTTAAAGTAATAGCCGTTGAAAATTTTCCAAAAGGAATGACACCAAAACACAGATCCAGAGAGCTCAGCTCACACCATACATAATAATTATCGATAAATCTACACCTGGAAATAACACATTCAAACTACACAGAGACAAAGGCAAAGAAAATCGGAAGAAACTAGGGGAAAAGGCTTTGCTGCATAGAGAAACATGGATACACTTTACCTAGTGCTTCCTGTCAGACACAGCGAGAAGAAAGGTAGGAGTGAAATAGAGTGTTGACAGGAAGTTATCCTTAAAAGGGAAGGAAGGGCACCTGGGTGGCTCAGTTGGTTGAGCCTCTGACTTAGGCACAGTTCATGGTCTCACAGTTTGTGAGTTCGAGCCCCACATTGGGCTCCCTGCTGTCAGCACAGAGCCTACTTCGGATCCTCTGTCCCCTTCTCAGTCTGCTTCTCTCTCTCTCTCTCTCTCTCTCTTTCAAAATAGTCAAATAGACTTTTTTTTTTTTTTAAATGGAAGGAGAGCTATTTTCTCAGGAAACAAAACTAAGGGAATCCGTTGCCAGCAGACCTTCCCTACAGGGAATGGTAAAAGAAGTCGTTCAAGAAAAAGAAAGTGCTACGTAGGTCTGAAACTCAGGTCTACATGCAGAAAGGAAGAGCTTCAGAGAAAAATATAAATGAAAATAAAACATAACACTTTGTTTCTTATTCTCAATTGATCTAAAAGAGAACTGTGTTTAAATTAAATGCTACATCTGCATTAGCAACAAAAATACTGGGTGATTAGAGCATATGAGGAAGTGAAATAAAGAACACACCGCCGTGTTGGGAGACACCTATGGGAGGGTTACAAGATGACGGCAGGTGTACATTGGAGGTGGAGGTAGATGGGTCATGCATATTGCAAATCCTTTCAGCATCTTCCGGCACATATTTAAAAGAGGTTAAGTTATATCCTAAGAGAGGAGATAAACCGCAACTGTATAAATGCTTCCACTGAACCAGAGAAGAAAGAAGTGCGGGGGTGCGTGGGTAAAGAAAGCACAATGGTAACAAAAAGAAAACACATAAATTTGTGGAGGATATTGATCCGACCGTATCAATTGCTTGAAATGCGAATGTTCTAAACACACCAACTGAAAGAAAAGGATTGGTCGAGCCTGTTAAAAACAAACACCTGACTATATTTGTCTGGAAGAGGCCCAGCGTAAACACACGTGCAAACACTCAGGTGCGTTCAAAGTGAAGCCGTGGGGAAACATCCGCCATGTGCTAATGCATTAACAGAGGACACCTGTAGCAGCTGTATTAACCTCAGCACAGAGTTCAGAGCCAAGAAGGTTATAGTGGATAAAAGTGGCGTTACCTAATGATAAGGCGATCGATTCTTTAAGGAGAAACATAGCTGAACCTTGAAACATTATGCTAAATGAAAGAAGACGGTGACAGAACCCAAACATTGTGTGGTCCAATTGATACGAAATGTCCGAGGCAGATAAACGGATGGTGACAGTAGGTAAGTGGTTGGCTGCCCAGGGTTGAGCGATGTGGGGGCAACAGCGAGTGGCTGACGGGAGGCACAGGCTTTCTTTCTGGAGTAACAAAAATGTCTAATATTGATTGTGGTGATGGCTGCACAATTCTGAATACTCTAAAAACCATCAGGTCATAATCTTCACTAAGGGAAGCTGCCTTCTGCCTCGTTCTACACTACTCTCCCTGAACAGAAGCTTCTTCCTCGGCAATAACTACTCTGCATTCAGATGGCAGAAATGTCATTGGGTGTCACACTGGGTCTCTGAGAAGACACCCGCGGGCAGTCTCCAAAAGTCGGTAGTTAAGCGAATACATCTCTCTATTAATTATGCATCTGCATGAGATTTAGAAGAGCCAACTGTGCAAAAATACATCATTTGGAAAAAAAAAAAAACTTTATCTGCACCTAATTTTCCAATTATACTTGTGCATGGAATCATATACCATTTGCTAGCTGTAATTGTTCCTCTAGTTAATAGCCCTCCACTACAGCAACGAAACTGTACCAAAACATAATTCTATTGTACTTAAGCTAAAAAATCAAAAGTAAGTGTTAATGTATACATTTTTTTCAGCTTGATGTTTTAATTTAATTGACTTCTCCAAACCAAGCAAATGATGCATGAATATGTGTCTAGATTCAACGTTCAAATGCTTCAGTAAAAAGGGAGAGTAGGTGGGAAGGCGGTTCCAGATGAATCCTACCAAGATCGAAGAATTATAGATTCTGTCTAATATTACCACGGATTTTCTCCCACTCCATACCAAATTGCTAAACCTTATCAAATGGCAGGATAATTAAGCCAGCCTAAGGGAATCATAAGCACATCGTCAGGAACGCCCCTTGTCACGTCCACATACAGCTGTCAGCAATTTTGAATCTCAGACTGTTACACTTGCTTCCTTGGCAAACTCTAATCAATGAGCCAGCCACAGAGGATCAAGGGAGCTGGGAGGAAGTGCCACATCATCAAGTAATTGGCTTCATGGATCTGCCCAAATGAGTCATAAAAGTATTCATCAATAGCCTGGGTTGTGTGGTCCTGAGCTGTTATGTGCGTAACCCAGGGGATCCTCAGATCAGAAAAGCTTACTGTACGATTCCTTTGGCAACCCATTCATCATCCCCACCTTCGAGTAGAAGGCAGCGGGGAAGAAACTAAGGCCACGGTCACTGTTAAACCAGGCTCCAAGGTGCCAACTTCCCTGCCAATGTGGACATAAAATCTGAATACACTTACAATGCCATCCTGTAGAGGTTTTCTGCTTTGAAATTTTGCATTTCTCCCAACCCTCGTAATTACTGTTGGCCATAAAGACCCTCGTGCATATTCAGAAATGTGGCCATGCTTGTCCTCGTGGTCTGTGATGTTAGTTTTCCATCGGGTAATGTGGTCTGTGACAGAAATTTTACTTGCGTAAATTCCTGAGCTATAAAACAGTGCCGAAGTGTATTCTGAATGAAGGGAAGACAACTGTGAGGGGGAACACGTGGGTGTCACTGAAGATTCCGCTGGTAGATGGGGTGTCCCCTCTGATGGGCAAAGACAACTGCCCAAACTCCACAGAGAGAATACTTCTTTCCACTTGTTTCTAGAGACTCTGAAATAGTAGACAAGTGAATATAGTTTTTGAGGGTTTTAAAGTGAGAGCTAGTCATCAATATGTTTTGCTTCAGAGGAAGAGTACTCTAATTGGCACAACATCTTCGATATTTTAAAACACGTGTGAATTCCACGGTCTACAACACGTATTGACAACTTAAATTTAACTTTGGAGTTGAAGCACAGTAAGGAGGCTAATCTGTATCACATAAGTAGTTCATTCCCTTCGTTTCTTCTTCCCCAACGCCTTCGTTTAGTCACGCCATGAGGCCGAAGAGAAGGGAAATCCAGCACTGCTCAGGGTGGGGGAGGGGGAGGGGAGACAGAGGGTGATGGTTTTGCCCCAAGCTGTCTGCTGCTCCAGGAACTGAAGTGTATGCTTTAGGTCGGGATTCTAGAAACAGAGCCTGAGATGGAGATTCTTATTCAAGTGGTTTGTTGGAAAGTGTTCTTAGGAGGAGGAGAGAGAGGGATGTGGGAGGGGGCAGGGGAAATGGCTCAGCTCGAATGCAGGCTCCCTGGACAGCTCTGGAGTATCACTGAAACAGGTTCTCACCTTGAGGCTAGGAGCATCCCGGGAGGTTGTGGGAGAATCACTTGTCTCCCCGGGGAATTGGCAGTAGGTTGGAGGGGGAGGGAGAGAAGAAGGGTGGGCCACAGGCAGGTAGCATCCCGGAATGAAGAGCTCCCATCCAGGTGAGGGAAAGTCTCTGCTGCAAGCTGGCCCCTCTGCAGCCGGCACCCAGCAGCTGCTGTGGGGCAGGTCCACCTGCCGGGGAAGGGGATCTGGGTGGGCACCTACTGCGTCTTCTATAGCGGCTGTTCCCAAGCCCAAGTCAGCCCCAGAATCATCCGGAGAGCTTCTTAAAGCCCACCTCCAGAATGTCCCACTCAGCAGCTATGGGGGAGTACCCAAGAACCTGCATTTCTACCCAGTTTCTCTGTGATGCTGATGTGCTGATTTTAAGACCACATTTTGAGACCGTGGATCTACAAAATGGATCCATCCAGGAAGTGACCGGATCTTGTGCAAGACCTAAATTGCTTTTTGTGTATGTGGCTCCCTTTGGACTAAAACATCCCCCAACCCTCTTAACCACATTAACCATTACTTTTCAGGCGTCACATTCAGGGCCACCTTCTGAGGGGTCTTCCCCAACCTCTCACACCCAGCACATCTCCCTATTACACACCTCAGCACCTTGAAGCTCACTCTCTAAGGCTAACTGCAACGAACATTGCACATTTGGTTTGTGTTATTTGATCAAAGACTCTCTTGCTGGGCCAGAAGTGACATGGAGAGAGGTTTCGTGACGCTTTGCTTGACATGATACACCCAGGAGTGTGCACTCATGGTGAGGAGCCCGGAATCTGGGTGGGCTGGTTCCACAAATGCCCCCTCTACATACTTAGAGCAAAGTACTTTGGTGTTCATTTTATTGCAAATTGTTCTATTGCAAATAAACTCTAATCAGGTAAAATTTTTTCATCATGTCAAGGTCTCAGTGCCTCACCTACAAAATGGGAAGGAGAGGCCACGTCATTGGGTGGTGGCGGGTGTTCAGTGAGGTAGCAGGCCCTGCCCGCTACGCAGTAAGTGGAGGCTATGTGCTCGCCACCATTATCGCCCAGCCCCGTTCCTGGGATGCAGTGAAGCACTTATTAAATATTTGTTGATAAATGAATGGGTAACATGAATATAAAAGTTGTACTCCCAGCGAAATACCTGTCAAACAATTTTTGAAAACTTCTTCCTTAAATCATGTCAATTACACAAAATTTCCCAGCTGGAGCTCTGAGTCCTGTCCCTGGGACATCTCTACTCCTTCAGGCCTAAAACTATCAGTTTCTCACTGGGAACCTTCAAACCAATCCAGAAAAGTAACATTAGAAAACAGAAAAGATTCAATTTACCAAACAAGAAGTGAGCATCCCAGTGCCTTGTTGTCAATAAAAGTGAGGAGACGGGGTATCTGCCCTTGAGACCCCATTGGGTCTGACGCTAATGCCACTCCTCCCCACACCTCCCCCTCATTATGGAAACCAGACTGTCCTCCCTCCTTCCTGAGATTTGTGCAGATTCCTTCCAACAAATGGTGTCCCATCACCTTCTTCAAGGCCGGCAGCAGAAAGAGTCTCCTGTCTCTACCAGGTTGTCCAGCATTTGGACTCACTTTGACATGAAACCCTGTGGCTGCTGGCTGGTTTCAGGATCTCCCTCTGGCTGCTCACAGGTGACTTGAATGCCTTCCATGGCTTCTGGATCTCACAGGGAGTTTCTCTCTGCTAACACCTTCCTTTAGCAGAGGATGAGCCACTTTTCCATCCTGTTGGACTTTTCTGCCCCCCATGTCCATCCTGAAGAGTGTCTGTGCAGACTGAGCATTGCAGGTGTCCTTTGTTCTAGAAGCCGCACTAATGGTAAATCCCTTGGGGCTACTCGAGCCTGTGTGGGAGCCCCTTTCACAAGACTGTATTACCTTTGCTTCAAAGTTACCAAGTTTCTTATTAGTCATCCCAGGATTGTAAATTGTAGTGTTTTTATGTTGTTGCTACAGCTCATGATCTGTCAACAAAAATTGTCACTGCTCTTCCTGGCTTCGCATCCCCCACAGGTGACAGGATGGAACGGGGTGGGAGCCCTACTAGTGGCCCCACCTGTGGCCCATCCTGTGGCCTCCAAAACAAACTGCAACAAACTTGGAAGCTTCAAACAAAAAACTCCTCCTCTCATGGCTCCAGAAGGCAGAAGTCCTGAATCAAGGTCTCAGCAGGGCTGTGTCCTTCTGGAGGCTCTCAGGGGCAGTGGGTGGGGTGGGGGGGCCATCTTTGCTGCTTCCAGCCACTGGGGATCATGGGATCCTTGGTTTGTTGCCACCTCGCCCCAGCCACTGTCTGTGTCTTCATGTGGCTTCTCCCCTTCTCCCAGTGCCCATGACTTCTTCTCTTTCATCTTTTATAGAGACACCTGTCCTAGGATTTCAGCCCCACCCAGATAATCCAGGATAATCTCATCTTAATTTAAGATCCTTAAGTTAACTTAAGGATCCTTAAGTATGCCTCAAAGACTGTTTTTCCGAATAAGGCCACATTGACGGGTACCAGGGGCTACAAGGAGGATATGTTCCCACCTGCAGTGGTACAGCCTCAGTCTTGAGTCTTCTCACAGGAAAGAATCTAGCCAAGAGACCAAAAGGCATGATCAAGCAGAGTTTATTGAGCATCACAAGGTGATGAGTGGGAAGCTGGAGACAGGATCAAGCGCCCAGAACAGAATTGGTCCCATGGCTTTTAGTGGTTAATGGCGGGGGTGGGGAGGTGGGGGTGGAATGTTCATTACTTGCATGCAGGAAGAAATTGGAAGTTACTCCAGCTCGGTCAGTATCTTTCTGTCATGCCATCCACCATCTTGGGCCTGTTTTGATCTGGCTTCTTGTGGAGGGTGGCCAGGACAGGGCTCTGACCTCCCCATGGCCATTGAGGAAGGCTTCTCCCTCCTGGTGGTGTGCCTGAGTGAAGGCCTTTTGTCTTAGTACCTAGCATCCCCTAAGAAAGCCCACGGTGGGGAAGGGAGGGGGCTGGCCAAACCATAATGCTCATTGTAGATTTTTAAACTTCTTTGCACATGTGCATCCTGTGGCTTCTGTGTTGGAATTCTCCTTGGCCATCTGGGCAGGATATGGGGTCTGGGGTGTCTCCCACCCAACATCCGCCGCTGGCCCCACTTTCCTGTGGGACCCATGCCTCACACAACTGTCTAACTGCCTATCACAGGTCAGTTCTGTCTTTTGGGGGCCATCAGCCAACAAACCACAGGGCCCAAGACAAGACTGGCATCCCTATCACACCAAAGTAGAGACTGCTATAGATAAGGCTACACCTAAGATTTCAAGGAAATTTAATTTTTCCTAGAAATGTTTTAATTCCCCTTTGGTCGCTTTCTTAGTTGGGTCCCAGGCATAGGATGTAATTATAAAGAAACGGAATGAGTGTTTTCTTTTTTAAGAAGTCCCTGCCAAAATTCACACATAAATGAGTAATATCAGCCTAAAAGATGTTAGCTTGGGATGTTTCCCAACTATTCCAAATCACAGTTATCCTCTGAACCACTCAATAAATGATGTTAGACAAATCAGACTTATTACCTCAGAGCCTCACTTTGTATTCAAATTATTCAGACTCCGAGCTTCTTTCTGCTTCTAATTTCACTATGTCTCTTATTGTATCCGAGAGATTAGCAGCTTAAATACAGTTAATGCACTGTTTGCAAAGCACTGCCCCCTCTCCCAAATGACCAAGGGTAAGAAATCGCTGAGAACGTTCACATCTCCACAACGCTATCTGGTCTTGAGACAAGATCTGCTGAGATCACCTTTTCTTCCAGATCTTTTGAGCTGATAGGAGCTGTGTTTTCGAATCATATCTTAACAGGTGTCACCAGGGATAAATTTTTTTCTTTGTATGGTGTTTGAAAATTCTGCCTAAAGGTCTGAATCTGCAATGTAATCCCTGCCTGCTTGCCGTGGACGACGTATTTAATCTTGAGCTTCAGGAAGGACGTCAGCCTCACTCTGGGCAGCTGGTCAGTTCTAGTGGGGTTGAAGAACATAGGTGGAATGCATCAGGACATTCTTAGCAGAAATGGTGCCCAGCGCAGACTCACCCCTGCATCAAGGGAGCCCTCCCACTCGGCCTGTGTTGGGCGACAACCCCCCCCCCCAAGTGGCCCACCTCAGCTCAACAGCATACCGAACCCTCATCATGTCTGCTGAGGTGAAAGCAACGACAAAAATGAGGGCAGAAATCAGCCTCAGGAAAACCTCACTGTATTTCTACTTAAATATCATAACCTCTTTCAAAGGAAATTTTCTGATCGGTTGCATTACCCACGGCCCATCCCATCAATTTTATAACACAAAAGCATCAGCAGTAAAAGACAGCTATTTATAGCATCGGCCAGAGGTACGTTCTCTCACTTTTAAGCATAGACAGAGAATCTCAATTAAATATCAGCAAGCTGAATGCCTGTACGTGTGTGTGCAGGTACACACACACGCACACACAAGCACAGGCACACACACAATGAAATCATCCGACAGACGTTCACTTACCATCTGTCAATTGAATATCAAGAAATCTGTGAATGTAATTAAACTTACAAATTAGAGGACAGTCGTTTTAACAGATGAACAAAATTATGTAATAGAATTCAACAGTCAAATAGGATTTTTAAAAACTTCGGGCAAATTAGGAATAAAAGGGAACTTTCTTAATACAACAAAAGCACAAGCAAACATCAGCCTTAGTTTTGAAATGGTTGCAGTCAATATCAAAGAAAAATACCCTGCATATCATTTATTATGTACGAATAAAGACCCATGGAGAATTAGCTCAGGCACAAGAAAACCAGCCACTGAACACAGCAGGGAGCCCAGAGAGACCCCGGAAACGTGGGGCCCCGGAGGGGGTCAGGGGTGCCCTGTAAGGCAGGTGGGAGATGAGGGGCATTCTACAGATGGTACCAGCACACCTGTGCACCTCACCGAAATGCACATCCTTTCCTTACTTTTCATCACATCCCAGAGTAAATTCAAAGTTGGCCACAAACTGAAATTTGAAAAACGTGAAATTATTTCAAACATAACATAAAAACCTCCTCAAGTAAATTATGACAGACTTTTCTGACTTTGAATGGAAACAAGGTTCTTGAATGCAACCAAAAGGTACAAACCAAAAAGGGAATGACTGAGGCTCAGTTAATGACAACGAACTTTAAAACATCTACAAAGCACAAGATCCCTTGAACAAAGCCAACGACAGCTACAGCCTGGCCTTAACGCACGACCGCATGCATGATGGGGAAGGAGGGTGTCCAGGGCGTATAGAGCAAGGTCCTACAAAGTAACTAAAAGAACAAAACAGACAACTGATAGGAAACAAATACAGACAGTTCATAGAAGGGGGACCCGAATGTGCACTGGACATTCAGTAAGATGCTCAAACTTACTGGTAACTAAGGAAACGCAAGTCAAGATCACAAAGAGACAGCCTTCCTCATCTGTCCATCAGATGACAAAAGATTTACTTGTTGGGTGCTAAGCACGGCTGAACATTCAAAACTAGCTTCCACGCTCTGTCGGCAGAAATGTGATGGAGGTGGGGGTTTGGCAACATCTGGTAAAAGATGCCAGGACACGAGTGTACTTCATCTCATAAACCCAAGCCCGGACACACATCTGGAAGAAGAGTGTTTGTTCCTAAGGTTAAGAAGGCATATGTACCTTCCGGCATTATTTGTAATGACAATAAAGTGGAAACAACGTAATAGTCCATGGGTAGAGAGGTAAATAAGTGGTGATTTATTCACACAATAGAGGAGAGCGTACTGGTAATATGGTCTGCAGTTACACGTGCCAGCATGAATAAATATAAAAAAAGTGAGTTAAGCAAAAGAGAAAGTTGCTGGCTCATATAAGCGACAGGGAGGTGTTTGCGTAGTATTTTAGAGTTACAGAAAATGTGATGCCATGCATTGCTACGAGCACGTACCTTTATGGAAAATACACTTAAAGGGACTCCTGGGTGGCTCAGTTGGTTAAGCGTCTGACTTCGGCTTAGGTCATGATCTCATGGTCCATGAGTTCGAGCCCCACGTCGGGCTCTGTGCTGACAGCTCAGAGCCTATAGCCTGCTTCAGATTCTCTGTCTCCCTCTCTCTGCCCCTTCCCTGCTCACACTCTGCTTCTCTCTCTCTCAAAAAAGTAAATAAACATTAAAAATTTTTTTTAAATGAAAATATACTTAAAAACCATGAATGGATGAGATGGTCCAACTCACAATAGCCATGACCTCCGGAGACAGCGGGGGAAAGAAGGAAGGCAAGACAGAGGGAGGTGGAAACAGTGGCTCCAAATGGGGATGAAAGGAGGTAAAATCGGGGTACTGGGTGGATGGGTGTGGTTGTGGGGGCTCTTAAACAGTCCTTGGGGCTGCCCGTGTGGTCTGATAGAGAGGGCAGACGTGGGGTGAATTCCTCCCTCTTATGGGCTTAGGCAGAGAGAATGTTTGAATGTGGGCCTAGAATCCGAAGGGACCCCATCCTTCAGGCTTGGAGTGTCACGTTTGGACTCTGCTAACCAAAGTCATGAGATAGAAGGACACACGCTGTTGACCGCTAACCCAGTGGCCATTCCCAACTCCCTCTCCTTGTACACCTTCCCTTAGGGAGACCATAAAGCTTCCCCAGCCTTCTTTGCAGCTAGAGAAGTCTGGAGGATTCAGAACTGGCCAAGGAGGAATGCTGTTGGAAAGGCAGGAGAAGAAAGAAGCATTTTCTCCCTGGCTCCTCGCCAAACTCTGGATGTGATTCTGGAGCCTCAGCAACCCTCTTGTGACTTACAGGGAAGGCTATCGGAATTAGCAACTGCACAGAGCTGCCAACCAACTCTGGATCTCCCTCCCATCCATCTTAAGTAGGAGGATCGAACCTCTCTATTGATTTTTTTCTCTGATGATAAAGCATCTTAATGAATACACTCACTTTAGGTAAGAAGTAATCTGCTCACAAGTTGCCACGGTGCCCGTAGCATATAAGTAACATGGAGTGGCTGGAGACCTGTGCACGGAAGCAAACGGGCGCTATACCAATAACGTGTCCAGTCCCTCCCTCCAGCTCTCGTCCTCAGCAGAGATTCTGGGGACGAAGGACACACCCCGGCGTCATGTTGCCAACAGCGATCTACAACAGCGAGAGTGCCTGGGTCACTTCGCACAACTCTGACCACCGGAGACTTTGGTTCAGGGGGTCAGTTGAAGAGAAGAGAGCCTGGGGGCACCCTGAGAGATGTCCACTGCACATCACGCTCTGTGGCTTTTGTTTGGAGCACCGCGCAGGGCTTCATACATTTCCTGTTCCCTGTCGTTCCCCGAACTCCTCCAGGGCCCACCTGTGACGTTCAGCACGAGAGTCAGAGCAGGGATCGCCAGCCTGGAGCGCGGAACCGGTTGTTATGAATTACAAGTAAAACAACTATAAACGATTGTGGTGCACAAGGTTATATTTTACACTGATAGAATCTACTTCCAAAATCCACCTTAATTAAACAGCAGTATTTTTGCTCTACTTTTCAACGGTAAATACGTCCCCCCTTATCTGTACCCTCGACATTATTAACGCCGCTCCAGGAATCTATGTTTAAAATCTCACTGTGACATCTTCAGCAGAAAAATGACCTGACCGTCTTACAGGGCGCCACAGCCGTTTGGCAGGATACAATTCTTTTTTCCTCCCCCGATAAATCAACGTTCAGAAAATGCTCGCTTCAAACTCTTCAATTCAATCGTACGAGTGGGGCCAGCATGTCCAGTCCCACAAAACGAAGGAGGACTAATCGCAAACAACGTCCGTGCCCGTGCTTCTCAGGCACTACCTTTCACCTTGATCATGCGCCACATTTCACCACCAAGGTGGGCTGAAGTCTCCCCCAGGGTCAGAGTCGCGTCCCAGGAGTGCAGGAAAGCGGGAGATTCCGCGAGCTAACGAATGTAGTGTGAAAGCTGCCAGCATGCCACTGCAGGTGTAAATCAGACTTCCCCCCAAAGCATCTGTCTTTCCGGGGTCCTGTCCTCCTCGTGGCTCTCAAATCACCTACGTGGAGTGTGTTGAGCATCTTGCCTGCATCAGAAAACCATACCTGCTCGCCCTGGACCCATCCTTCCCATAGCGGTGGGAGTCACGGGGAGTGGTGGTCTGTGCACCAGCCGCCGTGCATTCAGGGCTGAATTCTCCCAGGCACCGTGCCGGTCCCCTGGCTCACATCATTTCCTTAAAGCCTCACAAGAACCAGGTGAGGTCTACTCCTCCTCATCTTATTATTATTATCATTATTATTATTGCCTCCACTGGATAAACACGAAAAGGAGGCACAGACACGGATGTACATGTGAATGAGCTCTGTCTCAGCGTGCAGGATCTCGAACACTGACTTTCACCTAGAGCAGGGTTCAGAAAGTCATTACCTTTCAGTCCTAACTTAACATTCCTCATGTGAGGCAGGTACCCAGGTACCCGACGGGGGCTGCTCCTTTGGAGAAGGGTCCTGCCAGGGGGAGGCAGGTAAGAGCAGCGTGGCCACTGTTAGGGAAGCAAAGCAGACTTTCAATTTCTCATAAAAAGCACGGTTATAGAGGTCATGCTAAGCACTGTCTTTCCCCCACACTCAGCATTAAGTCTGTGTTTGCCGTCTGAGGCAGACTGAGTGTTCCGACCCCGTGAGAGGCACTGTGGGTGCCTGTGCATTCAGCCAGCCCTGCCACCCTGGAACCCACTAGGAGAACAAATCCCAGCAGGTGCATAAGGGCCAATCTGGACGGTCAAGATTCCACTCCACGTCCACAGCCGACAGGCCCAGGGCCAACTCCAGACCGCACAGGAGCCACGCCATGCATGTCTCCTGGGATGGGAAACTGGGAAGGGGAGACCAGGAGCTTGAAGAGGCTGGTCACAGAGCTTCATGGCTCAACGGGCGATTCGTGACGGTGAGGGAAGCACAGAAGAGGGGCCTGGACAGACTGCGGCAGCCAGATTCCCGGACTTTCCATCTGTGATGCAATACGGGCTGCGGTCTCTCTCTCATCTTCAGACCACCCTTCCCCTCTTCCTGAACCAGCGAGGGCGGACATCTGTCTTGACCACATCAGCAATCTCAGAAGATCCACTACAGATGTGCTGCTCAGGATACGAATTTTTAAAGTCAAACCCATTTAACTTTTCCTTTCTTCCTCAGTGACCCCCCCTAACTTTTGTTGGCAAGGGTCCACTCTAAAATCAATACCACACTGGACACCAGCAGGAGAAGCACGGTAAGGGGACACTCCCAGCGTCAGACCAGCAGTCAGGTGGGGGAGGCTGACAGACAGACAGACGAGCTAACACAGGGCCGGACAGGGCAGTGCATCCGTGAGCTGGGTGGGCCGAGGTGACGGGGACCTTCCGGCGTGGAGGCCAGCCCAAGGGACAAGTCCAAACACACTGGGAAGGCGAGTCTGATGGCTCCTGAATACAGAAACAGATACCATCTAACACTCCCCGAAATATAAAGGAAACTCTTTACAATTCAGGGTAGGCACTTGCTGAGCAGGAAGAACCAAGAGCTGATGCCTGGGAGTGTTGTGATAAAGCATTTGTCTCCTCACATCACAGACTGAACTCTCCCCTTGTCCCTTCACTTTTTGTCAGGTCTCTGCTTAAATGTCGCCTCATCACAGAGTCACTTCCTGCAAGGCTCTGACCAGGACGCCCCCCTCCCCACACACATTCGCTCCCTTGCCCTCTGCTCCCTGTATTTTTCTCCATAGCATCTGTCGCCCAGCGCACTGCTCGGAGTCCCTGCCCCAGAACTCGAGCCCCTGGAGAACCTGACTTCCTTACACCGTGTCGTTCCACCCACGGCACTTAGGACTGTGCCTGGTGCCCAGTAAGCTTTCAACAAACGCCTATGGAGTCCATAAGTGACCCTTAAAGAAAATGCGATTCGCAAGCCCACCAACAAAACCCCAGAGACAAGCAGGGAACCTCAACACTCCAGCAGAGCCAAGCAATGGCAAACACGAGACATAGCCTGGAGCGACGTGACTCGCACCCGTCACTGTGTGTGGTCCTCAGGACAGCCCAGCGGGCGGGCACTGGCGCCCCAACTCCCAGGTGAGCACACGGAGGCTCATTGGGAGCATGTGACTTGCTCGAGACGTGGCCAGACCACACAATCCACAGCGGAAACAAGACTGAGGTCTAGATCCTTCCAAAGTATGACCTCTTAGCTCTTCCCCTCTGCACCCAGGGAGGGAAGATTTGAAGTGGGTTTAACACCTTCTCGTGATTTCTGGAATACTTTCCAAGGGCTTACGTTGCTTTTGTATCTCCAGCCCGCCCTGCGAAAAGGCCACAAGTTCCCAGGTGTTCTGAGGCTCTGGGGACACGTGCCCCAGTGTCCCCGATGACTCCCCAACCAGCGTGTCCAGGGAGAGGCACATTCAGTTCTGAAACTCCAGGTCCTGGGTGGGAACCCTGCTTGTTTCTGTGGGAATTGGTTTCGACAGAGGGATCATCTCACGTGTGTGGTTGTTTTAAAGTGCACTGAATTCTGTGTGAAGATTTCATTTGATTGACAGTTTTGCAGGAAGGACGGTTCCCAGATCCAGCACATGAGACCCACGTGTCGCCTACGCCAGATCTCCCGAAACCTTCACAGCAAAAAACCCCAAAGACCTAAAGATACAGGAACAGTTATTAAAGTCTTTCCCCCTTGACGCTAGCTTGTCAGGTTCCTAGTTTCTCTCTTTAAAAAAAAAAAAAAAAAAACCTCATCTATTATGATTTCAAATAGTTTTTTTTTTTTTTTTTTTAATGTAATTTCGGAGAAAGGTTTGTGCTTTGGTTTAGTTTTTGCCTTGAGGAACATGGAGCAGGGAGGTCTGATTCCCAGCCATGGTCCCCATGAGAGTCTCGAGGTAGATTAACGGTCCCTCCACCCCCCTCGCCTGCCTCCTTCACCTTCCTACCCACTCCTCCTGGAGCCTCCAGATGAGGTGCGAAGGAGCCTCACGGGGACCCCGGCCCCAGTCTACCAGTCTCAGAAATTTCCAGGCTTTAATAGTTCCCTACTTCTCAGTACTCAATTAACCTTTTATGAGTTAACATTTTCTCACCCAATATTCCAGATTTGCTTTTCTCCCTAGAGAGCATGAACGCACAATGATACTAATGATATGACCATATGCTCAAAACAAATAGCTTATTAAAAGCATTGTTGCCTGAGAAACTTAGGCCAGCATGTTTTTCCACTTGATGATACTTTTCCATAAATACTTCAGTCTGGTTTTCTCCTAGGCTTAATTACAAAATAACCATCCAACTTGCCCTATGCATTGTCAGAGTCAAAATGGTAGAATATATATGTTTTCCATATTTTGAGCTGTCACCTGAAGACAGATAGATCCCCAGGCTACATGAAGTTTTAAAATCCTTTAATATACATCGGCACACAAATGTTGTTTGTAGGGATATAAAGTGGTACACCACCCTGGAAAATATTTGGTGATTTCTCATAAAACTGACCATTCAACATACACCCCAGCGATTGTGCTCTGTGACATTTATCCGGGAAAAGTGAAAATATATATTCACATAACATCCTGTACGTGAATGTTCCCAACAGGCGTATTTCTAATAGCCAAAGAGTGCAAACAGCCTAGAGGTCACTCGGTAGATGGATGGCCAATCGGTCCATCCAAGCCATGGGGCATCGACGCGTGCCACAGCGTCGGTGAAGCTTGAGGGCATTGTGTGCAGTGAAAAAAAGCCAATGCCAAAAAAATAACAGACTCCCCATTTCCATTTATATAATGTTTCCAAAATGACAATGTCGAGAAGCAGAGAACAGATTAGTGGTTTCCGGGGAGAGGAACCGTGGCTATGACAGGACCGCAGTCAAGTCCTGTGCTGATGGAAATGCTCGGCATCCTGACTGCACCCACGTCAATAAACAGATTGCGATGCTGCGCTGTGGTTTCACAAGACGTTACTGAAGGGTAGCCGAGTGGCCACCACAAAGTATGCTACTTGGCAAAGGGCTATTTTGAACCGAAGGCAGAGACACGATAAAGATTCTCTGTCCTCCTTCTATTTGCCCTGAAGCAGGACATAAGTTTGTGAAGGTGTCCCCTGTCACCTGACTACCAGGAAAGACAGAAGATGACCACCAGGGGCAGGTCTAGTCATCACCCAGAGTGGCCCCAAAGGACTCTACACAACAAACGTGACCGTGCAGCCCTTCTCTTCCATCAGTACCCCCTTCTGCTCACCTTCCCACAGTTTTCTGCCCCTGGAATCTCAAACTCCTTTTCTTGTGTCTGGTCACTTCTTTACAGGGTGCAAGGTACTTCTGTTAAGAGGCTATAGAAGCCCACATTCTAACCACCTTTCGAGTTGCTAGCGCTCCCGGGTAGTGTGATGGACATGCCATAAAGCTTCGTTAATCTGTCTTTTGTGAGTCTAATTTGCAGCACGCCAGCCAATGAACCTCGGACGGGTGGCAGAAAAGACGCTTTGTCTACCCTATGTTACCACTGGGGAAAACTGGGCACAAGAGTATGTAGGATGTCTCTGTATTGTTTCTTACAACTGTATGTTGATCCACAGTTGTCTCAAACAAACAAACACTGACAAATCGTTTTCTAAAAGGAAATAGCCAATGTTCCTACCAGATAACAATTGACAAGCCAAGCTTCAGGACTAAGTCAAAGAACTGAGTCTTCAAGGAATTACATCTACATTCATCTCTGGAAGAGCCTTCTAAAACACGTCCTTAAAAGTAATAACAAGTTTTAACCAGAGATATAAAATTCCTTCTTGATAGTCCCACTGCTTCGTAACTCTGCTCGGGGGCCAAGGAACTGCTAAAATTAATTCAAATTAGGTGTTAATGTTTGATCTGAAATAAAGTGTTACCTCTCCCAGGTACCATTTGCATTTCATTGTAAAGTTTCAAGTTAACCCAGAGGAGAGTTTGAGTGGAACCACAGGCAGATGGAAACACCGCCTTTAATGCCTTTCAACCCCACTAGGTGACGACCCACATCAGCGTTGGCCTGTCTGAACCCAGTATTGGGTAGGACCCACCCCCCACACCCCCCCAGGGCTGACTAGAGACCCAGCCACCCAAGGGAGGCAGGCAGTGTGATCTGTCCTCTGTGGTCCACCCTGAAGCCTGCAACACAGTTTCTCTCCTGGTGGGGACTCTTCATTGCAGCCTCCTTTGCAGGGTGTTCCATATTGAGGATGGGGTTGGAAGCTGATGCTTTGATTGTCTTTGATGTTTTCAAAGGCAGGAAAGGCTGTCATCTTTTCGAGTGGCACTCAGCTCTAGGTAAAGAATGTTTCTGATTTCTAGAGTGTCTATCAGAGGCAATTATACCGTGATTGACCTGTTTGGCATTAAAATGTCTCCTAACACTTTGCTCCCATCTTGGGAGATGAAGATATTATTTCTAATCTTCTCAAGTCTGTCTGCTTTGAGAGTTCACCGGAGTTCTAAACTTTGGGGATGAAAAGCACCAGATGGTTGGTGTATATTTTTTCCTGCACAGCTGACATCTTCAAAATCAATATTGTAAGCCCAGCATGGAGGGTGCAGAATCTTGACTTTATTTCAATGTATGTATGGTAAATAGCCAATTTGTCCCAGGTACAGTGGCAGGTGCCACAGGCACAGAGGTAGAAAAAGGCAGGGGTCTTGCCCACAAAGAGTTTCTGGTCTGGTGTGTGTGGTTGGGGGTGGGTGGGGACACGTGGAGAGGAATGTTACAATACACAGAGCTATCCATGGATGTTGCCAGTCTCCTAGCCCCATAGCCCTGATGCTTCATGGCGATCCACGCAGGGACATTCCCCTCCTCTTAAACATTAACTTGTCCTCTGTTTTTATTCAGGATACACTTTTCTCCCAAATTTGTATGCAAAAGCTCACATCTTTAACCCGTTTCTCATATTGGGGCATTTCCACCTTCATTACTACTTTATTTTGTGATTTTGTGATTCTAAATCATGGAGTAGCTCAAATGTACAAAGACACAGAGTTTTCACAAAGGGCGGGTTTGGATTTGGGAGGACACTAAATGTTGGTGAATGTGCTAGTAATGTTCCCACCCTTACCCAGGGAACCCCTTTCCTTCTCTCTGCAGAAGTTACCAGAGCTCCGAAATGTGTAGATGTTTTCCTCTTTATGCTTCTGGCTCTGAGTTTTTACATGCGTATGTATCCCTGACATATAGTGTCATTTTATATGGTTTACTCATAATTAAAATAAAGCGGATCTGATGGTACAGATCCTTTGAACCCTCTTTTTATCCCACACCTGCATTATAATTTGGTTATTTTCCAGATGTATTTGCACAGATGCATTTTAAGTGCTCTGAAACAGGGGTTGTCAAACTTTCTCTTCAAGGGATAGAGAGGAAATATTTTAGGTTTTCTGCACCACTGAGAGTTTGCTGAGAGTTTTACAATATTCCATTGTATCCCATAATTTGTATCCATTTCCCAAGTGATCTTTTAGTTGGTCTCTATTTTCTGTTATAACAATGCAATGATAAACATAAGTGTGCACCGTCTCCTTGTGCATGCGTGAGAATTTTTAGGGTATAAATCTAGAAATTACTCATTTGAGTTCTTCTTCTGTGCACCGAGACAGCAGCCCCTCCCCCATAGTAGACTTTACATGAGCAAGAAAATTAATATTTTTGGTGTATACTAGCCAGTGCATCAGGGCAAGGAGAAGGGACATTTGTCTTTTTTTTTTTTTTTAATCCACTGAGATGTCGGAGGTAATTTGTAACCATAGCAATATAGAGATGATGCTGGAGAATCCATTCCCTTAGTCAATTCCTCCAGTGATCATCTGTAAATGTGAAACACTTAATTGCCTTAGGTCTGAAAGGTTCTTTACCCAACCCACTCTCGGACGGCAACGCAGGTGGCTATCAATTGTAGAAACTTAGCATTTAGCAATCTGAAGTTTTCAGTCCCTTTTATTCTAGCTTCTCTTGTGCTTGATGAAAAAGAAATCTGGTAACTGTTATTTCTTTTAATAATCCTCCCCACCCCCACCATGATTGCTTTTGAGATTTCCTCAGTTTCTTTGGTATCCCGCCATTTCAGCCCAGTAAGGTTAATTGGGATTTATATTATTTATGCTCTTCAGGGCTTTGGGTGCTTGTTAACTGTATAGATTCTTGTTCTTTGACTCTGGAAATTTCTGAAGCATTACCTCTCTGATTATTGCTTCCCCTGCATTCTCTCTATTTTCATACCTGAAAATCCTACTAGATCTATTTCTGAACCCTTCTGGCCTCATAACTCCTGCTTCTTATCTTTCATCTCCATAAACCTCTCTGGTGCATTCTGGGAAAATGTCTAATTTGGGTGGCTTATCAAGAAACTGGAAATTAAAAACCAGTAACCAGAACGTGGAAGGTTGAAGAGGAGTGATCAGAGTTAAGGAGTTCTGACGTCTACATGTTCTTTGAAAAGAGAGTATACAGAGGGATGAATTTTCAACTTTGAAAGTTAAATACCTACTGTTAGAATGTTAAAGGTTACCATTGAAGGAATGTAAATAAAAGGCAAAACTTCCAAATCTGATAAAAGGCTACAGGGGGAAAAGAAAACTCCTCAGTCTAAGCACCATAGGAGGCAGACATGACATTAAGACAGTATGATTGTACAAGCAAATCCAAATAGTTTTTAAAAACCACAATAACTGAAAAAAGACTATACTATTCAGTTAAAAGCAAGAAATATTTAGATTGTTTTTTTTTCCTAATTTGTTTTAATGTTTATTTATTTTTGAGAAACAGAGCGTGAGCAGGGGAGGGACAGAGAGAGAGGGAGACACAGAAACCGAAGCAGGCTCCAGGCTCTGAACTGTCAGCACAGAGCCCGACGCGGGGCTTGAACTCACAAACTGCGAGATCATGTCCTGAGCTGAAGACGGATGCTTAACCAAACTGAGCCACCCAGGTGCCCCCAGATTATTTCTTCAATCCAGTCATGTGCTATTTCCAGAAGATTTCTAAGATAAACGGAAGGTCCAATGGAATGTCCAAAAAGATGGGAAGTTATGGGGGTCAAAGCGCACCCTCCACAAATCATAAGCAGAGACAGCGAAGGCAGCTGTGTGGTCTGCCCCGGGAGGCGTTAGGATGAAGGAGACACGGAAGGGTATGAAGTCACTACCTTGCGGAAAGTGAAGCGATTCACCAGAAATGGCGGAAAATTCTGGACTTGCGTGCACCAGGCAGCTTCCAGTGAATAAGTAAGTGTTGACAGAAAACCAAGAAGATGACAGGTCTGCTGTGCTCGTGAGGAAAGCGATACACGTTCCAGCACAGGGCGGATAACGCATGTGGCGTGGACGGAGAGGCTCTGACAAGGAACAGTTACAATCAGTGGAAGCCATCGGCCACTTGAGTCAGCCACCGAAAAATGTAGACTTCTTTCCACGTACCCTGAGAGTGTTCAAGCTAGTCTTCACAACTGCCAAATAATGAAGTGCCCACCCAGAGAGGTCAAATGCGTTGGTGTAAGTGTCCACAGCTGGGCGGAAGTAGAAGTCACTGAAATGAGGCAGGGAAGATGTTGAGCACGTTGCCTGATGTGGGAGGTTGAGTGGGAATTGAGCTGTTACTTGGAACTAGCCCCATCTTACTGGATCTTCGTTAGCTCTCTTCAGCTCTTAGCTGACTTCCTCAGCTTTTCAGAAGAGGCAAATCAGTCGATCGATTGATTATTGCATGAGCTGGAATTTACACAACGGTATGAAGAGAACAGTATTAAAAACTCAGGCACAAGTTTAAGGCATCAAGTTTACACTTGGCGGTGTAATAAGACGCCATCAGGTAAGTGGTGTTCTCTTCAGATCTGGGATATTTTCCCCACACCATGTGGACAGCTGAATTTCTTCACATTTTGTTCACTCCCCTGCTGGACTGTGTGGGAGTTCTCCTTCCTGACCGCGTGCTACAGTGACCCAGAAGCAGGGGTGGAGCGGGGATGGGCAACACAACCAGAAGATTGGGTGCAGTAACTCCTCTGGGTTTTCTGATGATGTTCTTTTGGAGCTGGCTTTTCCTGTCCTGTCTTCCGTCTAGAAGATCTTCAATCCTGGTCCATTGGCGTGCATTCAGCCTTCTTCTTGGAGCATCACCTACAGAGTCAGGGAGGATCATGCTCTTCCCTCCTCCGAATCTGGTGGTTGACCTCCACCCGCTGAGGCGCCTCCTTCTGGGTATCTGCAGCCACCCTAGAACTTTCCGCCGGAGTGGCCTCTCTTCTGGGCACCGTTGTTTCCTTTGGCCAAACTGCTGCCTCTCACATGAGTTCATCAGGGGCTCCTCTTTCCTTTCCCCATGGCTCCATGCCATCCTCTCTCGACACTGGGCTGTGGTCTGACCCTCAGTATTCCTTCAAGGTTGTCTCACGTGCACCACATCCAGCAGGGAGCCCTCGCTTTTGTGGAATGTACACACCCTTTTCTTTTTTGATGCTATTGTACGATTTCCTGCCTTTAGCGTCCTTTGCTGCTTTCAATAGGAACTTGGTTAGTGGGACAAGATATCTATAATCAACGCTCCATTTTATTAAGATGCCTCTCCTATTTTGCGATTAGACGTGTAACTGGATCTTAAAACCAGACAAGGGAAACAAATCCAAGATGATCCTTGTACCCGTCATTTCGGTATTTTTGGTTTGAATAATGTAAACATCATGTAGCTAAAAAGTAATCAACAAAGGTCCCAGAGTACCATGGAGATGGTTTCTGGCAGCAGAAAAACACATTAGTTTTCCATCTCTATAAACTGAATGCTCATTTAGAAGAAACATGAAGTCTTTACTCTGAAACTACATATCATTAGGCAGATATTTTTGGACACTTGAATCTGAAATACATTTGTAAAAATTCTGCGCCCAGACGCAAACCCATATGGCACAATGGTTATTTGCTTTCGGCGTGCCAGTTCTGCAAAAGTTTCCCATTTTTCTTTTCCCTTGTAATTTGTAGTGAAGCTTAAGCGATTGCAAGGAAGTTCTCAACTTTCCATTAAACAATAAGGCAAGTAATTAAGTGGTGAAAATAGTAAGGTATAATCATAAGTTGTATTCTTAAGAGATAAGGCAATGCTTTTTTTTTTTTTTTAAGTTTATTTAATTATTTAGAGAGATAGCGTGCGAGCAGGGGAAGAGTGGGGGAGTGGGGGGAGAGAATCCCAAACAGGCTCTGTGCTGTCAGAAGGCTTGCTCTCAGGAACTGTGAGATCGTGACCTGAGCCGAAACCAAGAGTCAGGAACTTAACCGACGGAGCCACCCGGGTGCCCCAAGGCAACAGTTTTTAAACCAGGGGTGATCTTGTCACATACAGGACACGCGGACATATTTGGTTGTCGCAGGACAGTGGGGATACTACTGGCATCCATGTGTGGGGACCAGGATGCTGCTAGAAATTCCACCCACGCAGAGTAGCTCTGTGCACAGCAAAGCGGCATCCGGCCCCAAATCGGCCAATTATGAGCAGTGTCCAGGTTGAGGAATCCTGGAATAAGAAAGGTCTGATCTGATTTGGTTTTCAGAGATGCCAAGAAATATAATTCAAGAGAAATTATGTGCTCCCTTCCCCGAAGGCAGGCATATGCCTTTTCATTCTTACCTGTCCCTCCAAGATAGTCCCCACCACGAAGCATCAGGTTAAAATCTTGCAGAGCAAGTATTGGCTGGTCTGGCATTTGGAAAGCAGCCACAAGTCTTTCTTTGTTTGTTTTAATGTTTATTTATTTTTGAGAGAGACAGAGACAGAGCATGAACAGAGGAGGGACAGACAGACAGGGAGACCCAGAATCCAAAGCAGGCTCCAGGCTCCGAGCTGTCAGCACAGAGCCCGACACGGGGCTCAGACTCACAAACAGCGAGAAAATGACCTGAGTCGAAGGCAGACACTTAACTGACTGAGCTACCCAAGCACCCCTGCAGCCATGAGTCTTCGAAAGGAAATTGGGTTTAGGTAAAAGCGTCCAGGGTCCAGCCAGGACTGTCACCTGGCCGTGGAGGAAATGATTTCATCCCTTCCAGTTACAGATCTGTCATCTAAGAGAGAGCTAATGACACTGAACAGACAGAATCATTTAGAGGAAAAATCAGATCACACAGTAAGAGCACACTGGAAATGGTACGCACACTCAAGGGAAGGGAAGATTTTGAGTTTATAATATTTCATATACTTTCTAGCTAGCCGTAGGTGTTTGAGCCTTCAAATTCATTTTTTAAATGCAACCTTTTTTTTTTTCTTATGGTGTATTGAAATAAAAAAGCACAATAAAAATAACTTATATTCTCTCTTGGGTACTTTTACTCTACCTTAATTTTCCCGTATTTGTTTTTCCTTGTCCTTTCATCCAATCCACCTGTTGCTGGTGCGGACCAACTGAAATCCGGGCAGAGGAGAATCGCTCACCAACCTGCCCACCGCTGTAATCAAACCCCACGAATGGCTCCATCATTCATACAAAACCCAGGAGCGCACTCAGCACAGTCAAGAAAGCGAGTGAAGTTAGAGCAGGGAGTTGCCATTGAAATCATGGAAACTGTAACAGTCTTTCTTCTTGGTAAGTAAAAGCTAGAACTAATATTTTAAATGGTAAATAGGGGGAAATGATTGAGTAACAATGAGAATGGACATTTACCATTTTAAGGGGGGAATTCTTCCTTAAAGCCTTCCCCAGAAATGGAAATTAGAAAGAGGAACATCGGCCAAGGTGCTAACACAGCAGGATTTCTGTCTCACTCCCCTGTCCCCCAGATGGCAAGGGGACATTACCTTGGCAACAAGGAAGGAGGGAGATGTTTGAGGAGAACAGAGTGGGGACGCTTGGGAGTACTTCACTCTTGTAATTCTCCGGTGGCACTGAAGGGTAGACTCCTTGTCCCCATTTCACAGATGAGGAAGCCGAGGCTTAGGGGATGGGCCCCGCTCAGGCTTTCCCCCATCTGAGAATGTGGAACCCACGTTTGTCCAACTCTATGACATGTAACGCTTCAGCCGAGCCGTGGCCTTGTCGCCAGAACCAAGGGTTTCTTGTGCCCGCAGCATGTACTGCTGTGGAAATAATGGGCCACGTCAGCTCAAAGTGCCATTTTCTCTAACGCCATGTTATACTATTAAATTCTCAGGCATGATAATACAACAGACCTTGGTTTCGTTATACTGAGACCTTTGTGAAGCCCTCAATTCCCCCAGACATCACTTTTGTAGACTACCTTGCTTTGATTTCACCTTTTATCCATAGATTTAGCACCTGCCTACCTCCTTGTAGGTAGCTTTCACAAGCAAAGTCTTGAAGGCAGTTTGATTACAATGACACAAGCGCAAATCCAGGAACGCCCACCCATGTGCCAGACCCACCTTACTCCATGTTCAGGCCGTATGCTCTCCTCCTCACCCGTGCCAATGGTCAAGGCTCGGAGCGGTGGGGCCAATGGCTCTGAACTAGTGGTCAGACCCTGGTGGCCTCACCCCAGATCGGTATGCTCATCAAGTCTCCCAGGTGACCTCTGGCTTCAGAGAGATGTCCCCACAGATGTCACACAGACAACCAGCAGGTGGGTGGGAAGGTGTCCGTGGGTGGCCTGGAACGGAGCTCTGGTTCCAACCCTGTGGAGTCTTACTCAGTGTCCTGCTCGGCAGAATCCCAGACTTGGAGATGCAAACCGCGGTGCTCCTAGCACAGCAACTGCGCGGGTCGTCAGCCCCGCAGCCCCAAAGAGGAAATGACATCAGTCAGCACTTGGTTTTCTTAGTCTCTGTCCTTTAAAGGAAATCCTTTTATTATTTTTTTCTTGTTTTAATGAGGGGAGAAGAGTGGAATTCAGGAGAGTTGGGATCAGGAAACGGGTGGGGCCCCACGGGACCCTCTTATGCAGATGTGACCAGAAGGCCACATGAGGCCCCAAGCTGAGGCCATGCCTGGTGCACGGAGGAAGTGGCCGTGAGGCTGTCACTCATCGACAGAGCTAGTAGAGGTCTGCAGCGGCTATCAAGGTGCAGGATGCCTATTTCGCCTTAATTGTAATTATTCTCTTGGTGAACCTAGGCTTCTGGGCTAAAATTGCCGGCAGTAAGTACCTTGTTAAAACCTAACTCCTGGAGTGAAAAACTGACCATCGTCCCCAGACAGAAGTGACCGTGCCTGGCCCGCCAGCCTCAGCTTCCATTTACATATTTTCTCCCTCTTTTTTTGGTGCTGTGGCGCGCGCAGTCAGAGTCCATTTCAGAGATGGAGAAACGACGGACTGGCCGGAAGCTTTCTGATCAGCTTCCCGAGCCCTCGGGATGGTTAGTCACCTGCTCTGTCTGCCATTACTGCATTTTTTTTTTCCCCTGGAGTATTTAGATAAAACCCTACATGCTAGTTAACAGGAAAGATTAAAGAAATTAGGCTGTTTCGGTTGCCCTGCTACTCTGTGCTGGCTAGGAATTCACCACGTGCGGAGAAAGGGTCTTGGTGGCCGGACAGCAGGCCCCGGTTTTCCCAACTGTGGTCCAACTAAGAGGCCGAAGAGGTCAACCTATACTTCAGGTGTGAAATGGCAGCTGTGCTGTTTAACTCCATCGCGGGGAAACCTGCGGAAATGCACTGGGGAAGCAGCGTGGGGTGCGTCTGTACGCTCTGGGAGGAAGCCGGGTGACGTCCCGGAGGAGGAGACTGAGCAGGTACCCCGAGGGTCCGAGCTGACTGTGCTAAATTCTGCCTGCTTGGCTGCACACCCGGATTTCGCACACTGGTCCTCGGCACCTTGAAGCTCTGTGTGGCCAGCGTCGTGGGACCCCTGGATCAGAAACCGTGGCGGTGGGGACACCCTTCCTGTGCACGTGCCGTGTACCGGGCTCCGGGCTGAGCATGGCACAGAGGTCATCCTCACTCTCAAACTGATGATGGGCAAGCTGAGACATCAACTGCCCTCCAACATCACCCGTGCACTTGAAAGTGGCTGAGGTGTTGGGCCTCGTCTGGGGCACCTGCTCCCCGGGATCACTGGCCAGACTGGGAACAAAGCCTGGTGTCGGCACTAACGGGTGACAGGGGCTCGGACACCTGCTTGGCCTCTCTGCACCTCAGCCTTCTTGCCCACAGGTGATGCCACAGGGGTTCCGTTGGGAAACAGAGACGGTGTGAGTCTGTGGGCTCTAAGGGGTCCTTTTACTTCTCTGCACCCCCACCTGCTTCCTGGGTGTCTTGGCCCTTAAGGAGATCAGGAAGAAATGGAGAGTTTTTGCCATGGGATTTGATGGCTTAACAGGGCAGGATTCGAAGAGTCGGGAGTTTGACCCTGAGTTTGGCCACGTGCCGACCAAGGGGTGCAGGCCACCTTTCGAGGTTCTGCCTCTCCATGCCACCCTGACCGCGGTGTGAAATCCAAGAACAGGCACAAAGTCATGATCAGGACTTTCAGAATAAGATCTTCAAGGAAGTAAATAAGACTAGGTCTCCAAACAGAAGAACCCCATCCCCTTCTCCACAGCCTTTGGGGTCTTAACGCCCAGATAAAGGGGTTTGCCTTTGGACAAGCTTGACCTCCCGCTGCCCATGGACTGTCGAAGTGGCACAACCACACAGCTTGGAATCCCTTACCACCCCTGACACGCCACACTGGGTGCCCCCGCTGGCCCTGCTCCTGCCCGACCTCTGCATTCGCAGACACTCGAAGACGAGGGACGGTGCCAGCCGCTAAGAGGACGGAGCGTTTCCTCTGTGCGCCGGACACAGGAGGCCAGGCGCACGCTCCAGCCTCAGCTTTGCCACTAACCGTCTGGTCGACCTCCGCGAGTCCTGTTCCCCGGCGAGACCGCTTCCCTGCCCCAGGACTGAGCCATCTGATCGCAGTCAGAGCACCCAAAGCACGCAGCCCTCGTCGGGCGGTCACGGCCACACTGCCTGCAGCCACACATGTGCTGCATCCAAGGTGCCACGTGCATTCGCTCACTTCCTCCCGTGGCGAGGGTGATACCGCTCAACAAATGTTTTATCTTTTCTATTTGCAATAATGTCGCTCACATGCATGACAGAATGATGATTTGGGGCAGCTTCATTGCTTAAAGGAAAATGTTCAGTGATTTTTGGTCCGATGGGTGAAAATACAGGTACTTAAATGTTAAATGTTCCTCTTCAGGTCCTATCTATGTTTTGAGTTAGCCTAGGAAGTGGCTTTCTCACACTGTATAAAAATATACCTGCAAACAAAACAAAACTATATATATATATATATATATATATATATATATATATACCTGCTGGACCCCCCATGGTCCCTTCTTATAGGGTCCTCAACCTCGGCACTGCTGATGGTGGGGGCCAGACGGTCTCTCTTGGGTGGGGGAGGTCATCTGGTGCGCTGTGTGACGTATAGCAGTGTCCCTGGCCTCCACCTGCTACGTGCCAATGGCAACAACCAAAAATGTCTCCAAACATGGTCAGATGTCCCCCAGGGTGAGTGGGAAATTCACTGCCCATTGAGAACTGCTCCCCTGCACCAACTCCCCCAAATGTAGATAGAGTGAAGCATGATTGCTATGATAGAGATTTTGGTTGTTTCAGTTTTTAATTAAAAATTCTCACCTCAACAAAGAGATGCCATCAAAATGTCGAAAAACTGACTTCTTCAAAACTTTTGCTTTCCTCCCATTTAATTTATCTCCTTTGACTGTGATTCTCTGACGTTTACAAGCATTTGGTCAGCATGGATGGGGGTAATTACCTGCGAACCTCAAGCCCTCCGCGATTGGAAGAGGACACCTTTGCTTCCAGGGTGGTGCTGAGCAAGGCTGTCTCATCTTGGGTAGACGGACGTTGCCCTTGATTACATTTGAAGAAGCAAGGACACCTGTGATTTGATTATCTGGACGGAGCAGGCGTACCATAGGTGATCTTATTCTCTCAAATCAAGGACTCGTTGCAGTAAGTAAAAAGAAGAGTAACGTTTGGCTGAAGGCAGTGTAGTGTGATGGAAATTAATGGCACTGCCCGAGTAGATGGCCGGGCACATCTTTCTCTGGCTGCTGTGTTTTCTTAGGCATGCATTTGCGGTAACCTGCGTGACCCTGACTGCTCCGTGGAGCCCTCATCCCTGCCCTCTGAAATAGATTTGGCACATGAATGAGATGGAAATTCAGGCGCTCCTATGTGCTAGGTGTTGGCCACTGAAAACTCACCTATGCTCACAGAGGGCTTAAATAAGATTGCAGAAGAGAACAATACAGTCCCGAATCTGCCGCTCCTGTATTGCTCAAACCCAAAGAATGACCAAGATCCCGAAGCACTGGGAAAGCCGGAGGAGGGCAACGCATCCGTGGTTCAGCAGAATGCCCGCATGAGTGTATCTGGCTCATTTTCTCCCACTGACCTCGTCTGTGAGACATTCTCTCTGTGGACACATCTGGAGCCCGAGAAAGACAATTTGGAGTGTCCTGTCTCTTGCAGGAACTCGCGGGAGAAGGCTCGGTGTGGGCAGGAAGGACTCCGCTCAACCTGGAGGAGCGAATCTAAGCTGTTCCCTGCAGACGAGAAAAGTGCTACCGAAAATTTGTCACCTAGATCACAGCCGCCCCAGGCGCCATGCGGGGGACACGGATTCATGCTGGGGGCATGAATGAATGCATGGGCGAGGCGGTGAGGAAATCAGTAAATCGCCTGTGGTGTTCATTTCAGTGAAGTCCACCCTGGAAAAATGAAGGCAATGGTGACAACAGCCAAAGAAGAGCCGCAAAGCCATGCAAGTTACTACGGGCTAAGCACCATTTTCAGGGCTCTCCACTCGGTAACTCATTTAAGCCTGGTCAGCGCCCTATGCGCCAAGCACTAGCAATATCACATTCTGAAGACGGAAACAGCGAGGCATAGAGAGGCTGCATCACTAGCCCAAGGTCACAGAGCTGGGGAATAGCAGTACAGGATTGAGAATCCCGGGGCGTCCCCCACCCGGAGGCTGCGCTCTAACCCTGTTCCGTATTTCCTCTCTATTAATGTGATATGGGGGCACCCGGGTGGCTCAGTGGGTTGAGCGTCCGACTTCAGCTCGGGTCATGATCTCACGGTTCGTGAGTTTCAGCCCCGCGTCGGGCTCTGTGCCACAGCTCGGCGCCTGGCGCCTGCTTCCGAATCTGTGTCTCCCTCTCTCTCTGACCCATCCCCAATCACGCTCTGTCTCTCTGTCTTAAAAATAAATAAAAACATTAAAAAACATTAAAGTGATATGGCATTATTTGCTGTGCCTAAACAAGCCTGGGTTCTGCACAAACACAGATTGATTTGTTTACTTGAGTCGTGAGGTCTCCTCTTGGTGGTTTATCACAATTAGCTGGGAAGTGTCTGAAGCATAGCGAGTGTATGTTCCCTCAGCCCCCTCTAGAAACTCACTCGGGAAAGCAAAACTGAAATGTACGGACGGGCAAGCGGGGTTCGGTCTGCTAAAACTCGGTGTGCGGGCGTCTGCATATCCCTGCGTAACATGACGAATGCATTTCCCGCGGAGGATACCGCCTGGATTCGGAAGCCTTGTTTGGAGCACGTAACAAGCCAGGTCAAGAAGAAAAACAGCTTCCAGGGCAAGATACGCCGTGGCCTCCGGGCCCTCGGCCGCAGTTGCTATAGAAATGCCCAGGCACATGTTCTGGTGAGCACGATGGGAGTGAGATTAGTCACGATCTTTACTACTGGTTTAGGGCTCCAGTCAAAACCGTGTCTCCGTAGAAAGGAAACCAACCGTCTCCATGAAAGTTAATCCATGATTAAGGAGGGGGGGGGAAGCCAGTATATTTATAATTATCTGAGAATCAGGAATGAAACATAGAGGCCTTCTGTATTTAGCTCTTCCTGCTTAAATAATGCAACAATGGGAGAGATTTTTGTGGGAAGTGTAATTTAATATCATTGAGTGAGGGAATTGGAACGTTTCACCCTCTCTGTTATTGAATGACACACTCTCAGGCCGGCAGCGGACTTGTGTCAGGGCCGAGCTGAGGTCTCCCCGGGAGCCCAGTGGGGAAACGGAGGGAGAGTGAAGGTTGGGCACAAAGGGCAGGAACGAGGACTGTTTTGTAAATCCGAGCCTGAGGCACGGGCTGGGTGGCACGAGTGTGGAAGGTCTTCCGGCTGAGGACAGGGGTGAGATGCACCTGTGTAGACAGTCCTTCCACACTCCGGGGTCCCTCCTCGGCGGTCAGCATGGGGCCAACCCTTTGCTGACACTGTCCGGCCCCACAGATGAGGTTTGAATCTCATAGTAGAAGACTTTTCATTTTAGGTAGAGGATTCCCAGCCCCCATCAAATCTCCCCAAACCCTGTGAGTTTCCTATTGTCGCTCCTGCACAAATTACTGTAAACATCGCACTTTGGAACACCACACGTAGTCGCCACACCCCTGAGTGTCGGGGTCCAGGCAGGCCCTTCCTGTGGTCGGGGTTTCCCACGGCTGCAGCCAAGGAGCAGCTGGGCCACCCAGCTCCTATGGAGCCCAGCTCCAAAATGTGTTCACTTCTTGTGGCCCCGGCTCCTGGCAGATGGCCCTCCCTGTGGGCCATTCACAGCCTGGCTGTTTGCTTCTTCAGAGCCAGCACAAGCATATTGTTCTACTGGGAGTCTCTGATGTCAGAGAAGGATGAGATCCTCTTATAAAGGACTTTCCATCACCGGGTTAGGTCAGGCCCACTCAGGTCGATCTCCATTTAATTATAGCCAATGAAATAGGGACCTTAACTGCATCCACCATCACTTCACCATTGTCATATGATATGGTGTGCTCATGACAGTGACCTCCCATCCCCTTTGCCCTATTCTGCTGGTCAGAAGCAAGTCCCTGGTCTGCCTGCTCTGGAGGGGAGGGGATTTGTACAAGGGTGTGACTCATCACAGGTCACCTTCGGGTAGGTAGGTCTGCCACACCCTCCCAGCCCCGGCTCCAGATCCTTTCGGGGCACAGCGATTGGAGGAGGCCCGGAAAGTTAGAAGTGTGTGCATTTTGTTCAGCTCTGGGATTCCCAGCACCCAGGCCCTGGGGCCCCAGATAGTCCTTAAGCCTCCTTCCACTTTGCTTCCCTGCTTAGGTGCTCCAAGGAGGCAGGGCTACATGTCCCATAGAGGGGGCCCTGGACCACTCCCCCCACCCATTCATCCATCCGTCCGGGTGTCATGGTTGACTGTGTGCCTACAGTGTCTCCGTCCCTACCCAGGCCCGGAATATCACACTGGCCCCCAAGTTGCTTATAGTTCAGTGCGTGTGGTGGCGAGGGGGGACCAAGCCTGTCTTAGTTTCTGTTGGCATTACCCATGTCGCCTGGCCTGGCTCACAGAAAAGAGCAGTCTATTGGTTGTCATAGCTCGGAAGTTGAGGGATGGCCTGTCTTCAGGCACAGCTGGGTCCAGGGCTCTCAGTCTTGAAAAAATCAATCAATAAAGTTCTTTTCTGTCCTGTTCTGCTCTTCTGGCGGGTAGGCTGAGCCTCCTCTGCTGTGGGCTCTTAGCAAACACCACACAGCATCTACGAACACCCCTGACAGCTTGTGACGTCCTCACACACAGACTAAGTTCACACACTCCTCAGCAGGGGACAGTGATTCACATCACCCCCCCCCCCCCCGTCACCTCGTTTCAGCCAAGGCTTCGCTTTGTACCCTGTCACTTGCTGCCCTCCACTTGAAGGTGCCAAGACAGTTTTAGGGACAGAAAGCCAATTCAATGCATTAGCTCTGTGACCAGAAATACAAGCTGCAGGCATGGCTGGATCCAGGAGCTCTCATGATATCACTGGGGTTCTAGCTCTCTCTGTGTTTTTGCACCTTTTCCCTCTCCTTCTCCAGATAGGCTGTCTCTCCGTGGAAAGGAAAGATGGCTGTGAGGGACGATGGCCCTGAGGCACCAGGACCAGGGCAGGGCCAATCTGCACAGATTCAAGGAGACGCTCACTCTCAGGGTCATGCCTGAGAGCTACGTCCCCCCTTACACTTTGTGTCCCGGCGACCCCCCTCCCTCGCCCTAGAGCCAGCCCTGGGTGCACTTCAGCAGTGGGGCAGAAAGAGCTTTTGGTTCAAGCAGTTTCCATAGATGATAAGGGAACTCTGGTAACAAGTTTGACTGGCCCTGCTTGGGCACACGATCCCACTTGCAGTACCGCTGAGCAGACAGGACCCCTGGGCTCCCGGGAGCCAGGTCTTCTGCGTCACGGTCCCTTGGGAACCACAAGTACCGGAGGGTCAGCCCCCAAAGCACAAGCTGGACGGGCAAATGTAACACACGGTCTCTGGGGTTCCACCCGAACCCGCGAGCACCTAAGTGTACCCTATCTTTTATTACCTGGTACCGCTGCGTGCTTACAGATCTCAGCCCTTCAGTCAAACTCGGAATCCGTGAGGATGAGGGCGGTGCCTTACGCCCCCACAGCGCTGAACCCAGAGCCTCGTGCCTCCAGGCGCCCACGGAACCTTCCTACTATGACTTGATTCTGCACTGGGGCTGCTGAGGAAGTAGACTCTTACGCTGCCTGGTGGGAAAGCTTGACGGCTCCCCCGACTGGCGAGGCTAATCCGCATCAGGGATGGGATGACGCCGTTTCCACAGATGGCCTCTTATGGGTCACATGTGCATGCGAAACGCGGCCTCCTCGCGGAGCTGCGAGAACCCGACTCTCTCTCTCAGTGATCCCTGCTTCGGAGAGCTCGGCCCGGTGGGGGAAATGCTGGATTCTACCTTTGTGCTTTGGGAACCCCAAAACCGGGCCTCATACATCCCGGAGACCCCTGCTCCTTCTAGCCAATGGGAAAACTGGGCGAATGGCAGTGTGGCGGGCCTCTGGGCCTCCACTCCAGAGCGCTTGGATCAAAGAGGAAATATCACTGCCTGCCTTTGCTCTCGCTGAGCAGCTCGGGGTCTCGGCTGGGTCCCAGGGAAGGCTCTGCTTCCTAAGGACACCAGGGTCGCAGCTTAACAAAGGACGGGTCTTGTCGGTGGGAAGCAAGACCAGAAGACAGCATGGTGGGGAGCTTGGCAGATGCGTCCGAGCTCCGCCTTTTACGCGTCGGGTCGGGGAAGCTTCTTTGAGAAAAGACTGGAGTCAGAAAGAGTAGAGGTCTCCTCCCAGGTACCAAAGGGTATGAGCTCCCGGCGGCCAGGGCTCCCTGCGACACGCAGACAGGCCTACTGAGGCCCTACTGTCAAAACGCCTGACGGCTGAGAAGCAGTGCTCTTCTGACGGCTCCTCAGAATAAGTGGGATGATGCCCAGGCTGGGTGGGCCTGGTTCCCAGATTGGCAGGAGTGGAGTCAGACAGGCACCGTGTACAACTGAGGGGCTTGTTACAGGAAACAGGGACCATCGAAAAGCAAGGGGGAGTCTAAAGCCGACAGAGGAGGCCCCACGGCTGACAGATTTCCTGCCCTGCGTCCTAAGGGAAGGATGGACTGATGCCGTCTGGCGGTCGATACCTGAGGCTTTTTTTCTGTCTCAAAATCTCAGCTCAAACGCACCCTCTCTCTTTTCAATTGTTTTAAAGCTGAACAAAGTTTTCATTTGCTCTAACTTTCTTGTTGATGGTCTCTGCACACGATGGAGCGTCTCTTCTGTAGGACAAGGCCTCCCCAAACTCTGTTTGCTGCCACACAGTCCCAAGTGGTGTCTTAGGTTGTTTTGTTTGTTTTTTCACCAAAGACGTGCCTTGTCTGAAAGGTCCAGGAAAAGTGGGTTAAATGAAGCAAAACCAGGGTCTCTCCTGCAGGACTTGTCAGGACCTTTAATATATCGCTGTGCCCCGTGAACCTTGGAGAAGGGAGGAGTATTCTCTATCTGCTTTCCATGGATGCATTTGACTACAGAACACGTCTTTCACGGAACATACCGAGACTTGGCAAATGTTGTTAAGCTTTTCCAAGCAAATGGCTGAGATGCCACATCTGAGTGGTGTCTGTGGGGACCCCAGGGCACAGAGACCAATGTAGGTGATGAATGAGGACAGACCAGAATGTTGGGATCCCTTAGGTTCATAGATTTTTTATTTTCTGTGCAGACTTAGCATCATCCAACTTCCAACTGAGAGCCTAGCTTCTCCATCACTAAGTTCATCGCCATTTGGTCAAATACAAATATCTGACATTTTCCCGTATTTAAAACAATTTTTCTGGCATCCTCTAAAGTTCAAGAACTTGAAGTCACATCGTTTTCTGCTTATAAGTAAAAATAACGCCAATCCCTTTCGAAAGATCGTTTCAGAAAGGACGTTTCCTGTTTCTCCTCTTGGGGGGGGAGGGGCGGGACCACACCCTCCCTCTAAAAGAGACAAGTCTTCATTTTGCAGAAAAGAGCATGGGTATTTCTTCTGTCAGTTTCTAGACGGAGACAGAATGTGCTGCGTGGCCCTGACGCGTGGCAGCAGGAGGGAGCAGACAGGGGCAGACTACAGCCGCCGTACCCCCCGCCATCCAGGACCCATCCCGCTCACCCAGTGTTCACGAAGCTGCCTCGGGGGCCGGGCGCCCCTGCGATCCTTTTCCATCACATTAACACTGTCAGGAGTCCAGCAGAGCTTAGGTCCCCACGTGGGCCCCGTTCAGATTTGACAAAGGCGCCCCCACCGGATGCCCCAGGTTGAGGCGCTGGCAGGGGGCACCTGCCCGACTCTGGCGCAGTTTCCAAGTCACTCCTTCAATGAGCAGTCCTGGAGTATCCGACCTGTGCCCGGCCCAGGGCTCAACCCTGGCCGCAGTGTGGACACAGAAGTGGTCTTGCTATCTTGGGACTCACAGGCCAGCAGGGAAGACGTTCGGTGACGGATGGTAATGTGTGTTGACTGTCCTGCTGGGGAACAGTGTGACAAGGAGGCTGAGGGCAGGGGTGCCCGGGGACGGCTGAACCAGACTCGTGGGGAGGCCCCACAGGCCACCACATCGGAGCAGGGATGGGACTGCCAGACCCTGACGGGTCAGTGAAGGCACGGTCCTGAGCCAGGACAAACAGGTCCTGCCATGGTTCCCACCCACCTGGCCCTCTCCAGTGGCAGCTGTTGGGGGCAGGGCTGGGCTGTCCATCCTGAAGTCAGGCCCCCGCTGAGCTGTCCCCAGCTGCCCTCACCCCATTTCTTAGGAGACACTCACACACAAGGATGGCCGTCCCTTGCTCTCCCCCAAGCTCGGTCGAGGACAAACGCCCTGCGTGCTCACTGATTCAGTCCCTCTCTCTCCTGTTCGTTAAAGCATCTCAGGGCCACAGGTCAGAAAGTAACACAGCTGATGCCTGCACAGTTTGGGGCAGAGCCACCCCTCCCCTCGTTTACAGACCCAATCACATGGAGCAGGGGTCGTGTGGCTCTGAGCCCCCGGCTCTCACACCACACCGCTCGCTCCTGAGCAAATCTTCACCGAATCGTGGTTAGGATTACAACCCCAGCCAGAGCAGAGCCTGCCTGGGCAGCCTGCTGCTTCCGTGGCGAGGACGTGGCTTCACCTCGTGGATGGCCCTCTATGCCCCTCCATGCCCAGCCTGGCCCTCTCCACCGGAGTGTCACAAGATGAATGCCTACAGGGGCCCCGCAGTGAAGTTCAGGGGCAGAGCAGACACCCATAAGGTGATGAAGAGCCACAGACATGGGACCTTTGAGTCTCGGACGCGCCGGGCAGCGTGAGGAGGGCGGCCGGCTGGGAAAGGAGACACACAGACCTGTCTTCCAAGCAGAGGTGGGACCCCAGGGATCCCACATCTTCCTGTTTTCCAGATAAACTAGAAATCCAGATTTCATGTAAAATATCTCATTTAAACACACACACACACACACACACACACACACACAAAACATTACAAATAAATTTGAAACTCAGTCTGGCATCACCTGGGCCAGAGAAATCAGATCGATGGGCTTACTTTGGCCGAGACGGCCCCTTGGTGACACTTTCTTCCACCTTCTCACGTCAAGCCCCTGGCAAGGGGCCGCCCTCCCTCACCACCCAGGGCCAAAGGTGGCGGAAACGTGATCCAGGAAAGAAGCCTTCTGACTCTGACCTACTCCAGAAGGCCAGAGGGAGCTGCCTATTTTTAGGTTGCTACTTTGTCTCTGTACTGAGTGCAGGCGAGCAGATGTGAAGGCAGAAGGGATGTGCCCTGCAGGCTGCGGGGACATGAGCTCGGCGAGTCCCGGCCCTGGCGGGTTCGCGCCTGCCCACCTGCCCCGGCCTGGGACCTGCTTGCCAGAGACCCCACGCCCCTCCCCCTCCCTGGCACAGCCTCTCCGTGTTCCGGGCCCTCTTCTCTCCTCTGTAACGGAATAGCAACAGTGGGCTGCCTGTAATCTAAGCTTGTTTTGTTTCCAGGCTGTTTATGATTTAACCTGTGCCCACGGGGAGGGAAACCGATGCCCTACCACGGCCGACACTGGCTAAACCCGCCAAAGAGCAGGCAGACGGTGCTGAGGTTCTAGGTCAGGGTTTGCTCAGGCCGGAAGATTTAATTTGCCTGACTGCGGGGCCTGTCAAAAGTTTCCACAGTAACCACTGGGGTCCTCATAAAGCAGAAACTGCAGAGGAGGAAAATGAAATCCTGGGTCAATGTCTCTGTTTGGAAACATTAACTTATGTTCAGTTGCAGAGAGAGAGGGAGAGAAGGAAAGAAGGGAAGGGAGGGAGGGAGGGAGGGAGCGAAAGATCTGGGATTGTTGCAGCAGATTGGCCAAGGAAATCAACACACCCGATGGTGACATTCATAAGGAAACACTGGGAACCCAGGGTTACTCTTCGTAACTCTGAGGCCCCCACCTGCAGGGAAGGGGTGATGCAGGCCAGCTGAAGGAAGGTGAGGTGCCCTGGGCAGGAAGCTGCAAGGCCAAGGGCCCCAGGCCTAGGGAGCCCCCACCCCCGACCTTGGTGTGAATGGCTATGCATGCCTGGGGGGTCAGGAGAGGGCACCCGAGAGCCTGGGAGTCACTGTGTCCGCCCTGGCTGTTCTGGTGGTTGTCCCCCCTCGTCTGTGATTCTGACCTCTCTGCTGAAGGACCCATGCCGTGTACCTGCTGGGGCATGGCCCTTGATCCCCACGGGGTGTCGGGACCAAGTAACGCTTTTGGGAATGGGAAGGAAAGGTTAACCTGGGGTCAGGCGGAGTGGGGGCTGGGAGGGCAAAACAGCGAGGAAGGGGTGGGGGGGACTGGACAGATGTGCAGTTTCCAGGACTGAGGCAGACCGTCAACTCGAGTTTACAGATGGGAGAATTTTCCCATTCCATGTGCTCCATTCCAAGCGGAAGCAGAAATGGATTTGCATTGCTCCCCAAATACTTAATATTTACAAAGTAAGTTCCCAGGGGACAATCTGGCACATACACACCGGCCTCTGGGCAAGTCGAAAATCCCCAGTGATACAACCGGCATCACACAGCCCAGGGTGACGCTCAGGCAGGGGCACACCTCCCAGGGACACGGAGCCTCAGTCTGATCATGAGCGGACGTCAGAGAAACCAAACTCAGGGCTTTTCTACAAAATAGCTGACCAATGTCTTCCCACCTGTCGAGGTCACCAAAGATAAGGAGAGACAGGACTGCCCCACGTTGCAAGAGACGAGGAAGGCACGATGCCCAGACACAGTTCGCGATTCCAGAACGGGTCCCGGGACAGAAGAAAAGCATTAGTGGGAACACGGAGAGATTCAAATAAGTCTCGTACCCTGTTTAGTAATGTTGCGGCAAAAATGTAATTTCTCGGTTTTGGTAAAGACTGTGTGTGATTATTAACATAAGGGGGTCTGGGTGAAGGGAGTACGGGTACCCTTTGTATTATGTTTGCGACTTTTCCATTGGTCTCAAATTCCCTTCAAATAAAAATAATAAAAATGACCCTTTGGAAAAAGAAACACTTCTCAGAGGTCCTCCCTACATCATATGCAAGAGTGTTTAATATCCCTCATCCACAGACTCCTGACCTTTCTCTTTGATTCCTTATTCACACTTGAATCATGCATGATGAAGTCATCGGTGTGCCTCAGGACACATGACAGAGGGCACTGCTGAAATCTCATAAATAAATTACCAAATAGATGCTGGGGGAGGACGGTTTCACCTCCCTGCCGTTTAGGGAGCATTGTGTCTCCTCTGATGTAAAGGCTGAACCATGTCCTTGGTGCAGGTAGTGTCTGAATGGCTGTGGAAGACTGAAGGCCCGTGCAGGTCACTGTGGTTGTCCCTAGAGATAGATGTGGGGACAGACAGATGCTCACCATTCCAGGGTTGACAGCTCTGGGCTGCTTGCAAAGAAGTGAGCTCAGAATCCTGTTGTGCAGATACGAAAGGCAATCTGAAAAACGTGTAAATGCTGATGTCCTGCCACTTGCCCCATGGGGCTGGGTCTGAAAAGTTGGGACATGGCTCCATAACAGGGCTGGGGTTCGTGCTCTGCCGGGCGCACTGTTACGTGAAGGTTCTCACTGTGGGGAGATCCCCGCCTCCGAGAAGATGCCGATCCCTTGCTCCACACAGGAGGACTCAAAGGGAGTGTATTTGTCAGCTGTTGCCACAATGATGCTGCATAACAAGCTACCCCATAACCTTAGGGCTTACGACAGCCGGCCTCCATTCCTCACTCGTGGGTCTGTGGGTCACCCACAGGCTGGCTCATCTAGACTGGGCTGCGGTCCAGGCTGGGAGTTCAGTCCGAGTCTGATGCAGGTGTGGACGTTGTGGGACCACAGAGAGTGTGGGCTGGGAGCGATGGTATAGACCACCTGTGATACCTCCTCCAACTCTTCATGTTCTGTTGGCTTTGCTGTCTGTCTTATGGGAGCCGCACCTCCTTGATTCCCATCTGGGGAAATACCCCTGCCCACGGTGCACGATCCTGGTCGGCTTGGTCAGCCAGGTGCTCTGCCTCGGCCTGGCCGTGGAGGGGGTCTTCTGACTGTGCATGGGCAGTCAGGAGACCCTTTCCCTCAGGGGAGGGTACATATTGGAGCTAGACAAACTGACTTCCTCTCGAGGTCAGTGACCACGTTGGCTCTTGCTATGGTGGCTACCAAGCAGGGAGGCCACAGTCTGAGACAGCGACCCACCTCCCTGGCCACCCGTGGTAGGACAGGACGAGAGCAATGTGGACAGAAGCCGCATGTTGGGGAGCGAGGCCCTAACAACGTCACAGAGCCCCCGGGTTCCCTGGGCCTGACGCTCCAAGGTCTAAGCGATAAAAACCCTTCTCATAAAAATGAGTTTTGCTCTTTTTTTTCTTTCTGAGACACATTCAACATCCAAGTTTTACGAACTCACAACCATTATACGTGGAGAAGGAAGCAGACTTTTCAGTAATTCATCTTTTTAAAACATAGTCATTCAGGGGCATCCCGGTGGCTCAGTTGGTTAAGTGTCTGACTCTAGATTTCGGCTCAGGTCATGATCTCAGGGTTTGTGAGTTGCAGCCCCGCATCAGGCTCTGTGCTGACAGTGCTTGGATTCTTCCTCTCCCTCTCTCTCTGCCCCTCCCCTGCTCACTCTCTTTGTCTTTCTCGAAATGAATAAGTAACCTTAAAATAATTTAAAAAAACATAGCTATTGATATAGAACTTACACATGGACGCTTACCCATTTAAAGCATGTGGTTACATGGTATTAAGTAAATTCACAGAGCTGTGCATCACCCCTGACAGGCACACGGAGACCATCTCAGCAATGAACTGTTCAACTGTCTCATCCCTCCAGAGGAACGCGTGAGACTTGATGCCCCGTGTCTCTTGTCCCTCTTCCCACACGGGTCCTCTCTGGAAGTATTGCTTTTCCCCATCAACACTGAACCTGGGCCTGACCTGCTGTGTCTGCATGAGGTTATGCCAATGGGAGCCTCCCAGGACTATGTGGTCTAGAAGGTTCCTATTATTTACCAATCCAGGATATGTTAAAATGCTAGAATCTCTGAGAGGGAGAAGAAATTGTATTTTGGGTTTAACACTCTCCCCTCTCTTGCCCCCCACCCCGGGAATCAGCTCATGGGAGATGCGATCCTAGGACCTGAGATCCCGGGACCTGAGGCCACACTTGGCTGCATTATTCGGGCTCATTGCATGAACCCCCAGTAAGCTATGCTGGGGAACCTGGTTGGATGCAATTTGAAGTGAATTTTGTTGGGCGATATCCGGGGACATTTCTGGTCATCACAGCTTGGGGGGGGGGGGCTTCCATCACCCAGCGAGAGAGGCCAGAGACGCTGCCCAACATCCTACCGTGCTCGGCACAGAACGGTGTGCCTCACACTGTCAGCAGCACCAGGGCTGAGAAGCCTCGCACAGAAAGCTGAATTCTTTACCCCAACGAAACACACACATTTTCAAAAGGTATTTTTAAGGGTGAGAGCAGAGTATGCTGTGAGTGGATATTTTTTTTTTTCTGGTGCTGACAGACCTATAATTTGTCCCGACACCTGATGGTAATAGGCTCTTCTCCACCATGTGAGGAAAAAAGAGACTTTACAGCTCCTTTAAGATGTCAGAGGGGAGCCCTGATGTCTGCAGAGGTCTCAGGAAAAGGAGCTCGCCAGGGAGTCCATTCTTCTCTTCTCACCCTGCAACGTGTCTTGTCTTTCTCTGTCCTGCACAGAGGATGTTGGTTCATTCCAGCAGCCTGGTGAGAAACTAACATCTGACCCATGTGACTTTGGATCCTGGGCATAAATAAGAGGGAAGGTATTTTGCTGGTGGTGAAGGAGAGCTTTGAGATGCCTGACAGCTCGTTGTTGACCTCTGGGCAAAATGCAACTGAACTAAGTAATCCAGGTGGAGGTCCTTCGTAGAATCGTTGAGCTCGGGTTTCGTGGTCAGCTCTGAACTTGCTGGAGAATGCCATTGCCAGGGAGACCCCACATCATCAAAGGGTAGACCACACCAAAACCGATGAGCTGGATGTGTTCGCTGGGCTCTCGGATATCAGTTCTCTTTTTTTTAATTTTTTAAAAAAATTTTATTGTTTATTTACTTTTGAGAGAGAGAGACAGAGTGCAAGCAGGGGAGGGGCAGAGAGAGAGAGACACACACACAGAATCCGAAGCAGGCTCCAGGCTCTGAGCTGTCAGCAGAGAGCCTGATGTGGGGCTCAAACCCATGAGATCACAACCTGAGCGAAAGTCAGACGCTTAACCAACTGAACCACCTGGGGGCCCCTATCATTTCTCTTTTGCAGGTAAGGAATCTAAGGCTCAGTGCACAGTGATTTTTGATGCCCAGTAAGTGGCAGAGCAGTGATTTAAATTGAGGAGAAAATTCAAACACTCCTCTCTTAGTCTATTTCAGAAAACCCAGAAGACTTAACAAATAATGGAAAACTTATACATAAAATCCAAGTATTCTGGTAACAACAAGGATTTCTGGGGGTCTTATCTTGATTCTCTTTGAATCTTACCTTTTTCTTGCCTTGGCTTGGCCACCTTCTAACCTGACTTCGTTATGCCCTGGTTATCTTACATTGTCTCCCCCCCGCCATGATGCATGGCCACGGACATACCACCCCCCCCTCCCGCCCCCCCGCAAGCCACTCCAGAATGGGCTGACAATCCTAGAAGCTGGGTGATGGCCCTGTACAGAGTATTTATTCAGTGCCTCTCAAAATATGTTCTGTAGATCATGAGACTGTTACAAGTGTCTTGTTTTGGAATTCTTTATTACTAGGGAAATACAGTTGAATGCCTACTCTGAACGCAGCGTCCCTCGTGATGGTAGGTAATGGAGCTAGTTGGACAAATGTGTGGGCATACGCAGCCCCAGACGTTAGGCTTATGGGGAGAGAACGGTCTTTATGGATCTCCAGGATGCTGTGAAATGACGGCCCCACGTGGTTGCCTAATAATTTGGAGGGTTTTTTTCTTGCGCTCCTTCAGAGGGTGGAAAGAACACTGGGGGGGGGGGAGTAGAGGTGCTCAAGCGGGGGTCTTCGGCTTCCTCCTGCCGCTTGATACTGTGGCTGTGGCAGGCTTCCCTGGGAGCCCTCTGCCTGCAGAGCTCAGCAGAAGGGGATAAACTCTTCTAAACCAGCAAATGACAAATTTCCTTCACTTACGCGGGTGCCGGAGGAGCGGGTCAATGTGTGCTGCTGTTTAGATTAATCACAGTAAACACCGCTCCTGCGTCGACCTGTCACAGACCGACAACGGCTAAACTAGGTGTTATTTAATCATGTAACTCTGAACACCGGCCACCCTCTCTGCCCACAGAAACATGACTATCTGGTTCTTTAACAAATATCTGAAGGTTTCAGCTGCCAACGGATATTGATCGATCTCGGAGCTTCTCCCCAAAATCAATACGAGCATGTAGTCAGGCCTTCAGGCTTTGGGACGCAGGGAGCTGATGGTCTGAACTTCCCCCAGCAGCCGGAGATCTGGGCACCTGGGCGGAAAGACGCGCCCACCCTGCCCCCGCCTTGGCCGCTGGTCTTGCAAGAACGCTGTTTGCTTGGGGAAATCAGAGACGCCCCCGGAGGAGTCGCGATTTACCGACCGAAGGAACTTCCATGGGGCTGGTCCTCATCTTCCTCTCTTATCACCTAAGCGATTTTAGTGGATGATATTTAACGAGATCCACATTGTTCAGACAGACTTCAAGCTGTGGCCCAGCAAGGCAATACCAATTTACTAAACATCCCTTCCAATTTTTTCTTAAAACTGCTTCGTGCCACATAAGTTGCACTGCCATTGAGATCATTGGATCCTTGTGGCTCTTGATTTTTCACAGATACACTATTTTGAAAATAAATCATGAACCATCATCTTTGAATGTTAAAGTTAATTTGCGCGGACTACGCCTTTCCACCTCGAGGCATGCCTGGGTCTGCCTCTCATCACAGGTGACCGAAGACATCGGATCCTCCTTCGTTGCCATCTGAACCGCCAGGTAAAATCAGCCCGAAGCGGCCACAGTCCTTCTGACTTCTGGTCAACCATCTTGTCAGAAACGAGTAGGTCCAAATACTCAGCAACTTTGCCATCGGTTGAAACGATGGTTTCCAAACGGCATCATGTTTTCCTGGGTGTTGCCGGGGGACCTCCTGCATCCATGCGGAGAGCGTGTGAGTTGTGAGCAGACAGGACATCTCAACGACCGTTCGGTACAAATGAATAGGCCTCTCTGATACTTGAAGAACTCCATCACATCTTTCGATAGAGAATAGTATAGGACTTCCTTTTCCTTTTTTAAAAAATTTTTTAATGTTTATTTTAGTTTTGAGAGAGAGAGAGAGCAGTGGAGGGGCAGATGGAGAGGGAGACACAGAATCGGAAGCAGGCGCCAGGCTCCGAGCTGTTGGCACAGAGCCCGACGTGGGGCTTGAACCCACGAGCCACGAGATCGTGACCTGAGCCGAAGTCAGACGCTTCACCGACTAAACCCCCCAGGCGCCCTGGGATTTCCTTTTTCAAAACGATCTCTCTCTCTCCTTCTCACTCTCTCTCTGCCTGCAGGTAACATAAACAGAAGCACAAAGCAAACAGCTGAATGTGCTCTTGGACAGCCTTTGATTTAAAAATGCTAATGCACTCCCCTCCCTAAGTTGCCCCACACCCTGAACCGTCAAATAGAAAGTATCAAAATTATGGGCAGTTCTCAGTGACCAGCTAACCAAGTGCATGTCAGGACTGTAAAGTACCACAACGTACACACATCTCCCCCACATTCATTTCCTCTGCTTCCCGCGACCATGGCACCTCCATCATCCTTCAGCAGAAAGACAGGAAGGAGGGAGAAGCATCCAGTAAATAAAAGTGCGAGTGCATTTTGCAGTCACGAAATGTTAAATAAAACGCTACTTACTGCAAGGCAGGGGCGAGGAGGCAGTGGGGTGGAGACGTAGCCCAAAAAAGCAGAATGAGAGCAGGTTCTCCCAAAGCCTCCCGATGGCCCCTCTGCTGACCTTAAACTTTCTTAGAGGAGCTCTTTGGGGAGGATGCCAGTGCGCGGATGGAGAATAAGGAAGTTGATGTGAGCCCCCCACGCGACTGCCTGGAGGCAGCGTTCTCGGCCCTGGCTCGCCAGCCACGCGCCTGTGTGCGCTTCTAACTCACTGGCTCGAGGGGCGTGGAGCTCGGGTGTCCAGCTGGTGAGGAGGGGCTAGCTGACGGGGAATGACGTGGTGGGGACCGGAAGCCACAAGTGGTGGGCTCCTCTTCGCTTCCGTCAAGCAGCACCACGGCAGCACCTTGCAAAATTTAAGGAGCACGCGCATCACCCAGGGATCGTGACAAAATGCAGGTGAAGCTTTGTGGGTGTGGGAGGGGCCAGGGTCCTGCAATTCCTTACAAGCTCTCTGGAGACTCTGTGCTGCTGCCCCATCCCCCATCCCAGAGCCACGCCTGCAGGAGCGAAGCCCCATGGGGGGAAACGCTTCTGGGTCTGGAAACACGGACGCTTGTAGAGAAACGACTTAGATCACAGGTTTTCATCTGTGGGTTCGTCACACATTTCGTGAGCCTTCTAGCGAAAAGTTGGCACCACCAATGAAGTAGAAAAATTGCAAATGACACCAGGAAGGATATAAGTTAGAGGTAAATCGACACCATCACCTCCTACCTATGTTTGATTTATCGATTGCAAAACGAGAAGGTGGATTTATAGCCAAGGTGGATTATAGTCCCAAGAAAGGGCCTCGCAGACAGCTCATCATTCGATCGTGCATTCAGACTTTCTTACAAAGCACCTACTATGAGCCAGATGTGCTCATGATTCTGTAGCTCTGTCTGGGACTTGCTGTTACGGATGGTCGATGAATCACTGTGGTAAGGCAAAATACGAAATACTCATGTCCTTGCAGAAGTATCTGGGGCTTTGTCAAGACCCGATCCCATCCAAGGGAGGCCTCTGCCTACACACAACAGATCTGGGTGGTAAGAGGAACGAAAATCACCCTCTGCCCTTATGTGGATGTTATGGCCATCTCCTTGCCCTCCCTTTCATCATCATCATTACTATTATTGCACTGTATTTCTCTCTTCTTCCCTTGAGACTGACTTAGCGACACGAACGCTCAAAATACGAATAGTACCAGGAAAGAATAGCAGGGGTTAGCTGAGCACTCCTGGGCATGGTTCTGTTGCATCCTGCCCACTGGGAGTTGTTACCTGCGGGATGGGACCGTGTGCAATCGACTGGATTCCATGCCATCCCCACGGAGTGTCATCTATTGCCACCATTCCTTCTTGGTTCCCTGTCCTAGCGACCCTCTGAAACCTCAGCCCACCATCGCAGAGGGTCAACCCGATGTTTGGGCCAGAATTTTTGCTGCCAGTGATGGAGAAGAAGGATGAATCCCTTGCTCCACTGCGGCTGCTAACTGCTTTGCCCTGCACTGAATCCAGTGTCGGGATTCAAATCATTATTCTTCTGCCTTTTTTTTTTTTTTTCCGCTGAAGATCTCCCTTCTCCAAGATCTCCCCACGCCTGACCTCCGCTAGACCTCCAGTTAAAAGGGAGATCCGTTTTCAATGATGGGGACTTGCTGACACTCTTTTGCGACATGTATCAAATTTGCTTTTCAAACGCGCAGCTGATGGTCTTGATGTGTTTTCCTATCGCTTGTGCCACTCAGTGGTGTCTAGTTCAGCCTGGAAACATTTTCTTTGACTCTCTGTGATGTTTTCAAAGTTAGGAACAAACCCCATGCTTTTTCTTCTATTTTTTAGCCTTCCGCACAGCGGCAGGTCAAGCTGTGATCGCTGGTGGGAGCAGAGATGAGAAGCAGAGGTCCCCTGACCTTCGTGTACACTTGCTTTCCCAGAGACCTCATGAGACGCTCTGCAACGCAGAAGTGCAGCCCTGAGCCCATCCTCATTTAGGACGCAAGCTTGTGTAGCAACATGTCGGCTGGGTAGGTTAGAAGCATCAAATGGGGGCTCTCACACTGACCCTCGGAGATGAGCTCCACTGAGCTCACAGACAGTTCACTTCATTAGCCGGCTGGGTGACCTTTCGCAATTTCCTCCTCCCCACGCCAGATGAGAACCCCCATCCGCCCCACCAGGCACTGCGGGAAGGAGCCTTTGATGTCAGCGTGGGGAACACTCTGGAATCTCGGAAGGGTGGTGGGAGAGCCAAGCGCTGAAGTAGATCGGGGGGGGGGGGGGGGTGGGACACAGGGAAGGTGAGGAAGGGGCAGAGGGCAGGGGAACCCGAGGCTGCCCAGCGCTTCTGGGGCCAGAACGAGGGCTCGGGGAGGCTGTGGGTGCTCAGTGGCCCTGGGACGATGTCCAGTCAGCAGGGTGGGAACGGGGCCGCAGACCTGGACCTCCAGGTTATCCAGAGAGGAAAATCCCTCCAGCTACAGAAATCTTCCAGTTGCCCGTGGGCTCCAACCTGCTGGGGTGCCCAGCTGGACTGGCTCTTAATAAGCATGCACACCTGAGAGCAAAGAGAGGCAGACTCAGCCCCTATTGGTGGGGATTTTGTCCATGTGCCGGATGGTGTGAGCTTCTTCCTTGAAAGAAGCCGTGAAGTGGGCAGGTCAGTAAGTAGGAGGCAGCACATTTTCTGGCACCTGCAGGGATCTCAAGTAAGACTGAGAGATCTGGCTTGGGTTTGCAGCGGCGAGATCCTGAACCTGACTCTGAAGCAGGCCGCCTCCCTGTTTCCTCCCCTTCCCTTTCCCAAAGGAGCTCTGGAGCTGAATAGCCTTCACGGCTCTGGCCTCCATACAGATTATTCCTTTACTGCACAGCAGGTGCCTGGCATCGTCCTCAGCACCTTACAAATAGATGTCAACAGTGTTCCCACTTTGCAGAGGGGGATACTGAGGCACAGGGGAGTGAGTGATTTCACAACCGAGATCACAGAGCTGGGGCCGCATGGCGGCATCCCACGGTGTCACCCGGACTCCAGGCCCTCCGCCGTCGGGAGTGCCCGTGTGCTGTTCCTTTGAAGCAAGGGCTTGCACAGCAGGAGCGCTGAGCCAGCAGCTGGAAGCCTGGTCCCAGGGGAGGGGCCTCCACGGGACAAACCATGATTCCCACTGCCTTGGAGATGGAGAAAAATGGACAATCCCCAAGTAGTATATAAATCCATATACAATGAGTTATTGACCATATAATTGGAGAAAATGCTCACCACGGGACTAGAAATTGTAATTAGGTCTCTGATCCCTGCGAGTCCCACAGAGAACAGTGATGTGATGCCAAGAGCGAGGCTTTAGGCTGGGACTTGGTTTCTGCTGACCATCTGCACGGGGGCATCAGAGGGACCTCCACTCTCTCACCTTTCCCGTGGGCTTCTCAGCTGTCTTTATGGAAGCAGGTCGAGCCCTGGGCAGACCGAATGAGAATCCTGCAAGCAGTAAGTGAAATCTTGGCAAATGGGTGCTGGTTAATGCCTTCTCATCGCTTGACGCGCAGCCCAGTGACGAAGCCGCCACGGATCACCGTTGACCAGGCCCTAGGCGGCCACGTGGGAAGAAGGCTGGGCGGCATTACAATCTATTAGCAAACACTGCATGGAATCAATATGATACCTCTTGCTTTTTCTCCCACTCGAAGGTCCCGTCCAGCCGTTCGGACACCAGTTCATCATTAGCACGAGCTCTCAAAGCCGGGGAGGGCAGCGAGCACACAGTGGGCGCTCAATACGTGTTTGCCAAATGAATTGTGCTTATTAGACTGTTCAAAGGGAGGCTTTTATCGATCACTCTGTCTTCAGGAAGCAGGGCGGGTGAGCAGCTTCCTAACGGTAGCACAATATCTGAAGAAATTTCTGTCTCCCCTTAGGCCTGGTTTTCAAAGTTTTCACTGCAAATAATACAGCTATTTAAACCAACAGCAAGTTGGAACAGTGGCTTCTCCCAGCGTGGCGGAAGCCAAAAGCTCTCGCGCGCGCAGACTCTCAGCTTGTTTAGAAGTCTGCGGTGTTGTTGTATTTCCAAACTAGGTCTAGGGGCACCTGGGGGGCTCAGCTGGTTGAGCCTCTGACTCCTGGTTCGGCTCCGGTCATGATCTCACAGTTTGTGGGTTCGAGCCCCGTGTCGGGCTCTGCTCTGACAGTGAAAAGCCTGCCTAGGATTCTCTCTCTCTCTCTCTCTGCCCCTTCTCCACTCGCTCTCTCACAAAATAAATGAGTAAACTTTAAAAATAAATAAGTAAATTAGGCCTTGAATAAACAGCCTGAAGAATCGGAATCCTGCACGTCCTAAAGCTTCCGCCTGGGTGTTCTGTGCCCAGAGCCTCCCTTCAGGTCCCCAGCACGCCACCACTCACCTGCCCCCACTGCCCACGTGGCCTCCCACATCGTGTCTGCCCCATTCCCCGGCTGTATGCACACAGCTGTAAGCTTTTCTTCAGGCTTGTCTATGGGCTGCTGCTGCCGATGTATCGTGGGCCAAGCCCATCCCGCCGCCTGATTTTGTACGACCTATAAGCTAAGATTGATGTTTTTAACACTGTTTGAGACCTTAATTTTTCATATACTTCTGGATTTATAGAATAATTGAGCAGAGAGTATGTCGAGTTCTATACACCGGCTTCCCCACCCCCTTGGCCCCCGTACACACTTTGCCCTACTAACGTCTTATGTTAGTGTGGTATGTTTTCCACGACCATGACCCCATCTTGATACGATATTATTAACCAAAGTCCGGTGCTTACGTGGGGGTTCACTCTCTGTGTTGTATAGTCGTGGAAGTTTGGACCCAATACATGGCATGGATCTACCATTAGAGCTTTAAACGGAAGTGGTTCACAGCCCCCCAAGTCTCCTCGTGCCTCACTTGCTCAAGAAACCCAAAGGAACATCATACTTGATGACATGTGAAAAGTAGGTGAAATTCAAATCACAGTGTACATAAAGTTTTATTGGGACCCAGCCACACCTGTTGGTTTACATGTGGTCAGCGGCTTCTCTCCTGTCACAGCAGACTTGAGTCGTTACAATAGAGACCATGTGATCTGCAAAGCCAAAAATATTCCCAGCAGGACCAGTTTTCTGACCTCTGGTCTAGACCATCATTTCTGGAAAGTCCGAGGTGTTGGGTCTCAGCACTTAGTGAAAGGATTTGATCGTAGGAGACTTTATATCTTGACTGAATTAAGGCACGGAGGTCCCCTCCAGAATGTTAGCAGTTGTTTCCAAAGCCAGCTGTCTCCCAGAGCACTAGAGTCCTTTCTACCACTTTGCTAGTGGTGTTCATCTCTTTTGTTGCAGGGATCATCTGACCTACAGAAGGTTATTGGTTTGATGGCTTGTTGAAATGTGAGGTTAACAGAATTTAGAACCGTCCTGCTTAGTGGCAGAACAATTCCAGCATCATCTCTCCCACTGAGGTCAAGGTGAAGACCATGCTCCCTTGGTCATCACAGTCCTACGACCAAATACCCCCTGTCTGTTGTCTACACTGCAAAACGGAGCGTCTCCGACTTTCCTCAAAGTGGTTTATGTTTGTCTTTGATGTTTGGAGGTAGATATGCCATGTGCATTTCAAACACGAGGGAACTGGGGCCAAGAGGCGTTCGAAGCCTGCCCTGAACCTCAAAGTAGTAGGCAGCTGAGTCACAGAGGTCCAGAGCTAGGCAGGCGCAAGCCCGTTTTGTTTGTCTGTTTGCTGGGCTTTGCAGCGACAAATTAACTTCCAAAGTTTGTAGGAGTCTCTTAGATAAAAAGTCACTTTCAGTCTTTTATTAAGGATTTTGACCAAGCGAGACACAGAAGAAAAGTTTGAGAAGATGTGGAAGTTCCCATCTGAAGAGGCTTGTAAGAGCAAGATAAAAATACAGGGTTTTCTGTTCCAATTAGAACTGAATGTTAGAATGAATTGCTATCAGGTCACTGTGACCCATAAAACTTGGCTCTTCTCTCTATGGGAAGCCTTTTCTTGTTGTTTTCGCTGAAAGGGCTTTTTCTTTTAAAAACCCGGAAAATGCAAAGCAGAAGAGAGGCTGGAAAGCTCGCCCAGTATCCTGTAAGGCAGCTGCAGTTGACTTCACATTCTGGTGCATCTTGCCTCCTTTGGATGAGAGATAGCAATTTAGGATCAAATTATCTGATTTCAAGAACTGTTCTTTGGCCATTAGCATTGTTCTCTTGGCCTGGCTGGGAGAGTCAGGGACTCTGGAGGTGGGCAAGCTCCCAGGCGACCTCAGCGTGGAGAACCGTCCCGCCGCACTCAGCCGTGTGCCCAACTGGGCGTGGGCTGTTTATATAATGAAAATCTTCAAGTCTGATGATGAATTGTTCAATTTATCTCTTATTGAGGCTGAAGTAGACGTTTTTGTAACACTTGCCAGAAAACCTATCTGGGTGGTATATTTCATGAGCACATGGACGTTACAGACTGAGAACCCCCACCAATGCAGGGAAGCCCCTAGTTAAGGGGATTTCCCCCTTTTTTTCATAAATGCAGCTGCTGCGATATTTCCTTCTGGCAGGAGCGTGGCAGGAGACCAATCTGAGACCACACAAATTTGTGTTTGTTTTTATGCAACCATATTTTCTCCTTCCAAAAATGGTCTCTGCATTTATCTTTAGTTTATCGTTTTAAATGCTTGTTAAAATGTGTCTCAATTTGGCCATATTTAACTGATTTTCCTTGGAACATGGGCACATTTGCCGCCTGTATTCAGAGATCTTTATTATGTTTCCAGCGATTTTTCTCTAGTTATGTCATTGATGATTAGTTTTGTTTTGGTAGCTCTGGTATTTCCCATAGCAATGTCTATAATTCTTAGTCCTGGTTTCTTATCTGTAATTATCCATTTTGTCCTATCTTCTCAACTTTTCCACCAGCGTTGTAAAAGGGCATCTCAAATTCTCAAATTTTCCCTGTGTCTGTGTGAAAATCTTAATGGGAACTTGAGAGAACCTGTTTTGTTTTTTTTTTTAATGTTTATTTATTTTTGAGAGAGAGAGACAGAACACGAGCAGGGGAGGGGGCAGAGAAAGAGGGAGGCTCAGAATCAGAAGCAGGCTACAGACTCTGAGCTGTCAGCACAGAGCCCGATGACAGAGCCCGATGCGGGGCTCGAACTCACAAACCATGAGATTATGACCTGAGCTGAAGTCTGACGCTTAACCAATTGAGCCACCCAGGGGCCCGGACAAAACCTGTTTTAAAGAAAGAATGCTGACCTGCCACCATTTTAAACCCCTACTGTGTGTGTGGCCTGGTTAAAAACCTTGGGAGAGTCCTAAACCATCCTAACTTGACATACATTAAAAAAAAAAAAATCTTAGCCACCAAATGGCAATTAAAACCCAGGCTTAACGTTGTAATAGAGAGATCTTTTCCCTTAAAGTGTAATAATCATAGGACACTTTTCTAGTTCTTGGGATAGAGAACAAAACCCAAATCCCTGATGTCCTGAGGGAGACATCTGATCAACAAAACAACTAAGCAAATTATCGAATGCATTAAAAGGTGCTAAGTACTTAGGAACAAAATAAGGATGGAAAAGTAACTAAGGCACTTGGGGCGGGTGCGTACAAGACGTTTCTGAGTATATGCTTGTGTTCTTTGTGTTACATCTCTGGTCCCTGACACTCAGGAGCCAACACGAATACCTGTTTGCCCAAGTTCCATGCACAAATGACACATTTTGTGCACACTAGCCACTGCGGGAACTTTCTAGTTCAAGCCCCTGCCCCATCAACACCTTTAGGACAAAGGAACGGAGCTGAGAGACATTGCTCCTTCCCCGGCTGACGGACTCGCCCGGGAGCCAGCTTCCTGACTCCCGCCACATGGTAATTCACCTCTGCAGACTAACTGATGCGACAGAAACAGAATCCACCTTCTGCTCGGATCCCCTCCACGGGCAGCAAGAGGGATGGGAGCGGCCCTGCAGCTGCTGAGGACCACATTCCCCCTTCAGGGTTGACCAAGAGTGGGCTGGGGGCCGAAGTGGACAGTAAGCACCAAGTAGGTTTCAAGCCTCCCAGAAGCAACAGCTGTTTCCCCCAGAGTCTGAGATGCAGCGATATCGTGCACCTTGTCCCCATGGGAAGTGGGGGGAAGAATCCCCACCCCCCGAAAATGTCTGCATCCTAATCCCTGCAACCAGTTTAGCTAACAAGGCAAGAGACCCTGCAGACCTGATTTAGTGAAGAGTCTTGATATCCTGGATTATCCGGATGGGCATAGTTGAAGCAGGGGACGTGAGGACAGAGGCTGGCGTGGCAGTGACACCATCGCTGGCTGTGAAGTGGGAGGAAGGGCCACGAGCTGATGACTGCAGAAGCCTCTAGAAGATGGAACCGGCCAGGAAACAGCCAGGAGGAAACAGATTCCCCCCCGGAGCCTCCAGAAGGACCCAGCGCTGCCGACAGCCTGATCTTGCCCCACGAGAGCCACACCTGACTTCTAACCCCCAGAACTGGGAGTTGTGCTGTCTAGCTGTCCACTGGCTGGCATTTGTTGCTGCAGCCACAGGACAGCCACGGAGGGAGTTTGGGCTTCTCCTCCAGCCAAGCTGGGCCAGCGGAGCAGACACGTGGAGCCCCAAGCCACCGTCGCTCTGGCTTGTGGTCTCAGCTGAGGGCTGTGAGCTCCATGGGGCAGGGATTTGGGTCTGTCTTGTTTGCTGCTGTAACCCCAGTACCTGTAATGGTGTCAGGGACACACCCCAATAATCGAACAAGCATAGTCCTACAGAAGCACTGTGTTAAAGAAAGGGGTTGGAACAGGCTGCTTTCACACCTGACTTTATGGCCTGTTCAGAGATAAAGCCTGAAGTCTAAGCTTCTTTAGCTCAAGGGGGACCCACCACTGCCTGGAAATATGCATTTTGACAAGTGGCCTGGAGCCCTGGAAGATTGGGCTCCTAAGTGCGCACACAGGCCTCTGTGACTGGTCTCCACCTGTCATCCACAAGAGACGTAAGTCCCACGCATCAGAAGGGAGCCACCGCTCCACAGTCCCGCCTTTTTCCTTCTGAGCAGCAGAACCGGGAATTAGTGGAGAGCAAGGGGGCTAATGAAGGTGAGGGTTCCTCTGGAAGCCGCTTCTGCAACACACAGCCGTGGTATTTACATGAAAGATACAGCGTTTCCTGCTTGACGGTCACCTCAGTTCTAGAGCCGGGACCGTGGCGGCTGTGAGACACCACTGTTAAAAAAAACGGCGCTTCTGGGCATTACTTTTGGGTGAAAACTGTAGAAAGGATGGGTGCATTGTCCAGACTCTCAGCCGCTCCGTGACGCCGTGGCAGAACCGAGATGCTCTCACCACTGACCCGCTATATAACCAGATGTCCTTTCCTTTAAAGAGATGACCTTTTGCGACAAGGGAGTAACACACCAGCTGTACCGGGGGGATTAAATCTTTGTGCTAGAAGAATGATTTATGCTCCAATAAAGCCAAACAAAACCTAATTGGGTAGGATGAGACCACCAAAAATTATGTTCACAATGAAAAACAGAACGAGAACTAATTACCCCAGTGCAGTGTTCCATTTAGCTATAATTCTACAGTCAATTAGTATTCTGTTTAATTGTACAATTAATGAACATATAAATTAAATTCATAGTTTATTTCTACCACTAAATTACTTATTTGAATTGCCTCTCTTTGGAAAAAAAAAAAAAAAGCGACCCAGTGCACACATTATTGAAATGACTCCGTAATGTACATTCTGGGCACGCCTTAATTGTAAAACAATTACTCCACTATTATGGCTGTGATGGGTGCTTGTGTTATTGGGAGCTGAATAATTTAATTTTCTCCTAGCAAATGAACAGGTAATGGTGTCACTGACTGACATACGATTCTCCTGGCAGATTTCAACTTCCATGAGTAGGTGCCATACCGCCCAGGGAGCGCCTGGGAAGGTGGCGAGCAGGGCAGTGGTTCCCATGTAGCCAGGATTTGTGTGGGTGTATCGCACTCATGGTGGGTGACAGAACTTGCCGGTAAGGAGATAGCAGGGCTGCTTCCCCAGCCCTCGCTAGCCAGTGAACACAGAAGGAAAGACAGTGATGATAAACACTGGGTGCCAATGGCTGCCCTACCCTCTCAGCTCCCTGGGAAGCCCCTCTTCAAGAGAACCTGCATGTCTCCAGGTGGGTGGACACTCATTCATGCACATGAGCAAGACTCCTGCCACCAGATTCTGTTGCTGGTGTGTGTTTGCCTCCGTGGCACCTCTCCCCTGGACACTGGGTATGTGGGCAGCGCGGGTTCTCTCCCAACCCCTGGTTAACGGGTGTCCTGTCTTGAGAAGGAAGATGACCCTGTCTCCTTGGCGTTGCACGGCACAGGGGGCCTGAAGTCTTGCAGAATTAAGTGGGAAAGGCGGGCTCGTTGGCCCTGCTGTAACAAATCCCGTGCCGACTCCCCAGTCAACACCTGCCTGTCCTGGACACATGCAGCACCCAGCCCCTCCATCCTTGCTTCCGCCAGGAGGGCGGCCCCTCCCCCACGGTGGTCCATCAAGAAATTGGTGTCTGGTCCAGGTGCCCTGCCAGCTCTCATGTTTGCTCCCATGTTAAGCCCACGCTGGGATCCCTACTGCATCAAAGCAAACGCTTGCTACATTTCACTATGAAATCAGTAGACTTGGGTGCAGAGGGTGTGGCTTCCAGTGCCAGCTCTGGCACTGCCCATGCAGGTGACCTTGGGCGAGATGCTCCATCTTTCTGAGCCCGGCTTCCTCATCAGTGAAATGGAGATGAGGGTGTTTTCCCCGGGGGCCTGCAAGATTAAGGGAGCAAGTGTGTGGAAATGGAGAAGAACGCTCCTGAGCTCCATGAAGTGCTTCTTCATGGAGAAGAAGTGCTCCTGTTTTTATGATGCAATTAGACTCGGCCCATATTATTGCCTAAATGGTGTCGAAAAGCAAAAATCCTATCAAACCAAATGACTAAGGTGACAAATGCCAACCAGAAGCTTCGGAGCCGGAATTAGATGCGTGGGAAGAAAGCGATCTGGGAACCAAACGCCCTGCGAGCCCGTTCTTTCGAGATTTGCTAGGCCCAGTCGTATGATTGATTTGGTCCGTTTTTCACGCTTGAACACAGTCGGAACGATCTGATACAAACAGAAGCAACAGGCTGGCACCCCCAGGCGCACAGCAGCGCCGCCCAGGTCTCGTGAGAGCAGTGATCCGGGCGGGAGTCGGTGGCTCCTGTGACACCTGCAGACATGTGTCAGAGGAAGGGCTGCAGCAAAGTGGGCAGGCGAGCGAGACCATACCCGGACCACTGCAGTGGGAGCGGAGTCCCGAAGCCCAAGGTGGGAGAGTGTGTGAGCACTGGGGCGACCTCGTGAAGTCCTGGGGGGCGTCAGTGGGAGAAGACTGGTGAGATGCATAGATAGAGCAGGCTGAGTTACTCCTGAGCCTACAGATGTGTTTCTCTGCGATCCGCTGTCTGTTTGCTAATCGGCACCCGTGAAGGTTAGGCTCCTCTTCCCGCCGGGACCGGGACCCAAGGGTGCCGTCTCCTTCATTATTGCCTTTCAAAGAAGCAACTTCCAGGCCCTTGAGAAAGGTTATTTCCTGGGCTGTAAAACAGCAAGAGGCTGGGGAGAAATTTTCGTACATTTCAAAGGGGCAGAGAATGAATTGCAAGTTTCCTGAAGTAAATGCTGGAGGGACATGAAAGCTGGAAACCTACAGTCGAGAAGAATGTGTCTGTGTCTATGCTCTCGCCAAGCTGAGGGCATTGTTCAGGCTGTCTTGCTTATATGGGCGTGGGTTGTGGGCTGCAGGCTGGTGGCCTGGGGACACTGCTGGCCGCCTCTCCTCCTGTGGGCTGTTCTGTGGCACCAAGGATGAAATTTATCTCTCAAGCAATCAATCCCCCTGCCCTAAATGCCTGAGTCCTAAATTCTCAGCAATAATATACAACATGTGCTGGTTCAGTCTGTGTTATTAGCTGTCTCTTAATAACCTTTGGGTCAGGGGTGTTATTGATGCTTGAGTTTAATTCAAATTATAATGGGATAAATCATCTGCCGTCTACAATCCCTGTTTATTGAATTTCGTATGATCCATTTAATTTAGGCCCTCCCAACTCCGAAGGTTGAAGCCTATTGAAAATCCGTCTCTTTATCCTCTCATGACCTAATTTATGTTTTCCCCTCCAACACCCCCACCTACTTTATTGCTGCCACAGCCTCGAAGACTCCGTGAGGCAGAAGGCGGGGCTCAGAAGGTGAACATTTTTATTGCTTTATTTGGTATCCGATCAAAGCCAACCAGATGAAAACCGACATTCTGGGATCTTCTGCAGCCCCCTCCCCAGGGCTTCTGGCTCTGTCCCGCCATATATGACCCAATTAACATTTCTAGAGCATCCACTCTGTGTTTAAAATATCTTTGAAAACACAGAGCGCTTTAGAAAACAGTGTGGCAACCACAGACAGGAAGCGAGCACAGACATCGGCCTTCCAGGAGCACGGCACCCAGTTTCCGATGTCCCCGGGCAGAGCGAGTTAGTGTTGGAACGGAAGGAAACGCGCACAGAGAGAACACCAAGAGGCGTTGGGTGGGTGGGTGGGTGGTCTCCCCTGGGGGAGGACTGGGAGCGGGGAGAGCCCCCCCAAGCCTGGGCTGGATTTGGAAAAGAGGTGGTCAGTGGACAGGAGAGAAGCGGCACTGAGAACGGATTTCTTGGAAAGGTGCCAACCGTAGGCTCGGAACGGAAATCAGACACAGCAGGGGCTCCGACAGACACACCTCCCACAGCCGGCAACCGGGAACCTGGGAGCGCCTGGGGTGCTGAGAGGGAGGACATTCAAGAGAGAAATGGGAGCTTTCAGCATCAGAAGGTGTCTGACTCTGGCCGTACCTAGTCTGCCCCTGGGGCTGTCCTTACTAATACCAATAACTGAAATCCCTAGCCACACCTTGGAGGCATGGAACGCAAAGGAAGGATGTTGGGTGCTTCCTCTGGCACATGATGTGATGATAGCGACAGAGCCAAGCGGTCGTCGTTTGGGACAGCAGGGGGTTCGCATCGGTGCTGATGGGAGATATGTGTGAATGGACATCGGGACCACTTGTCCCCCACGGGCGAGGCTCTCGATCCCCGATTCTGAGTTCCCAGTCGATGGGGCCAGGCCTGTCACTGGGCACAGTCACCGCCCTGCTGACTCATGCCATTTAATCACAGGCAATTAGTGTGACTGACAGCCCTAATTAAGCCCTTACCTGAACAGGCTTCTTCCAGATGCATCATTGCAGAGAGCAGCCTGACCTACCCCTGATCTCTTTGATTTCCTGCTTTCTCATTGGGGCTGTTTGAGGTCTCATCTGAATTTCCTCATCACCTTTAGTGAACATTTTTATCCCATTTCTCCGAACGATTTTGAGATGCTGGTGCGTGGTGTTCACTTAAAAAGAAAAGAGAAAAAGAAAGAAAAAAGAAAAAGAAACCGTTTCTGTATTGTCAGTCGAGAGAACTCATCAGTACAGAGAGGGATTTTGCCTCAAAATTGCTAGATGCTTGGAACGGCCTTCAATACATCAATTTTTTTTTCAGATACGATAATATTGCTGTTCAGCTGCAGACGCTTCTGAAGCAATCCTTCCCTTTCTACATTTAAAAAAAAATCATACCTTCTATTTTTATGAGACTTTGAAATCCTAATACAAATTAGAGTCTTTGGAAAGGATTAATGCAAGAAAAAAATTACTTTGTATTTTAAAATATTTGAGGTTTTACTGACTTCTAAGATCAAATGCATTTAATAAAAAAAACAAATGGAAAATTAAATCTTCCCTAATCTCATTTTGACTATGATTTTTATGATTGACCCCAGCTCAGTGCTGTGAGGTTCGCAGCAAACTACACAGCCATCTTGAGGGTTTTCCTCCCATCATTCTGCAGAGGACGCGTATGCTCTTTATTGACAGACTGTTTTGTGAGAAGCAAGGGCTCTTGTATGTGTCCACTTTTAGGACAAAACAAATACGTAAAAATACATTCTTCTCGATCACCGCACATTTCCCAGAGTTGAGGGTCCTTCTTCTACTTGTAGACCATCCTGCCTCCTCGACGTTTCTCCTGCTCCTGTCTCGCTGTCCTGGACCAGCTTCGCACCTCCGGCCATGTTTATTGAACAGCCTCCTAACCTGTCTCTCTGACTCTTGCCCGGCCCCCTGCCCCGGCCCGAAAGACGAAGGCCGAGCTCTTTACCCTGCAGGCAGAGGCCTTGTTAAACCGCCTCCTTCTACTGTCCAGCCTCCCCCATCTCGTCTGCTCAGACACTGCCTCAGTGTCCCCGACTTTGCCCGCCCCTCTCTGGAGTCCAGCCTCACGTCCCCTTCCCACCACCTCGCGGTGTTCTGTGTGGCGTGTCGAGTGCCCCGCAGACCTGCAGCCCCAGCGGGCTCCCTGCTTCTGCCTGGAAGCAGCTGGAACGGAATAATGATCTTCCCGCTCTGAGGCCCCCGGTGCTGGGGGCTGCACTGGCTGGGCATCTTCCCCCGTGATCTGTGCTGTGGCCCGCAGGCTAAGAGCTGAGTACTTCTCAAGGGAGGACCTTCCATTCAGGCCCAGTGGATCAACTCGCCCAAAGTCAAAGCCACCGGTGAAGGTTTCCTAGTGCTGGTGACCGAGGGCCATAGTCACCTCCCTGATGTGCTAACCTGCCGAGTGCATCCAGGTAGCCTGATGACGTCGCACATGTTCTGCGTTGACCGGTCATGTAACACTTCCGCCTAAACGGTGGGCTGACTGTGCGTTTGGACCGAGCATTCCAGAAGGTAAGGGAGTGCCTTTGCTGTAATGAGGGCTTTCCAGATGGTGAATGAGTGATTTACTGGCTACGGAAAAAAATCAAGAGGAAAGCAGCATGTGGAAAATGGGCTTGGAGCCTGTGTGCCCCTCCCAGAAAGAGCCATATAAACAGCCGTCCACACAGGAGAACACCTCCATGAGAGCTCTGGTCCCAGGGCAGAGGCCACAGCACCAGGGTGGGTGGGGGGTGGAGAATGCAAATGAGAAAACATGCATTGAAGAGGCAGGGCCCAGGGTGACCTCCGCCTGGGTTCAGCCCCGGGAATGGTGTGAAGTGAACATCCGTCTTGGCCGCAGGTGCAGGCTAGGCTCACCCTGTTAGAACACGGACAAATGACCCGAATGACGTTTCTCCAGAGAGACACGCAAGCGGCTAGTAGGTCTATTAGAAGGTGCTCAACATCCCTGACTCTCAGGGAAAATGCAAACCCAAATTGAAGTGAGATCTCACCTCACATCTGTCAGGGTGGCTGGTTTTAAGAAAAACAAAAGGTAACGAGTGTTGGTGGGGATGTGCACAAAGGGATCCTTGCTGCACCGCTGGTGGGAATGCAAACTGGTGCAGCTGTCATGAAAACCAGTATGAAGACTGGTCCAATTAAATATGGAACTACCATGTAATCCAGCCATCCCATTTCTGGGTACTTGTCCAAAAGAATTTAAATCGGATCTCAGAGCGACACCTGCTCTCCACGTTCACTGCTGCATCATTCACAATAGTCAAGATACGGAACCAGCCTAACTGTCCACTGATGGGTGAACGGACAAAGATGAGAATATATACACACACTGCAATGTTATTCAGCCTCTAAGTAGAAGGAGAGACTACCATTTGCCCCAACACACGGATGGACCTTGAGGACATTATGCGAAGTGAAATAAACCAATTGCACGAGATGAATACTGCGTGATCTCACTCACGAGTGAAATCTAATATGCTCAGACTCATAGCAGCAAACCCACAGTGGTTACGGGGGTGGAGGGTGGGACTGGGGGACGTTTGCCCAAGAGGTATGAAGTTTCAGTTATGCGTAGGAACGTTCTGGAGAGGTGCCCCACAGCACACCGCCTGTAGCTAACGATACTGTGTTGGATACTTGAAACTTTCCAAGAGGGTAGATCTTATATTAAGTATTCTTACCACAAAATTGAAAGCAATAATAATAATAAAGGGAGTGGGGGGAAACTTTGGGAGGTGGCAGTGGTTTCATCCCTCAACTCAACAAGTTTATACATTTACTATGTACGACTTTTTATATGTCAATCATACCTCTGTAATGTGGTTTTTAAATTTTTTTTAATGTTTGTTTTGGAGAGAGAGAGAAGGAGACAGAGCACGAGTTGGGGAGGAGCAGAGAGGGACACACACACAGAAGCCAAAGCAGGCTTCAGGCTCCGAGCCGTCAGCACAGAGGCCGATTCAGGGCTCGAACTCACGAACTGCGAGATCATGACCTGAGCCGAAATCGGACACTTAACCGACTGAGCCACCCAGGCACTCCTGTAATATGGTTTTTAATAATGATCAATTAATGAATGTGCAGTTTAGAACTCAGCCAAGCACATAGGCTGCTGACTCCTGTAGCTGCCGGGATTCCAATGGAAAAGAAGAAAAACGGCCACGTTGGGGCAACATCTGAAACCCAGCTGGCCTGGTCTGTTTGCTCAGACGTGGCTTCCATGTGGAGCCACACGGAACTGCAGTTTCTGTGATGGTGAACCTGTTCCACGTGTCCCTGTTCTTCAGAACAGAGCCCCAGTCCGAGTCTCCGTTGTGGGACACCTTTCAGCCACATCTGTGTTGCCAACACAACAACTGTGACAGTAGCCTTTGCTCTGTGCTCTCAGTGGTGCTGTCCAGGTGGGCCGGTGGTGGGGGGAGGCTGTACCCCAACTCCCCACGCTGAGCCAGAGGAGTGAGGACGCACTGCCATCCCAGCAGCCTCGTGGATGAGTCAAAGCCACCTTCACGGAGCACAGGCCAGGGAACTTGATGGAGGGTTTCCAGAAATCTTCAGAAGTGAACCCCTGGGGGCCCCACCAGGAAACCCCTCCCTTACTGGATTAGCCTAGTATCATCTCGAGAACTGTATTTGCCACACTCTGGCTTGACCTGGGCTTCGTAGGAATCGTAACACACGTTTATTGAGCACTTGCTGCATGCCCGGCTGGCACATGTGATGGCATGAAGCCCTCGCAATAACCTCATGAAGGGTTTACGGCTCTCATTCGTCAAGGATGGGAAACCTGGAGCCCTGAGCAGGAAATCACTGGCCTAAAGCCTCGGGCCCCAAGCAGCAAGGCCACAGTGGGAACCGAGGTGGGCGGGCTCCGGAGCCTGTATTCGCAGCGAAGACGACGTGTGGCCTCCCCGTCTGCAGACCTGGCTTTGGAAACTTCCCGTCCAGAGGCTGTTGAATTCTTCACAGGTAGTCTTGCCACAGTCGGGACGTGCCGACCCGCGCTGCTCTGTGGCATGTGTTCCGCCTCCCGGACACTTTTACCAAAACGAAAATAACAGCTGGCTTGGCCTTCCTCTTTTTAAAAATGGAAATTGCTGTTGCCTACACACATTCATTCTAAACACACACTCATTGCTACACGCATATTCGAGAAAATTCGAATGATGACGAAAAGCACAAGGTAAGATGCCCTCTGGAACCCCGGCATTAAGCCGCAACTGCTCTCGGTGGTTCGGCGACACGTTCAGCGGCCACACAGCCGCCACGCAGACATGCACGCGCATTCACGCATGATCTCCTCCACGTCGGCGTGGTCGGGACTGCAGGACCGGCATGCGATTCGGAGTCTGGGCTTTCACTTAGTGATGTGCCAGAGGGCTTTGTCCACGTCGCGTGGACACAGCCACACGCCACAGAGCAGCACACAGCATTCCCATGTGCAGTCCCACCGTAGGGCAGCCCTCGCCCACGGACACACACGATGTTCCTAGCTGTTATCCGATCTGATCAAGAACCTTCTACAAGTATTTTCAGCATTTGTCTTCTTGTCTCTTAAAACATGTTCCCACGTACTGACATTTCCAGAACACGGACGTGCTCTTTTGTATAATGACGGAGCCATCTCGACCCGGGTGTGGGGCTGGGGAGGGCTGCAGTGAGTGTAGCTTCCAACCTGGCAAGAAAAGAGCCGGAAAACCTGCAAGTGCATGACTTTCTTGAGTCCGGCATCAGAGCAGTGAGGTTGCAAAGCAAATAACCAATCCCAGACCTGGCGAGAGCCGGGCACATGCCGGGGGAGAGAGGCCTGAGCGTTTGCTTACCTGGGCAGATGCCATGCAAATTGGTAGGGACATTGAATGAGAACGTTTTAAACAAGTTGCTGAAGGACAGGAGTGGGTCAGCTGAGGGGGGAGAGGCCCTGGTCTGCAGGCTGGGGGGAGTCCACCCTCCCGCTGGATTTTCCTCTAGGAACCCACCACCTGTGCACAGAGCAGCTGGGAGAATGGAGGGATGAAGGGGGCATGGCAGCTGAGATGCGGTGGGAATCCCGGGCTGCACCCAAGACGTGCAGCGTGGACTCCAGTCGGCAGTGATACACCAGGAAAGCTCTTGGTCTTGACAGACGTACCATGGCTGTGCGTGGCGTGGTCATCGGTACCATGGCTGTACACAATGTGGACGTCGGTACCGTGGCCGGGTACCACGTGGACACCAGTACCGTGACTGTGCACAATGTAGATGGTTATGTGGCTGTGTACCATGTGGACGTCGGTACCCGTGGCTGTGGACGGCGTGGACGTTGGGGAAAGCTGCGTGAACGGCATGCAAGAACCCTGTGTTCTACCTTTGCAATTTTTCTGTGAAGGTAAAATTATTTCAGAATAAAGATGTTATGGGAAAAAAAAGAATAGTCCTCGTTTTATTGGGAAGAAAAATGTTATTATAAACTAGTCAATTAGTAAGAGATACAAATACCAGGATATAATGTGGTAACTCTCTTGGCCCCCTATATCAATTGGCCTTTATTTTGAAATTCAGCATTCTTTTATTTTTAACGTTTATTTATTTTTAAGAGAGAGAAACAGACCGCGAGAGGGGGAGGGGCAGAGAGAGGGAGACACAGAATCCGAAGAAGGCTCCAGGCTCTGAGCTGTCCGCACAGAGCCCCACGCGGGGCTCGAACTCACAGACTTTAAGATCATGACCTGAGCCGAAGTCAGACGCTTAACCGACTGAGCCACCCAGGCACCCCTGAAATTCAGCATCCATAATATGTGAGTTTGGGGGGTTGGAAGAGACCCACAAAGTTTCCCAGTTTTAACTTTTTCTTTGTGACTCACTGTGCAAATCATGGTACAGACTCCAGAATGATTCCTAAATCTGATGCCAGCTTTGGATCCTTGGGATTCCAATTTCTTCCCTTATTGGGGTGAGTTCACGCTGCAAATGAAACCACCCGTTTTGTCTGAACGGACCCAATGGAAGCTGTCCTGTCCTGCTTCAGCAGGTAGGCTGGTGGCTGAGAGCTGGACACTGGTTGCGCAGCCTGCCTGCATTAGGGTAATGGTGCCATTCCTTATGACCTGGCCACTAGGGGTGAGGGACTCTTGGGCCCAGCCATTTCTCCTCTCCAACCAGGAGAATAAGAGAGTTGCAGTGAGAAGCAAATGAGCCAGTACAAGAAACACACTTGGAACAGCACCTGAAACAATTAAAATTAGTTTTATTATTATATTAGTTTTCTGTCAGCGATGCTGTGGTAACAGATTACTCCGGCATCTGAGGGGCTGGCAATGATAAGGCTTTGATCTTGCCCAGGTTCCCAGGGTGGCCGCAACTCTGCCCCACACTTTCTCTGCCTTTGATGGTGGGGTGGGCGTGGGGGTCCCAGAGCCTCCTGTGGGACTTGGGCATAATTGTGGACTCTCCTCCATGATTCTGAGGATGGAACTCACGATTTGCTGCGCACTTTATTGACCAAAGAAGGTCCGGTGACCAAGCCTGGTGTTAAGGGGGGCAGGAAAGTAGACTCATGTTACGGGCGGGGCAGTGGAAAATCGGGAGCAGTCCATCAACCCTCCACAACTACTACAATTACGTTATCACACCCAGCAGTGCAAGTCTCCACAGCTGAGGCTGTGCGCAAAGATCTCAATAATTCTCTTTACTTTGAAGACAGCCCTCCTTCCCTTAAGTCTTATTAGTGAGACTTACAGTTTGCATAAAACAACATTTCTCTTCTGCGTGGACTTATCCATCCAGCTGCTAGAGAAAACACACATTTCTGAACTGATTTTGCAAAGAATCCGCATCGCGGAGACAAAATGTTAGAAAAGATCCTCGTGACATGGTCTCGTGACAAGGTGTCCTGGCGCTCACTGCCACAGGGAGGCGGCTGCAGGGAGCCCACTGTGAGCCTTGACCCAACAAATGTTTCTTTGACCCATTTTGTCCAACTGAAGAAAAGCCAAGCAGAGCAGGTCTGAAATATCGGGGGGATTCCGATCACTTGTGCACAGAGAGAACTCCCAGCTCTCTCCCCTCCTGACTCCCAGCCACACCCCTACTGAGCCAGACCCTTGATCTGCACAGAGGCCACAAAGGTAAGCTCCCTGGGCCTCAGTCCTGCAGGGGAAGAAGCTTAAGGGGACTGGAGAGGAGTACGTGAGTATGTGATGATTGAGCACCACAGATCCAAGACTAAAAGCCACCAGAAAGGTGACCTTGGGGAGAAATCATTTCTCCTGAAAGTGTAAATTCAAAGCAACAGATAATCAAGAATTGGTTCTCCAATGTCTCAAGGGTGTCATCAAGGATTTTACGTCCTGATTCACTGACAGTGACATAATAATAATTCCTGGTTCTCAGGGTGGCCCTGATAAGGGTTCGGAGCACCAGTGTTTCTGAAAGCTGATAAGGAAGCAGCCATTCCATAGGCTTAACTGAATTCTGTGTAGGACTCCCGAAGGCACTGATACTCATTCTTAGTGGCTAGCAACCTGACCCCTACCGAACAGCCCAGACTTATGGGAGACCCAGTAGAGTCGAGCGGCAACTTGCGCTCATCCTGTCTGAAAATTGTGTTACTCAGGAGCTGCTGAAGGCTCACCAACTTATGCCCTGAGACTGTGTGTTTGGGGTAGGACCTCATATCTGCTTGTTCATCTAACAGTTGGGAAGACGCAGTGACCATTAGCCACGTAGACACAATTTATTGGCTCCATACATGTGTATATACATAAATACGCACACACACGTGTAAAGTGAAAAGTACACACATCCACACCCTTGTGGCACCTCCACCTGCCATTTTCTCAGGACCCTGCACCCGGTCCTTGAGCAAGATAAGACGGATGGGGGCCAGCCTTAGAGACATTTCACCACACCCGATACAGGGGGCAAGACCATCAAGACCCCAGGGAGTGTAAGACCCAGAAGAGGGGGAATAATCAGATGTGTACAACTTAAAGGCACGAGGATGTACTAACTTCCTTCCGAGTACATAGCCGTACACTTGTGAACACAAAACATAACGACTTAACTCTTAAACCATTACAGTCCTTTGAAGCAGACATTGTTTGCACTCTATCGACGAGATAATGAAGCTCGGAGACGTACATTTGGGGGCGTATGTGATCCTTGTATAACTTCTCACACTGTGGGAAACTGTACCGTGTGTGTGGACACACATCTACACACCCACACTTCCTACCCGGCCCTGGGGAACGGAGTTCTTACTAACGACGAGGTATTCATTTTGTCGTTAAAGCAAACTCACTCACGGCTTTCTGGGATGCATGAGGTTTGCTTCCTCCTGGGCTCACCTGGGCAAGTCCCCTGTGGTCAGCTCTAAGTCTTTACTTGCTCCTGCACCCCCACACCGAAAGCAGCTGGGGGGAAGCACCTCAAGCCAGCACTCCGCGCAGCCTGGCGGGTTTCCACAGCTCCCCACCCCCGTCCAGCGGTTCTCAGAGTGGGGTCCCCGGCCAGCAGCATCAGCATCACCCACCGAATCAGACACTGGGGTGGAGACTCAGCAGCCTTGGTTCGGACTTCTCCCCTCCTTCCCTTCCCAAAGGACGACACCCTCCCTCCCACCCTCCCTGTGCTTACCTGGGCTGCCCGTGCTCTGTTCCAAGACCGTCCCCTGCGACCTGGCACCGGGTGTCTCTCCTCTGAGATGCTCCAGGACATGGCTGCAGCCATTCACCCATTTTTCTCGGTCCTTTGGATCATATTTACAGTGTTAAATCTATGAGTGGTATGATTCTCGTCAAAACCCAAGAAACAGACCAACATGCAGATTCTCTGGATCCCGTAGCCCCTTGAGCCCACTTTACGTTGTTCCCCGCATACTGGTTTTCTCTAAAGAGTTGTCTACTCCTGTAGCAGGTTCCTCTCTTCCCCTTCTCTGCTGATCCCATGTCATCAAGCCTGTGTATCCCCTCCTCACCATACAGCTCTGTGAAGGATTCCCACCACCCTCCACAGCTGGGCCTCCGGGTCCCTTCTCATCTTGCCTGCCTGCGACCTCTGGCACCGCTGCTCATATTCTCTTCTCTCCACTGGGCCTCTGCGACAACGGACTTCCTTGGTTCCACGCTCTCCTCACTGACATTTCTCATCTTCTGTACTGGTTACTCCTCATTTCTTTAACCTCGAAATGTTGGACCTCCTGGAGCCCAGGGCTCAGTTCTGTTCACTTCTTTAGATATTTCTACCAGGTCCCTTGGGTAGTTCTTCTCAACCTGGGCCGCTCACGGGAACCAGCTGGGGAGTTGAAAACTCTCAATGCATCCTAGATCAATCCCATCAGAATCTCTTGGGTGGAGCAGAAGCATCAGTATGTTTTCCAGGCTTCACGGGTGATTGCCATGTGCAGTCAAGTTTGAAAACCACCTTCCTGAGGGATCTCATCCTGTTTACGGCCAAATCATCTATATGCTAGTGGCCCGATTCTGGAGTCCCCAAACCCCTTTCCCGTATGATCCAGACTCCCACTCAGCACCTGCAATGAGGTGCCTGAGATACAACTCACACTTAAAATGTTCCAACTGAACTTTTGGTCCAGCACCCAAAATTCAACCGTGGACTTCTTCTATCTTAGCAGGTAGAAAGTGCATCTCTCCAGGTTCTCAGGCCAGAGATGTCAACTCCCCCTCTCCCTGTCCCACACCCACACCCAAGTGTAGTAAGTCCTACACCTCAGAGTATGTCCACCATCTAACCACCCCCCACCATCCACACCGCTGCCGCTGTGGGCCAAGCTGTCACTCTCTCCTGCTGGATGCTTCCAGCAAGTTCCCTCACGCTTCCAATCTCCCTTCCACTTTCTCTTTCAACATGGCCAGAACAATCCTTTCAAAAGTAAGTCAGGGCTCATCTGTCCTGTACGGAAACGCTCCCCTGGCTTCTGATGCCGCCAAGGGTAAAACCCAAGGGTGCCATTTCTTCTTTAGGGACATTTTTAAACCATATTTGGATCTATAGCCCATCCCGTGCCACTGTTGATCAGAGATTATCAAAACAGATGGTGGAATTGTTCCCAGCTACAAAAACTGTTCTCTCTCTTCTACATGACAAGAAAACATTTTTAGATAGTTCTAGATCAGCATTTTCTAAGCTTACTGGACCATGAAACATTTTTAAATTATAATATATTGATGGGACACCAAGAGGAGTTTATGAAATATAAATGTAGGCTTAGATTAAAGCAGACAGCATCAAAAAAGTTCTCAAAGGTGAATTAATAGCTTAAAGAAATGATAAAAATTTGATTCATATTCACTTTGCTTTAACACAGCACAGAACACAAATTGGGGGAAACTGCTTATGTGTAAGTTAATGAGAATAAAATATACGAACATAAAGTAATTTTTTACACTGTGCATTTTTGTTATGAAGGAAGACGTGGTCTTGAATAGTGATTTGGGGGGTCGATTCTGAATCACACAGCTGCTTAAAATTAGGGATGATGCAGCTGAGTGTCTTCCCGTACGAAGTCCAAGATCAGGTCTAGTTCCACATTTTGTTTAATTAGAGTGAGATACGAGCATTCTGCTTCTCTGGGCATGATGCACACAGACTACAAAAATGGAAACTCTTCTCCTGGCGGTATGGGGACCAACTGAACCAGGTTGCTCCAAGACTCATTCCCCTTGGATTTTGTCTCTTCATCGATCCGCTCGTGGAATTTTGGAAACTGAATCTGGGTGTGCTGCACTTAGGAGCCCTCTCTTGAAAAGTCTCGGAGCGTTCAAGAACCTCACGAGTTTTTGTGTTCGTTACCGTTGTGGTTGTTTTGATAAAACTGCCTCCCTCCAGCCACGGGTCTGTGGGGAACCAATTTGTGCGGTATAAATATTTCAGACTCCATAAATGTTGAATAATGCCACAAATACATGTTGAAATATTCAGGCGAAATGCACAACACAGAGCAGTGGCCCATCTGCTGAAAGGACACCGGCAAGTGCTGCTGGGCCTTGCTGGACCTCCTCGAGGTGCTGCTGGACCTCCTTGAGGTGGCGCCTTGGGCGGATGGGAGGGGTGGGATGTGGCGGCTCGGAGCCAGGAGGCCCAGGGCCACATCCTGGTTCTGGGACTTGGCGGCTGCCTCCCAGGGTACATCTCTGTACCTCAGCTATTTTATCTGTAAAATGGGCACAGTAGTCCTGAAGGCTTAAAGATTAAATGCCTGAAGCATTAGAGGACTCACACGTTCGTGAGCATTAGATTATCTTTCTAAGACAGATTCTCGGGGAGTGATAGGAACAATGATGTTTGGTGTCTTCATACAAATGTCTACCAAATGCATTAAAAAAAAAAAAAAAAAAAAGAAAGTGGGGCGCCTGGGTGGCTCAGTCGGTTGAGCATCCGACTTCGACTCAGGTCATGATCTCACGGTCCGTGGGTTCGAGTCCCGCGTCGGGCTCTGTGCTGACAGCTCAGAGCCTGGAGCCTGTTTCAGATTCTGTGTCTCCCTCTTTCTCTGACCCTCCCCTGTTCATGCTCTCTCTCTGTCTCAAAAATAAATAAACGTTAAAAAATTTAAAAAAAAAAAAAGAAAGAAAGTTAAAGTATGACCCTCCCTTCCTCAAAAAGTTAAAAATAGAACTACCCTGCAATCCAGCAATCACACTACTGGGAATGTACCCAAAGTGTACAAAACCACTGATTCAAAGGGACACATGCACCTGATGTTTAATTTTTTTTTTAATTTTTATTTTTGAGAGAGAGTGGGGGAGGGGCAGAAAGAGGGATCCAAAGTGGGCTCTCTGTTGACAGCAGTGAGCCTGACAGGGGTTCGAACTCACGAACCACGAGATCATGAGCTGAGCCGAAGTCGGACATTCAACTGACTAAGCCACCCAGGTGCCCCTGAACCCTGATATTTATAACATCATTATCTATAATAGCCAAATATGGAAACAGCCCAAGCATCCATTGATTGATGTGCGGATAAAGAAGATGTGGTATATATGTATGTGTGTATGTATGTAGACTTATACAGATACACAATGAAATATTACTCAGCCGTGAAAAAGAATGAAGTCTTGCTACCCGCAACAGCACGCATGGAACCAGAGGGCATAATGCTAAGCAAAGTAAGTCAGTCAGAGGAAGTCACATGCCACATGATTTCAGTCATATGTGGAATTTAAGAAATGAAACAAATGAACAAAAGAAAAAAAAAAAAAGAGACTAACCAAGAACCAGACTCTCAACTACAGAGATCACATCACACCGACGGTCACCAGAGGCGGGGGGGGGGGGGGGGGTCGGAGGACGGGGGAAATAAGTGAGGGGGATGAAGGAGCGCACCTGTCGTGACGAGCACCGGGGGACGTATGGGAGTGCCGAATCCCTACGTTGTACACCTGAAACTGATATCACGCTGTGTGTTAGCTAACTGGAATGTAAATAAAAGCTTAAGAAAAGGAAGTAGGATCCCCCTTCCAATGCTCCAAAGTTATGGGTATGTACCCTGGATCATATCTGGGGAAGTGCTGTCTTGAAGCAGCTGCTATAGTGAGACTTTTTTCTTATCCTCAGGCACGTGTTAAGCCGTCCACTGGACATGTCTCTAGAAATAATGATAATAGTACCATTTGTTGAACACTTTCGGTCCAACCACTAGGCCAGTGGGTTGGGGTGTTGGCTTCTAATTCCTAACCCAGTCCTGCAAAGCAGCCATCACATCTCCATCTTCTGAGTGAGGAAATGTGCAGCAAGGGCAATAAATGACTTGCTTGCACCCCTTGGGGGTGCTGGGCCGGGAGCCTGGAAGAAGCCCAGACCATCCTGCCCCAACCTGATACCTCCCTTCTGCCCCGCACCCTTGGGGATTTAGAAGACTGTAAACAACAAGGCATGAGGCGCACGGAGAAGAAATATGGACAGAGAGGGTGCTCGTTTGGGAAGGACCGAAGTTGGGTCCAAGAAGAGAGTCCGTCACGGTGGGGGGCGGAGGGGGGTGAGGTCCAGGGCACCCCTGGGGCTCCCGCTTGCCTTGATCCACCCCATACTCAGCCCGGGGCTCCCGCTCCTCGTGGTGAAGGAACAGCACCACCTGTGGACCGAGAGAAGGGAGAAGATCCCAGGCTGCAGGGAACTTGCCAAGGGTCCCCTGGCGGGAAGTCCCAAGTGCCAGATGCCACCTTGGGGACGGTGGACCCCGAGACCCTCGATAGATGCTTTATCCTGGCTGCTCCTGACTCCACGCATCCGTGAAACCCCAGAGGCTGTGAATCTTGACTCTCCTCCCCTCCAGCCCGCAACTAATTCACTGACCTGCTTTTAGCACATCAAACTTTTAGACACGTCAGGATTAAAAACCACAGAATGTGCCTGTGGTTCCCACTCCCAAATAACACCCACATTCACGCTTCGAAAGAGGACAAAGCCAGCTCCGGCTGACTCAGAAGTTTAGTCACCTTGTCTCAGTGCCTCCCCCACCCCACCCCGTGGCTCAGCTCCTGGGGCAAACAGGCAAGAGAAGCCAGAGGCATCACCTCCCCAGGGAGAAGTTCGATGAGGGAGAAGGTGGATTCGTGCCTGACATGAACACCTCCACATTTGCTTTAATTTTCTTCCCTCAGGGATACAAATATTTAGGTACGCACAGACACTGAAAAGTAAAATAAAAGCCACACATAATCTCATCTCTTGTAGATTACTATGGACCTTCAGGCTGGTATGGATCAGCCTGTAAGTATAGTTCCAAAATCTTTAAAAAACAAAACAAAACACCATGTGCATTTTCAGTGTGATAGTCCTTATACTACTCTTTCTCATGAGTTGCAGTAGAGTAGATAATATGATGCCATAATGTAGTTCACTAACTTCTGCGTAAAAGGCGTTCACGCTCTTTCCACATGTTTACGTTATAAGTAACAATGCACTGAACATCTTTTAATGCAAATATTTGTACCTATGTTATATTTTTATAATTATTTCTTAGTCTCTAATCTTACAAGTCAAGTTTCTGGGTTGAAAGATATGGATATTTTCAAAGATTTTAATTTGCGTTTCTAAGCACACCTCGGCAGGAATGTTGTACAATTTGATTTTTACAAATAATTGTTAAGTGTGCCTCTTCTGAGGCCAACTTCTTTTTTTTTTTTTTCAATATATGAAATTTATTGTCAAATTGGTTTCCATACAACACCCAGTGCTCATCCCAAAAGATGCCCTCTTCAATGCCCATCACCCACCCTCCCCTCCCTCCCACCCCCCATCAACCCTCAGTTTGTTCTCAGTTTTGAAGAGTCTCTTATGCTTTGGCTCTCTTCCACTCTAACCTCTTTTTTTTTTTTTATTTTTTCCTTCCCCTCCCCCATGGGTTTCTGTCAAGTTTCTCAGGATCCACATAAGAGTGAAACCATATGGTATCTGTCTTTCTCTGTATGGCGTATTTCACTTAGCATCACACTCTCCAGTTCCATCCACGTGGCTACAAAGGGCCATATTTCATTCTTTCTCATTGTGAGGCCAACTTCTTAAGCTTACACTTTACTTTTTAATCTTAGGACAACAATATTTTTAAAAACTTTTTTAAATTCTGTTTTTGAAAGTTTATTGTTTTTGAAAGAGAAAGCATGAGCAGGGGAGGGGCAGAGAGAGAGGGGAACAGAGGTTCTGAAGCCGGCTCTGTACTGTAAGCCCGATGCAGGGCTTGAACTCAAGAACGGATAGGATAGATCATGACCTGAGCTGAAGTCGGATGCTCAGCCGACTGAGCCACCCAGGCGCCCCAGGACAATAATGTTTCTAAACATATCAGTTTACAATATTTTATATATTTTTAAATAGCGGGGTTGCAGATTACTTTTGTATGTTTGAGGAACACACTGACACTTTTTTTCTGAGTTATTAGTAACAGCCCATCGGCCAGCTCTCCATGAGTATATTTATTTTTCAATTTATACAATAATACCTTAATGCTCAGCATGGAAAATCTAAACAACAGGAAACTTACAGAATAAGATGTATTGTTTTTGCACCTTCTGCTCTCATCTACTTTTCACTCCCAGCAAGGAAATGCTATTAGAAGACAAGTTCGTGGTCTTCTGCGGGGGGGTTTCCAGTGACCGGGTGGCTGGGTTCAGGCAAGTGCAGGGAATGCTCTGAGACGTGTTAGTAAATTGTCCGTCAAACGTGCACCAGTTTAACTTGTCACGAAGGTGCTGGACACTGCCTTTCCTTCAGACTCTGACCGGCACCAGATGGCATCGATCTTTATTTTGCATTTGCAACACGACGATCCCAACTTACTGTCTAGATCTGTGAGTCCCCGATTAATTCTACAGGGCGTCAACCATGTCTCCACATTTACGGAACATTCAATTTCTTCTCTGAATGTCCTTTCCAGATCCTATACCCACGTGGGGTGTAAGCAGAAACCGTGGGAGAGAAGGCAAGCAGGTGGACAGTTATTTTAATGAAAAAAGTCAGATGGAAAGGAATACTAGAAGGGGGTAGTGCGTGTGTGAGTGTGTGTTGCCCACACTCCATCCCTACTTCCCACTCACTTACATATGCGTAATTCAATATAAAATATTAAATTACTTAACACGTAATAACAAATCATCTTATATATTTTCTAAGTTGATTTATTTATTTTGAGAGAGTGAGAGAGCAAGCAAGCAGGGGACGGACAGTGAAAGGGAGAGGATCCCAAGCAGACTCAGAGCTGTCAGCACAGAACCTGATGTGGGGTTTGAACTCATAAACTGTGAGATCATGACCCAAGTTGAAGCCAAGAGTCAGGTGCTTAATGGACTGAGCCACCCAGGTGCCCCTTATATATAAGTTAGTGGATCATAAAGAATGTAATAAATATACATATATTTAAACGTGTATTTACTTATTTACTTTGGGGGGTGGGGAGGGAGAATGTGAGTGGGGGAGGGGTAGAGCAAAAGGGAGAGAGACAATCCCAAGCAGGCTCTGTGCTGCAGCACAGAGCCCAACACGGGGCTCAAACTCATGAACTGTGAGATCGTGATCTGAGCCGAAATCAAGAGTCAGATGCTTAACTGACTGAGCCACCCAGGTGCCTAGAACATACATACATATATTGAATTTAATTTCTTCCATTACAATAATTTAAATGAGAAACAGACGCATAGATTATATAATATCGCACCTCTAATGTGTGTAAGTGTGTGTATATATGTACGTATATGATGTCTGTTTCTTTGAATGGAATGGGCCATCTCGCCCAGCGGCCAGGGGTGAGGGAGAGAGCTGGAGGAAGAGCCTCAAGAGCCTGGCCGCCCGCATGAACCACGCTGACTCTGGATATTCTCGAGCATCCACTACATGCCCAATCCTGCTCTGGGCGCTGGGGTACCACCGCGAGGAGCCCCATCCAGTGTTCCTACTAAGCACTGGGGACTTCAAGATATATTAACCACAACATTGCCGGAGACCTTTGGCTACCCGTGTGACAAGAGAACGCCCAGAGACGGGCAGTGAGCGAAGAAGGGCAGGCGCCTCTGTGACCCGGAGAAGACTCCGTTCTCCTTTTCTCTCCGAGTGGCACACGGAGCTCTCGGAACACAGAAAAGCCCAAATGCTGAGCAGAGGCTCATTTGCTCTGGCTACTTTCGCACGTGTGCTCTGCGTGGACTTGGGGACAGCCAACGTGAATCCTGACGCCGTGACACTGGGACAGGCTATTAAAGGACATGGGTCGGCCTGGTTCTTCACTGGGGATAGTTCTGCGCCCCGGGGCCATCTGGCAATATCTGGGGACATTTTTCGTGGTCACAGCTGCCAGGCAGGTGCTACTGGCAACCTGTAGGCCGTCGCCAGGGATGCTGCTGAACATCCCACAGCGCGGAGGACAGCCCCCTGCAACTAAGACTTACTGACCGAAATGCCAGCGGCATCAAGGTTGCGAGTCCCTGGCCTAGGCCGAGAGAATCTGTCATGCTCTGGGCTCAGATGTCAGCTGTCAGCTTACATGGCCCCAGCTTACATCATCTCCGTTGAGGAATTCCGTGCTAGGATAGCGCACAAGCCACACTTGGGGAGGACGAAACAGGTGCTTTCTGGGTGCTTCATCTAGAATCCTCTTACCGCAGACTTTGTTCTACAACTCAGGGCACGTTAGTTCACACAGACCGTGAAAAATGGTGCCATTCACTTCATCCAGCCTTTTCTCAAAATACTTACGATCGCAAATCTGATGGTAACTGAATTGCTATATGAAATCAGCTCAGCCCGACTGATGTCATAACACTGAGGTGACTTTTCGGACCTTTACTCAACAAGAGGTGCCATAATCCCACCATGTAGGAAGAATTCCTTCTGTGACAATAAACAATGTCAGCAATCTATAAATAATCGGCGCTTCTGTTCCGCGCTGAGGGCCTAGCTGCCAGTCCATAAGGCAATGGTGGTGCCACATGCAGTGGGATCCATATTTACTGAAGTATTCTCAGCACTGAGTTCCTTCTTTGCCTTTTTTCCCCCTCCCAGGCTGTAACGAATGAACGCTTGTCATTGACGCTGAGTAGAGGGATTCATTTTGTGTCAAGGAAGCATGTACGTTTCCTGATGAGACACCAGCATATCCCACTTCTGCGAAGACACGGTGACGTAAAACATAATGAAAAACTTTCATTACATTTGCAAAATACACACGCGTGAAAATCTTGGTGAAATGTTGACCAAACAAGATGAAGGAGCTCGATAAGAAAATTCAAAGCATCCATTTCTTGCCTTGTTCATTCAGCACATACAGTTATTATGTACTTTCCATGTGTGTTTAGGAACCTGCGTTTTATATATTACAAGGTGTGTGTTTTTATAACAATTGCATTTATCACTTTCCAAAATCATCACCGTGGAGATTATTTACAAGTGATTCCTTGTTCCAGCATAGCCCATTTTAAACGCTTTTTAGCTACAGATTCCACGTACACATGTTTTCAGGGTTGCGGAGATAGAGCGTTTGGGTAAAAAGGTACATCCCAGATGGGCACTATGGTGGCAGGGCTGAGTCACCCCTCGGGAGCCACATGCAGAAATCAGAACTCAACGGATGAGAGAAACAACGTGTAGCAAGCAAGATTCTTAGCCCCAGAGTTCAGGTGCACAAGAAAGACAAACACTTTGTTTAGTATTTGCTTTGTTTTCAGCCACTCTGTGCTGCCTTCTCCCTCCTGGCGGTCGTCACACGGCTCAGTCATCACTCTGGAGTGTGGGGTGTCCACTGCCTGCCCCACACCGCCCACACTGCAGCACAGAAGGGTCCACCACGCTCACCATCCAAGCACTCACTGTTCAAGGACACAGAGTCCTTGGATGAAGAACAACAGTGTAGACAAGACACCATTGCTTGAGTTGAATGTCAGGCTTCAAACCCTCCCTCAACCAATTACTAGTTGTGCGATCTATAAAGTGGAGATTAAACAATAGTAAATTCCTGTAAAAACTGTTGTCACGATGAAATCAAGGGCTGCATAGGAAACGTACCGCCACGTTGTCGGGGCTCAAACGTACACAGAGGCATGTGTCTCTAGTCCAGAGTTGGAGTTTTTCGTGTCACGTCTGGGCCGGAGCAGAGAGACACTGCACCTAAATCGCAACCTCCCTGGGCCTGTGGAAAACCCTGCCCCCTCGCGTGGCCCCCTCCCCAAAAAGAGTAAGGGTCTGGCTTCAGCCCAAGCTGGATCCAGAGACTCCAATGCCTGTACTGGGATTTGCTCTTGTTTTCCCCACCCCCGGGCCCTTTCATAAAGGGCTAGTTGACTCTCCAACAGGCAGATGCAGTCCGCAGAGAATGAGGGGAGCCATACCCACAACCTCGGAGTCTGTCTCATTGCATGCTGCACCTGAGCAGACGACGGGAGAGGACGGTCAGATGTTCTCGGGGTGCAGAGTCGGGCAGAATGTTCCAGAACAAAACCCTCACCATGGAACCGTTCTGTCATCGCTTGTGGGAGGAGGGAAACGGGAGCAGCAGGTGTCTGGCAGGTAGAAGACCAGCCTGTAGACCAGACTCTATCCCTCGTGAGAGCAGCCTACTCCTACTGAGTCTCAGGGACACCCACCCTCTGTCACCCTCACAACCATCCTGCTCGTGAGATGCTATCACCACCCTTTAGCACTAAGGAGACTGAGGCTTGAGAGGAGGGAAACCAGAAGCTTGCCAAGGTGCTGCTACTGGGTGACTCTGTAGTAGCCCAAGTTGTGCAGAGGGTGACAGGAGAGTTTGAGCAACGTTTGGTAGTGACAGTAACACTCATGAACTGCTTCCCAGGCCTGGTGCCTTGCAACGCTTCCTCCCACACCGCTCACGGCTCGGACCGATAAGGACCACGCTGTGTGCAGCAGCAGGTGGCTGCCGTGACGGTCCTATTTACCCTGCCATTTCTAAAATGCTCTGTTCTCGGGTCTAACGGCCCCCAGCGGGCCGTGGTTTGTAATTCATTAGCGCCTCGCTTCTCTATTCCAGTCTTCCTTGCCCTCCGTCACCCCGACATCAGGAACAAAGGCCCGGAGTGCAAGCAGTGAGGGGAGGAAGGCAACGGGACACTCTCACTGGCAGGCAGCCATTGTCCAGCCCCCCGGTGCCTCCCTCCCCTGAGCTGCTCCTCCACACCCACCCTCCCCCAGCCCCTTGGTCCCCTCCTGAACTTCCCTGTCCTTCCAACTTTTTCTTCCTCCCAGCTCCTACCCACGGCCATGGGGGATCGGTTTAGAAGTGGGTGTCGGACACCAGCTGAGATAACCAGGGTCCTTCCCGCGGCTCTTGAACCGGAGAAGAGGCCATCTCCCTTCTGTGACGGAGTGTCAAGCACATTAACACCTGAGATCGGCTGGTGGCCATGTTTCCTCCCATTTGGGCTGAAAAAGAATGAAGCCAAAGGCAGAGAGAAACCATGAAGGGGCGTGCGTCCTGCCTCTGAATCTTCGCTTCCACCTGCTCCTGAAGTCCAACTATTCCCCTCCTTCCCCGGTCCCCATCTCTGCCTGCGTGGACTGTGAACCAGCACGTGCTCCTTTTCGGTTAGCTGGTTGGAGCCGAGTTACTGTTACTTGCAACTGAAAAGTCTTAGCCAACACAGAGCATTTTCCATAGTTACCCATCTTCTAGATGTCTGTTCCCTGTCTACGCTATCTGTTTGTGAGCCCCACATTTACAAACCGCCTTTCTTTCTTTTTAAATTTTTTTAATGTTTATTAATTTGAGAGGGGGGCAGAGAGAGAGGGAGACACAGAATCCAAAGCAGGCTCCAGGCTCCGAGCTGTCAGCACCGACGCAGGGCTCGAACCCACGGACCGTGAGCTCACGACCGGAGCCGAAGTTGGACGCTTAACCCGCTGAGTCACCCAGGCGCCCCCATGAATTGCATTTCTATACGTAGACATAATTGCAAGTCTGAGTGGAACAGACTGAAGCATCAGTCTGCAGTCCAGGGACAAAGCAGCCATTCGTACCTCTGTAATCTCAACTCTCAGAGATCAGCCAGCTCATTCACCCACTCATCCACGCTTTCATTTAAAAATTCTTATTCAGTGCTTTCTACCAGCAAAGCTCCTGTCATGACTATAGAGACGACAGAGAGAGACCAGGGCAGGACTGACCCTGAAGGAGCTAACGATAAGACACGAAGGAGCACAACCCAGGAGAAGTGGACAAGTGTCACAGCGGAGGTACAGAGGAGGCCCACCGGGAGCTCAGAGGTAGCAGATAGCTGGTATTACTCCAGACTCGGGGAAGATGTCATGGGTAAGATTTAACGTTGTCTGGCTGACAGCTAAGCTAAGAGAAGGGTCCGAGGGCGTGAATTCCAGGTGGGGGAAGAGCACTCTTCTCACCTGAGTCATATGCCAACAAAGAGATAGACATTGGCCTGACAGCTACAGAGAAAAAAGGCCGCCTTTCTCCCAGAAGCCTGGCAAGCCTGTTACTGCCCAGCCCTGAATTAAGCAGACGTGCCGTCTGGTCACAGGCACGGCCGGATCCCCGCAGCCCCCTTCAGAGGGAGAGACGATTTTAGCGCGTGGCAAAGATCCAGGGTGACCGCCGGGTTGCAAGGCGGACAGTGAGAGCGAAGAAAGGTGCTATTAATGATCACTGTGGAACAGCAATCGAAAATCAAGACTGCTCTGGGCAAACGGAGTAGGCCAGAACCTTCTTGCTGCAGACAGGGAGCCCAGCTCCAAAGGGAGAAGGAGGCTGGCCGAGCCTGCTCAGATCCTTCCCCCGGCTCGTTAGCCGGAAAGCCCCGCTCCCCTGAGGACACGTGGTGGAGAGAGACCCAGGGGTCTAGAGAGTTCTGTCCTCGGTAAGCATCCGGATCATAGACTACGTGGTCTACGAGGCATGATTTTTCAGAAGGGAACGGCGTATTTACAGTCACACACAGTGAAGGGCTACGGCGGGCAAGGAGATTAGGACCAGGCGGGAGGCATCCCACGTGCCCAAACACACAGGTGCCACCACGGATCGCTCACTTACCCCATGGTATTCCATCGGAGAACAGCCTCACATGACTTCGTGCATTCATTTAATGCCGTGAACAACCCTGCCAGCTGGGGTCCCCATCACTGCTGCTGACAGATAAGGAAACTGAGGCTCCGAGATATGGGTGACTTGACTCAGGATGACAGAGCTGCCAAGCAGACAGAGCTGGATTTGAACCCAGGACTTTAGCCTCCGTAATCCACGTGCCGCCTACCTCCTCCACCGAGCCCGGCTCCCCCGAGGCTGCCCTCACTGTGGCGTGATGAGAACGTCCAGAAGGGAAAGAGGGCCGGGAGCCCTGGACAGCTGTTTGAGAGAGAGCCACGCATGTCTGTGTGCTACTCAGGACGTCGCTTGGCTTCAGAGGGAGGCAGAACAGAATGCAGTCCCACACACCGCGCGGGGCAGTGCTCGCCTGGGCTTAATTACAGGTAGTCAGCATGGACTCAGCAAAGGAAAACCACGCTTGGTCGATCTGATAGAATTTTTCAAGGAAACAGCACAAAGAGTCAACAGGAGAAAGCCTGGCTATAATTTACTTGGACTTCAAGAAAGCGTTTGATATAGTGGCTCACAAAAGACTAATATTCTAGGTCAGCAAGTATGCAATGGCAAGGGAGCTGCCTGAATGGGTAAGGAACTTGTCAAGATGTTCGAGATAGAGAGGATAAGAGTCGGTGCAAACAGCTCAGGGAAGGGAAGACGTGACAACTGGAATTCTGCAGACAGCAGCGCTCTGGCGGGCTTTGTTCATTTCCTGACTGTTCTGTTAGCGATGGTGGAGTTAAGAGAAGGCCAGTTGGCTTTTTCCGAGGGCCTCGAGCCTTAACTTTAAATTCTTTAGTCCGAGAGATAGTCCAGAGGTACGCACGGGTCAGGAAGAAGTTTTATTTGGCAGCTGGAGCTGAAACAGCAATTTTCACTGAAGTTGCTGGAGTGAATTGAGATTCTTCTGAGGATTTAAAATGGTCTGAGCCTTACAGTGTTGGAGCTTGGGTTTTTGCCCCCAGCATTTCTCTGCCCTCCTGGCAACCGCTTTGCAACTTCTCTCTCTAAGGACGTGTGCCCTCTCCACCTTCAGCGCACACCCACGGGAGGTTTTCATACTCATTCTTAAACGTGGGGTGCAGAACCCCAGCCCGACCGGCTCACCTGCTGCCCCCCAAGGGCACAGAGCTTGGGTCAAGGGGCACACGCCTCTCGAGACGGCCCAGTCAGAGTGGACCTTGACCCAGCTTGGAGACGGCTGTGATGGACCCCTCCTGCAGGGGAGCCCCCAGGACGCCGGCAGTCTTCACCCCGGGACGTCAGTCTGCGGGCTCTGTGCAGCAGGGAGGCAGGCTGGGCTGCGGCCTCTCTCAGGAAATGGCAGCGCACAGGGACCCAGGTCCAGGTGCAATCACAGCCATCAATATTTCCTTCACGTTGAAGCTGCTTTGAGTCGGATTTTCTGTTGCAGCACGAAGAATTCTGAGTGAAGCAAACACCCCCACCCCCTAAATCCCACAGTTTATGTATTACCGTCAGGTCTCCAGACACGGACCCCTTGTTCCAGAGCTTAACCTAGAAACCATAGAATGGGAGCAGCTCTGAATCCATCAGCAGTGATGGCCTCTGATGTTCCCGGGCCGCGAACCTCACCAGCCCTAATGGGGTGCAAAGACCACACCCCAAGTTCTTCCAGGGAGACTCTGGAAACCTTCCCAGACCCACACGCCCATTTCGTATTAGAGGAAACGGAAGCTAACAGTGGGTCCTCTCCACGATCCCGTAAGATCCAGTTTCGGGGCAATAACTTGACTTGATCATCTGGTATAAATCGGGTTTTGTCCCAAACATACTATGCGCCTGATCAGTTTGTCATCGTCACTCTCACCATTGTCATCAACAGCCATGCCCTCACGGCATGCTGGACACTGTGCCGCCTGTCTCACCAGTGTTGCCATGTGGCTTCTTTGTGAAGTCATCTTAAACGTTAGCTGCTGTCATCAGCCTGGTTTACATATGGGCAGTAATTATATACTCACTTGGTCAACAGACATTGTTTCTGTGCCTATAATATGGCTGTGCCTGTGCTAAAGCGCTGAGGAAGCAGTGTCAGAAAACACAGTGCTCTCCTTCCTCCGTGGAGGGTGGGGGCCAGTGTGGCCAGGACGGGGCTTCTGGCTGCTGCTGGGGAGATAGGCAAGGGAAAGCCTATCCAGGGTCCTGAATGAGGCTGTTAGGAACTTCATTCTCTGTCTCATGGGCCACAGAGGATCATTTATGGATTTTCTTCAGGAGGAAGAGGTGATGAGTCTTGCATTTTAAAAGAACCATTTGGAATAATGTGGGGTTACAGACATTAGAAGCAACAGACAGAGTTGGGAAATACTTGGAGGTAAAACTTAACGATGTAGGAGGCATGGATTAAGGAGGATGAAGAAGAGGGTTGCCAGGGATGACGGCTGGGGCTTGAAATAACGCACAGGGGGAGCACGGTACTAGGTACCAAGACAGGACCACAGACAGAGACCCAGCAGCAAAGACCAGGGGTTCAGTTCAGGTTACACTGAATTTGAGAAGCATTTGAAATGTAGCACTGTTGAGTGTTAGATTGGGCTGGGCGATCATCTGGGAGTCTTTGGTTTATAGACAGCGATTTGAAGCACTGAAGTGGATGAGACCCTCTAGGGAAGAATAAAGTGTAAGAGTCAGACAAATAAAAATAAAGACAAATAAAGAATAAAGAGTAAGGACAGAGCCTTGAGAATGCCCACATTGGAAAGCCAGGTAGGCAAGGACAAGGAAGGCAGATCCGAGAGGGGGTGTCGATCCTGGGTGGGGTGGGAGACGTGGGGACACAGGCAGAAAGTGGCATGCCGGTCAAGTCCCGGTCAGCAGCGAGTTAAGGCAACTCAAGCTTGAATGCACAATGGTGTCGGGAATGAGGGTGTGGCTGGCGTGGGCAGGGCTGTGGTGAAAGGGAGTTCGGGGGTCAGTTGATAAAGATGGGAGAGCAGCATGTTTACGAGCTGGAAGGGAGGGTGGCCATAGAAACACTGAGGTTATGGGAGGGAAGAGAGTGTAATTTAGAACCTAAGTGTCACATGCCAACATGGGATTCAGAACCCAAATGAAAGAGTAGACCTCCATCCAAGGAGGATCAGCATCCTCACCAGACCAGGAGGAGACAGGAGAAGGGCAGTGTTGGTGGGTTCAAGGACAAGCCTGCAAGACCAGCCGGCCAACAGGTGCGGAGGCTAGCCTTACTCTCTGGTTGGTGTCTTACCACCTCACGCTCTCTTAATCACCCTGATTATCACTTGTTTCAACAGCTCCATGACTTTGAGTGCAAACAGTTCTCAACAACATAATGCAGGTGACCTTTGTGGGAATATCTGCTGGTTAGCTGGGGTCTTGGGTACCTGACCCATTTTAATACAACACATTCAGGTAGTAGCCCCACGAACGTTGGTTGGGGTCTCCATGGAGATGCTCTTAAAGATTTGGATTTCCAGGCCCCAAATTGGGGGGGGGGGGACTGGTGATGCAAGAGGTAAACAGGTGTGCCAAGGGAAGCCGACTTCTATACAATCGCCGCGTTTTGTGAGGTGTTTGGTCAGGTTTGGGAACAACGGAGTTAAGACATTATTGATGATAGGTGGTGTTTGATGTGGGTTCCTGGGCAGCCCAGTCTATGCAAATAGAATAATTGACGGTCTCCATCATAGGCCCAGGATTCCCAGGTGTCTACAGACATTGATTTGTCACAGAGTCCTGGGCTGATTGTTAGCTGCTGGGACTCAGCCTTCGCTGCACACTAGACTCACTGTGGGGGAGGGAGGGTTTCAGCAGCTGAATCTCCACTGAGCTGAATTTGACCAGTGGAATTTGAGTGTCTAGGTGTGGGATTCACTAGTTTTCAACAGCTTTACTGGGACATAATTTACATACCACATAGCTCATCTGCTTTGAGTATACAATTTAGTGGTTTTAGTGTATTTACATAATTACATTTTCAACATCTCAAGAAGTCTCCTAGCTAATTCTAGTGCATGACCAGACTTGAGACCTGCAGTAAAGAAATCATTCACTGAGATGTGCTTAAACCAACCATATGCTGCAAGCATGGTGGTCAACAGTTAAGGTCCAATGGATCCAGTTCTGAACCAGATCTGAAGCTGTGGCTGCCTGAAAAGGACTGATAGAAGGTTATATGTAAATTACAAGGTCTATTTCCAAGTGTCTATGTCACTACATCCATCCATTCATTCATTCAAATGATATGCAACCAATAGATACTGATCACCCGCTATGTACCAACCATTGCAATAGGTGCCAGAGGTTCAGGGAAGAAGCAGGAATGGAGTAGGTTCAGGACCCCTTGATGTCTGCAAGAAAAGGAATCATGAAGCCACCTATCATTATCCTCTGATAGAACCCACCATATGCACAGGGAATCAAAATACACAGGCCGCTATCATTTAAAAGCCACCGTGGGATTTTTGATTTGTGAGTTACAGGTGCCAAGTTCACCAGTGCTTTGCATGGTCACTGATGCCCACAAGCGGTACAGAGATGGACCCAGGGTGTTGAAAACTCAGAGAAGAGCCTGCGGCTGCTGAATCTGGGAATGGAAATCTGTGAACCCATAGTTTAGCAAATGGCTAAGCCGGGATAGGTCAGAAGCGGGAGCAGACAGTGGTGCTATGTGGCTTGCAATTTTCTTCACAAACTCCTCTTGAACTTGAAGGAGGAGCATGTGTCTGGGCCGTGAGGGGAAGCTGAGGGGCTGGAGGGCTCTACAGGTAAGGACTGCACCCGAACTGTCAGGTGCAGGGATATACACTGTGAGTCGCTCCAGCCCTGACAGGCAGCTTCTGTCATGGGAAGCCCCGCCAGGCTGGTTGTGTGTGATGCCTGCTCAGGTGCCCCTCCTGGGCCAAGGGCAAGACTTGGCTTATGCGTGCAGGAGGAGGGGGACATAGGCCAGCTCTCTGATTTTAGACACCTTCAAGCTGTTCCCCAGTAATAAAAGACCCCGTTCTGTCCTCAAGACGGAATGGTCCTGTAAAACCGTCTCCTACCTCCACTGGAGTCCTATAACCCAGTTGAGAACATTTGTCATCAAAAAGACCAAGTCATTCCCTCCAGCCCCAGCCTGTCTCCGCCGACACCTTCCCTACCCCACGGCGCCTGTCATGCTCAGGGAACAGCAGGGCAGATGGGGGCGGGGGCGGAGGAGGATCCAGTCCGGGTGGAGAACAACAGGCTTGTTATCTTCTCCCTCATTGTCTTCTGGAAGAAATGACCGCAGCTGCGCAGTCAGTGCAGCAAGGACTCCAGAAATGATTCATGTGTTGCTATGTTAATTAGGAGCGATCATTTTTCCACAGAGCAACCCAACAAATATGATGACCAAATAAATCTGTGTGCTTCAATGCCAACAGCAGCATTTAATCTGGAGAGGCACGGCTCCGTGCAGGAACCACCCGGGGAGAAGGCAGGTTCTGATTTCAAGGGAAACAGCACACCCCTGCCTGCCTCCTGAGCCGGGGAGGGGAGGCCCTGCCGGTGGAGTCTCTGAGTCTCTGCCTGGTTCTCCGGGTCATGGCGCTGGAATCAACCGGGGGCAACAGCGACACGAATAACATGCATTCCTATGTGCCAGAAGCACCGACTAAGAACGTTACAGGCATTATCTCATGAGACATTCTGATTGTGTTTTAGACTCATCATTATTTTCCAGAGAGGTGCTGAGGCTCAGAGAGGTGAAGTGATTTACCCCAAGATCCTCAGTAAGTGGCAGGGCTAGAACTCAAATGAGCTCAGAACTGTCAGGCACCCCCTCTAAGCTGCTAGCGGCACTAAGAAGGAGCGGGGGTTCTAGGCTGCCGGAGACGGGTCGCCGCAGGTGCCTGGTAGACTTCCCCCGCAGGACGTTTCCTCGTGCCGACCCTCAGCTCAGGAAGTGGCACCGTGGCGGTCCCTCTCCTTGCTGAGAACTATGTCCTCTTTGCAAGGACTTCTCTGCTCCATGTCCCAGACTAGGGTGAGCTGGGCTACAGCAGAGGGACGAGGTCTGGGGAATCCAAGCCTGTGGCCTTGAGAAGGAGCAGAAGGCCAGGGGTCAGAGAGGGGGGAGGCCAAGGCTGAGTCCAAAAAAGCAGACAGGTGATGGTCAGGGGCCCAGGGGCCCAGGGGCAAAGCCCTGCTGGAAGCAGAAACAAGGACAGGTGCCCAGGAGCCGTCACGCAGACACGGGGTATGCGGTGTGCCAGCGGATACGGGTGGCATCCGGGCAGCGGGCCTAACCAAGGCCTCTTCTCCCTTTTAGAGGAGACAGAGCGTTGTCTCCAAGGACACCTGCTTCCTTCCGAGCCCAGAGGCCCCACAAGTGCAACCTTACTTACAACGCTAGTCTCGAGTGATACATCCTCCCCCATAAAGATTTTCTGTTAAAAACACTTGAGAAATGCTGCATATTCTACCCCTTGAATAATCCAATTGCCATTGTTATGCTAACGGATCTAGGCAGTCATCCTGCACAAAAATTATTTAACTTCACATAATGCACAATTTACTCAATATACTTGGTCCTGATTTTTTTTTTTTTTTTTTAAGAACCATGGACACCACTCTAGGGTTCCACACCGGGGAAGGCTTTGCTACCCTCGGGAACTTTGTGCGCCCCTGGGTCAGGGGCATGGAGATGTTCCAGTGGGATGGCAGAGAACATTCCAGAGCCTGGCCCAAGGTTGGCTGGAAGTCAAAACTTACCCTGGCCTGTATTTCTTCCTTTTGCTTCTGCAACTCGAGACCCCAGGAATCCCCTAATGTCCCACCTTCTTTTATATGGAAGTAAACAGCATTGCCTTTGGGCTTAGGGCAGATTTGCTTTTGATATCTCCCTCTTTAATATGCAAATTGTACATAAGGTGGAAACATTTCTTGTTTCTGATGCTGAACCCTGGGAAGATGCCGGGAGCCTCCGTGGTGACAAGGGTTTGAGAACTTTCCGCGCCTCTGAGATTTGGGGAAGGTCATTTTCGGAACAGTTTCTGTGACATTTGAAATGGTGTCCATACCCCTGCAAGGGCACAGTGGGTCTGACAAGCGGAGAACCCCAAGGATGGATAAATAAAAAGTAATAAAAGACTGCTGCCCATTGCAGGATGGTTGCCTCCCTCCACTGCCCCCCCACCAGCCTTCCAAGTAGCACCTTCACATATGAAAGCCTGGCTCTTGTGCAGTGGGCTCTGGGCTGGGTGTGGCTGTGCCCAGTGACACCTAGAGCAGAATCTGGGGAAGAAGCTGGGTTCTTCTGCATGGGAACACCGGTGCACATTCCTGCAACTTGATTTCTCAGTTCCACCAAACACGGATGACAGACAGCACACTGTGTGCACAAAGGGCCTCAGGTGACTTTGTTCTGGGGAGGGGGGCGTGGGAAGTAGGGCTCCATGCAGGGTGGTGGACCAGCTCACTCCCCGAGGTACGGATGCCCCCATGCAGACCTGTGAGCTTGTCAGGCCACGGGGGTCTGGGAAGCATCTGAACTCCCAGCGGGCACAGGGCTTGAGTGACAGGGACATATGTGTGGAGGTCAATCCCCAGGGGTGGGGGGCTGCCTGCTGGACTCGGCTTGGAGGGGACCTCCCTCTGCTGCCCCTTCCTGACACCCACTGTAGGAGAGGTGATGTTCCCTTCAGGAGATGGGAGGGCATTTGTGGAAATGCTGGAATGGACGGGCTTTAAAAGAAAACTTTCTCAAAGTATTCCGTTTCGAGCTGGGCTCAAAATGCGGCGCTGCCCAGGTTGAGGTGGGGAAAAATCTAGGAGAGTGGGAAGCCGGCAGGACACCAGGTTCTCCTACTGTCTCCACTGAAATGTAAGTCACTTCCGCTGTCATCATTTGGGGCCCCAGTCCCAGCCCACAAGGCCTTACTGTGTCCTTGACCTCGGCGATACCAACACGGTACTCTGGTGTTTAAAACCACAACCAGCCCCGTCCAGTCACCTCGCGATGGAAGCTCCAGGAATGTCACTGAACATGGAAAATAGGCTAAATTTTAGGAAAATCCAGGATTGCAAATCCCACCGCTACCGGAACCAACAAAAGTGTACTTGGAGGCGGTCGGAACTTCAAAGGCAGGAAAGACCCTCCGCTCTTGAAGGCACTGTTCTCAGCTACATCCCCTTGCAGAGAGCAGTAGCACAGAGACCCCAGAGTGAAGTTGCTTCGAGAATACTTAATATTTTGAATCCCTACTTTATTATACACAGAAACTGCACTATGTAGATAACTTCAGTCGGATCCAAATTCCAATTTGAAAACCTAGCGTAAAATGCACTCCCAAGAATACATAATTAGACAATGTTTATTGCAGCGGCCCCGGCGCTCAGAGTGTTGAATACGGGTTAATCTTGGATAGATTTAAAACACCACCTGTTCACTTCTGTTAAAAAATATATTATAATTGTAATTTCTGTTTCACTGAAGTACTTAATCCTCACGTATTCGGTTTCATCTTTTGAATATGTAGTCGGTTTCAGAATACCTCCCATCAGTCAGAGAGCCAGCGGGCGGCCCCTGCGTTGAAGATGCGGGTGTGTCTGTCTCTGCGGGGTGGTCGCCAGACGGACCCACCGTTCACAGGCCTCCCAGCCCAGAAAGCCACCGCTGGGTGGTCACCAAGTCCTCTTCAGGACGGGGGGTAGGGGGGAGTCCCTTAAGCCCTTCAAGGGACTGAGCGTTTGCGAATGGGGCTGACTACTTCTGCGTTCTATGGCCTGTCTCCATGAAAGGCACAGGTGAAGGACCCCTTAAACACGTGAACTTGCTTCTCAAGGACAGAGAAGTTCCATGAAAGCTTTGCCTTTGACTTTCTCAGGTCAGTGTTTCCCAGATGGAAATAATCAAAACAAAGCACAAAGGTGCTTATAGCTAATTTTGCATTTGCCCTGCCCTTTCTATAAGGTTATATGCTTCCTGAATAAAGGCATATGGACTAGAAGGCATGAAGGGCTAGAAGGTGGCTTAAGGTACTTAGTTCAGCCCCTTGTCACTAAACCCAGAATCTTGGGATCATCTCCAGGGTTCCATGGGACGGTATTGCCAGTAAAAGCCCAGGCTTTGGGCACACATTAGGCCGGTGACTCTCCAGTGCAGGCCACACTGCCTCCTGGAAGAAATGTGTCAGTGCCTGGAGATATTCTGGTGGTCGTAACTGGGGAGGTGTTGTTACTGGATCGTGAGGGCAGAGGTCACAGGTACTGCTAAACATCCAATTCACACGACGGCCCCGCCACAGAGACTTCTCTGGCCCCAAATGGCAACACAGTGCCAGGACTAGAAAAGCCTATGTTAGGACAGGATATTGTGTCCCTCCCAAATCCACATGCTGAACCAAAAGCATCATGGTATTTGGTGGTAGGGCTTTGGGGAGGAAATTAGGGTTAGATGAGGTCACAAGGGTGGGCCCCTATGAGGGGATCAGTGCCCTCACAAGATCAGTACCCTGACCAGAGAGTTTGCACTCCATCTCTCCCCACAATGTGAGGACACACCAAGAGGCCGCCATCTATAAGCAAGAAAAGGGTCATGACCAGGAAACTAACTGACCATCACCCTATCTTGAACTTCCCAGCTTCCAGGACTGTGAGAAATTTCTGTGGTTTTTTCTTATGGAAGCCCAGAAGGATGGATACAGCTTTTGGTAGCCAGCTGACCTAATGGACTTAGATATTTATTCGGGCCTCAGCTTCCTTGTATGTGAAAAGGAATGACAGTGATACCCCTCATTACCCAGGGGCTGGCAGGACTATCTGACGTGACAAACGGGAAGGCTGGGATGTCTGATGACTCTCCTTCCTTTTTCCATTCCCCGTTCAAACAGTCACCCTCATAAATGGTGCTCAGATCACTAGTGGCTTAGACTGGGCTGTAAGCCTCCATGATTAAGACCTTCCCAGGTCACACCTAGACCGGGGTGAGTGTCCAGAAAACAGGTCTCAGGGTCTTTCTTCGTTGTGTTCTACAGTATTCCCCAAGAGGGTCAAGTCAGCTCACAGCAGGCCCCTCCTCCCCTCGGGAACTGAGAGGAACCGTGGAGAAGCTGGAAACAACAGACAACAGCCATCTCTTCAGACTCTGGCTCTACGGCCAGCTGGGGGTGCTGTTCAAACCACTAGGCCAGGCTTTGCCCCCTTTACCCATCACAACGGTGCCCACCCCACAGGGTTGACTCACGAGGCCTCCAACACAGCCATCTCTGAAAAAGGGCATAGAGCTGTGCCTGGCACAGAATTAGCACCATTTGCTTTTTGGCAGAAATGGCCACTGCCACTGATGTCTCGGGCGCAGTAAGATAGGAAATGTGGCCAAAACCAAGCCAACAAGATCAGGAACCTCTCAGAAGCAACCATGAGGTAGTCAGAGCGAGCACACTGGGAGCCACCAGCCCCAATCCCGAGCAACCCGAGATGCCCCTGGAAAGAGGAGCTGGTGGGGAAGAACAGAGTGGTCACCCCAGGGCTGCCTCAGCAGTTTTAAACCTGAACGACTTTGTTTTCCCCCCTAGAGACTACAAAATCCTGTGTTGCAGGAAAAGGAATCAGAATTGAAGAGAAATGGAAGAAGTGTAAGGTAGATTTAGGATATTATCTTTATAGGCTGGCCTTGTAGCCACAGGATTAGAGAAGGTTTCGGGGGAAAGCAAAAATCGTAATTTTAGGTTCCTCAAATAGACCAATTTATTTATAAATGGAAAAATCCCTCAAAATGGAATATTCTATAATGACATATTTAAAATATTTCTAAAGGTAGCCATTTTATACGGAGTTTATCTTGACTTTCTGTTAAGCATATATATCCCAAGGTTGGTTCATGCATTTTAAGAGGTTAGCCTATATAGATCACAACGCAGAAGGAGGAAAGGAGCTGAGGGAAGTTTTCTCCTGGGACACACAAGGGGAGTGAGCCGGGAAAGGAAACACACACTTCCAGCACCACGAGAACAATCTGAAAATGATTACTCTAGTCCCAGATCTGCCCACTATAACAAGGGGGAAGTGTTCCCTTTTGTGAAAGGTCTGAGTGCAGTGCTGTAACCTGAAATATAAAATGGATTTGATTCGCGTCTAACATTTAAGCATAACTAAGTAGCTTTTAGTGCCGGGTAGGAATTTGTTTACGGAAAGGTTAGGAGCAGGATTTTCGAGACGGCTGTAACGCTCTCTGGGGAGTGGAGCATGCAGAAGTGTATTTCTCCTCGCCATACCCTAAGCTTTCAGATGTTTGTTCTCAATTCTGAAATGTTGGTAAGATATTCCAGGTGTCCAGAGAAAGAGACATCAGTCAAGTTGGGTATCCTAGCCAACTGTTCATGTGTGCGGATGAACTGAAGGATAAAGGCCACTCTGAGTTGCTGGCGTTACCTGGGCGCCCAGAAGGAGAGGAGCACGGTCTTAGTGGGTGGTGTGTGATGGGGACCAACCAATACCCACATGGAGCTTCCCTGCCTGGAGAAGACAGCCAATCAGTAACAACATGAGGAAAAGAAGCACATTGCGCAGTAATACATCAGGAAGTGATAAGGACCATTAAAATTATACAGAGCAGGGCAAGGAGGACCAGGTGGGCAGGGAACAGGTTAGGCGGAGGGTGCTACCATTTTAAATAACATGGTGTCCACAGAGCCCATGGAAAGGTGGAGATCTGTCAAGTAGTTGGCAAAGATGAGGAAGTGTGTTATGTGGTTTGTGCCAAAAAAATGTTCCCAGCAGAGGGAACATCCGGTGTCCGCAGAAATGCAGGGAGAGAAAAAAAGAAAGGAAAAAATTCCTCTTCATGTTGAGTGGGGAGTTCTCAATAATTAATTTTTGCGGGCAGTTGTAGAGCAACCCAGTTTCAGCCACTCTGAAGAGGGCGCCCGAGTTGCTAAATCTTCCCCGCAGATACAGATTTCTATGCAGAGCTTTGGTTCTAGAACGCTCAAACGTGAGGACTATCAAAAAGAAAAACTAAACACCCAACGATTTGGGTGTTAATTGAGCTAATTGTGGTTTGGATTTGGCGCTCTCAAGATGTGTAAAATATTTATAAGAGAGTGAAGAAATGCCACACACAGGCAGTGTTGAACAATAAATCTTTTAAATATGGAGATGGAAGTGTCATTTAGCATTTTCGTCACTTGCTTTCGTGTGAGCGTGTCAGATATTGTAGGCCGGCAAGATGGCGGACTGAATTCAGCGCGGGCGGAAGAGAGGGGAGCCATTGTCACCAGCAGTGAGGCACACAGGAGGGTGCGCACACATAATTATGTGAGCTCCTTGGTTCGGTTCCACATTTGGTTTCCAAATTTGTGTTAAGGTAGAATAAGCATGCGAGTTACCTTTGATGTAAAGCCTTTGCTGTAACGTTTAAATGCTTCTATCCCCCATTAGTCAGATTCCTAAAACACAGGTGATGAATCGCTGAGCGCCTAATACCTCGCAGTGGAAATTGTGATAAGCAGTCATCAGTCACCTGTGGAGGCCGCGGTATGACTCTGATATTTTTCACTAACACCCAATGATTCACACCTCTTTCATAGCACACAGAATATTTATATTCTAAAAGCAATCATAGATTTGAGATATTTAAACTAAGTTTTGTCTTTTGCTGAGGCAAATAAATTTATGGGAAATATAATTACGTACAACCTGGTTGCGTACCACAGTAAATATCAGTGCTGAAAAAGCTTGAGAGAGATCGCCAATTGTCCAAAGAATAGTCTGTGGTATATGTATTTTTGGAGGCAACCAAGTTCACTGTACTTATGAAACTGAACAATTTTAAAACCATTTATGGGCGATTATGAAACATTCTAAGAAGCCTCGCGGGTTTGTTTTCTAGTAGAAGATCCAGATGCCTCCAGCCAGCGATGAGCAAAGCTTAGCTACAACTCATATGCTGAATTGCCAATGAGTCACTGATGCCTACGTTCCCTTTTAATAATCCACCCCCAAGGACCCCATCGTGTCTTCTCCGAGGAATCATTTACCACAGTCGTTGCTCCGAGGAAAGGTTCAATGTATTGTCTAGAGTCCCTAAATCCTACGGACGGATTAATATAAGCTCAGAAAGGCTGGTATTCTGTGTACATTCCGTGTACAGGTTCACATGCCCGTGCACGTACACTCCAGGTACCCATGCGTTGGAGTAACTCATGTTGCTTAGGTTGTGGATGGAATACCTGTGCCAACCACAGTGTATTTGAAGAGAGATGCCCGATGGCAGAGACCACAGTTCACCTGCGGAGCTTCTAGGACCACACACACCTGGTGTGAGGCAGGCTCACAGGCGTGCTTGTTGAAGCAAACAGACAACCCCAGCCTGCTAGTCAATTCTTCAACAAAATGCCAATTAGGCATAGCGCCAATACATGGATGCCTATTTTCATGACGGTAGGCTAAAATTCTCACTTTTCAGTGGCACATCTTGACTGCACGCAGGGAATACTGGGTTAGAAAAATGATCTAAATGTCCACCTGCTCACAGACATGTGGCTCAGCCTGTGTATAAAATGTGCCATATGTCCACGGTCTTCTTCCCGTGACCATTTACTTTCTCGACTGGAGCACCCTGACCAGGTGCCAAGCCCTGGCAAGCAGCACATTCCTCTGCTGTTGCATCCTGGTTCTGCCCTTAGGACCATTACTAGCCTCACTCTTACACGTGGGCAGTGTCGTCGCATTGAAGGTCCTGTTTAGAAAGCCGGCTACTTCACCCACTCTGCAGGTAGTACAAAGACCACCCTGTGAAATCCAGGAGCACTCATCTCCTGGATGACTATTCTCAACTACAGTAATGAGGATTTTCCTACTATTGCTGTTGCAAATTCAGATTTTCATCTAAACTGCTTGCTCGTGAATTAACATTTCTGAATACTAAAAGAGATGCCGAATTTTATTATCTTTGAGCTACAGGTGCTGGGAAATGTAATTGAAGTTGGCAAGTTCCGCATAGACTCCTCCCTACTCCCTATTTTCTTATCTATAATCTGTATAAACGCTCTAATACACACACACACACACACACACACACACACACACACTGTTTTTAGGGATGTGTTTAGTTCCCACTGATGCTTACACTGTCCTTCAGATGCTCTGCCTTCTTCAAGACTGACATGCAGGGGGTGCCTGGGTGGCTCAGTCTGTTAAGTGTCTGACTTCAGCTCAGGTCGTGATCTCAATGTCCATGGGTTCAAGCCCTGCTGTCCATGGGTTTGAGCCCTGCGTTGGGCTCTGTGCTGACAGCTCAGAGCCTGGAGCCTGCTTCAGATTCTGTGTCTCCCTATCTCTCTGCCCCTCCCCCACTCACACTCTGTCTCTCCCCTCTCTCTCAAAAATAAATAAGCCTTAAAAAAAGACTGATATGCAGTTTTTTGCACTTCAATAGACATTCATAGGCATGGTCATTGATTCATTCACTTATTCTTTCAGTAGACTATTATTGATTGAGCAATTACTAAGTGCTAAAAACTGTGTAGGGGCTAAATATACATCTGGAACAAAACCATTTTCATAGCACTTACAATCTACAGGTGATAGACAACACACAAATAAAGCTATAAATAATCATAAAATTACAAAGTATGCTAAATTCTATCAAGGAAAATGAAAACCAAGTGTAACCTGTAATGTTACGGATTATAGGTTTTTCTTGGATAGGTTGGTCTGGGAAGGGGATCTCTAAAGAGGCAGCATTTAAACCAAGATTAGGATGAGGGGTCAGCCCCATGGGGAGACAGGGCACTGTCCCAAGTGGACGAATCCACAAGAGGTTAGCCATGATGCTGGAAAGACTTGAATGCCTAAGAGGTGTTAGGTATTTAGAAAAAACCCTTCAAGGAAGCATTCCGTAAGTATGAACTTAGTCTATTTGGATTTGCTGAGGGCCATAGAATTGTCTTTCCCAATTGCCTGGCCCCCTGTGATAAAATGTGTGCATTCATGTTTTCAGCCATGTTGAAATAAGAATGCTTTGGGTCACTGGAGAGAGGGAAGAAAACCAGGGGCCTGGATCGTATGCCCTTCCTGGGGCAGCTGTGGGCAGTCATGTGCATGTATGATGCACCCTGCCAAAGCCATAGCCAAAGCACCCAAACGAAGTCTGCAAGCCACAGTGCACTTTTGGAACGCCATGGGATACCAGGGTTTAAAGAAGTGTGAGATGGATGCAGTGGTGGTTTGAAAACATCCATAAATTCTTTGATAATCATTCCTTGAAAGGTGGAGCCTGACTCTCCTCCCCTTGATAACAGCTGGCTTACTGACTCATTCTATAAGTACAATGAGGTAGACGTGACGGTGTTTGACTTTGGGGACCAGCTGATAAGCTCTTGCCTCCCTGGTCTCTCTCAGATCACTCTCTAGGCGATGGCAGATGCCATCCCACAAGGCACTCAGGCAGCCCTTGGAAGAAGCCCATGCAGTGAGGAAGTGGGGCCTCCAGCACACATCCAGGTGTGGGCTCCATCTTGGAAGTGGGTTCTCCAGCCCCAGTCAAGCCTTCAGATGATGCAGCCCCCCTGACAGCTGGAGTGCAGCCTTTTGAGAGAACCCTCAGCCAGAATCCACTAGCTGAACTGGTTCTGGATTCCTGACCTCCAGAGAATGTCGGATGATAAATGCTTACTGTTTTAACCTTCTAGGTTTAGGGGTAACTTGTTTCACAGTGAGACAGAGCTAATGCAGATGCCAACGTAATAGTCTCCTTTCTAAGATGGCAGTTTGAGCTTTATTATTTCTTGAAACTATAACTGTTTTTAAAAACTTCGTCTATATTTTTGGGCACCTGGTGGCTGACTTCAGCCAGGTAATGATGTATCTCACCATTCATGAGCTTGAGACTCACATTGGGCTCTCTGCTATCAGCACAGAACCTGCTTCAGATCCTCTGTCCCCCTGTCTTTGCTCCTCCCTGGCTCTCTCTCTCTCCCTCTCTTAAAAAATAAATAAACATTTAAAAAATCCATCATATTTAATGCACCAGTATAATCAATATAGAAAGACAATCTGAATATCCGTCTTTACATGTATACATTCAACAGATAAACACATACGTGCGCATTGAATTAGTTACAACTTAATTTGAAGATAATAAGTCAAACTATACATTAAAATTAAGATAGACTTCTTTACATAGGGCAGGTGACATAATTTCTCTGACTTTCCCTGAGCTGTAAAATTTGGCTAAACTAGAGCCAACCTTGGTTCACCTGGATGGCTTGGTCAGTTAAGCCATCCCACTTTGGCTCAGCTCATGATCTCACCATTTGTGGGTTCAGGCCCTGAGTTGGGATCTGTGCTGACACCACAAAGCCTTCTTGGGATTATCTCTCTCCCTCTCTCTCTGCCCCTCTCTTGCCTGCCTCTCTCAAAGTAAATAAATAAACTTAAAACAAAAGTTTAGGGGCGCCTGTGTGGCTCAGTCGGTCAAGTGTCTGACTTCCACTCAGGTCATGATCTCAAGGCTCGTGAGTTCGAGCCCCGCGTCGTGCTCTGTGTTAACCGTTCAGAGCCTGGAGCCTGTTTTGGATTCTGTGTCTCCCTCTCTTTCTGCCCACCCCCCCCCAACTCCTGCTCTGTCTCTCTCTCAAAAATAAATAAACATTAAACTACAGCCAGTCTCAAGGCATTATAATCTGCTAATCACCATGCCTGACACATAAATAGTTATATGTCACCTGTTAGTGGTGCATTTTGAAGTATCTGGAGCAGCATTTTGGCTCAGCAGTCAGGCACCTACTTCCTCCATCTCATCGACTACCACAGGCTCAGGGTTATAGGAACAATAATGGTCAGTAATGTTTGAGGCTTAACTACATAGTGTTTACTGTTCAGATGGTACAAGAGTATTAGCACAAGAGGTAGAAGCTACTATTTTCATTACCTGCAATTTGCAGGTGAGGAAACTGAAGCCTTACTAACATAAGTCATTGGGCCAAGTTCTCATAGGTCATATGTGGCCCAGATTCCAATACAGGCAATTAGGAATCTGATTCCAAGATCTTTTCTACTAAACCAGGTTGCCTCAGAGTAGGGAATATGATTCCCCCTCGGTGTCCTAGGAGAAGATCTTTACAGATGTCCCTTGCCCCAATGGAGATGACCACATCCAATGTAAGTCATCGGAGAGGCAGAGAGAGGACTAAGTTTCCCCCTGGGGTCTTAGTCCCAGGGGATATTCAGAAGTGACTTTGCATCACTTGAGAGATGCAAAGTGAATCTCTAAGTCAAGGATTGGACATGAGCAACATCCAGACCCAAAGGAGCCAGTGAGGGAACCAAGAAGGACAGATGGAAGGATTTCTAGGCTCGGGGGAGCTAAGAGAAGACAGACTATGAGTGACTTAACTGTGTCTTCAGCAGCCACAGAAGCCAGTGACGACTGCACAGTGGCCTGGCCAGAACAGGAAACAGCACCTCCACGAAGGCCAGCCAAGACCCAGGGTCCACGAGCCACGCAGAAGTTCCCCATCCACCCTGATGCCATCTTGGAGAGGGGAAGAGGAAGGAAGCCGAACTCTCAAAACCTGAGCATCTGTATGGAAGGGAACGATCTAAGAGGAAGGGCAGCTGGCGAAATTGGAGAGAGCAGAGAATGGTAAGTGCAAAGCCCGTTTCCTGCTGAGCCTGGGGTAGGATACTCGTGAGCAAGGTGAAATAATGTGTGCACCAGTTTAAAAGGCTACCTGCTCTTCACACTTGGAGTGGTGTGAGCACATGGCTGACCCCGCCACTCAGAAGGTCCCGCCTCGGTGTCCACAGCAGATGTTACAAAAGTGACGAGGCGTGAGGAGCTAAATGGGCAGAAAGCAACGAGGCTGGTGCTGCCCAATCCACACGTCCTTGCTCAGTGGGTTCGGGGACAAGGGATGATGTTATGGAGGTTTTCTCCAGGACAGTGAAATGAGAATCCTTCTGATGCCTGTTTCAGCCCCGACACACCCGCCATCCGGGCGCCCTCTCCCCTTCGCACTCCAGCACCCCTTTTGCTCCATCTCTGGGTTAAAACACTCCTTTCGATGCCGGGCACGGAGACACCTTGATGAGAGTTTTCTCATGTGCCCGCAATCGGCGATGCCATGGAAAGTCACTGTGGTAATGGTTAGGCTTCTATCTACCATGCAACTTTTGATTCCCGGAATTGTTCCTCCTAAAGAAAAAGTTATTAGGAAAAAAGCAAGTTTTGCTGTCTTATCTGAAAATTGTGTGATCTCAACACGATTCAGGAAATCGGGAAAACTTCGGGGAATGTGGCTTTTTTGAGAGAGCAGCTGCAAATGCTTTTCGCGCAGCCGAAACCCCCTTTATCTTTTCAGATATAATTTGAAGCATATTACGCCGATTTTAAAGAAGAGGTTCCCCGAATTATAAGCACATCATATAATGAATGCACTGTTTACTGTAGACAGTGGGCTTTAAGGTAAATTTGCTAAATATGGACTACGGGAAATGGCACATTTGTTTATTCACAATTGAGTTAGACAGTAAGAACTGATGAGTGTTAGGAAGCGTTAACGCAAGACATTTCCAGGTCTGGACTATCTTAGAGCAGCCCTCTCTGATAAGCAGCGTGTTCTTTCTCCCACATGGCCATCTTTTGAGACATAATGGAAAAGAACCGTAAGGTACGAGTCTAAGGGAATGTTCTCTTACCGTGTGGAAATAAAATGAGGCTGTCCAGGTATGGCTTCATACCGCTTTCTTTGAATTTGGAAATTCATCTGTGTCTGACTTTACCTTTTTTCTCCAGTTAATCACTAGGGAAAAAAATGCATTTGGCAAAGTGAACTATACACTCACAGTGTAGAGTTGGTAGCCAAGTCTCCCGCGACGAGTCTGTAGAGTCTATAGGATTCTCTATCAGAAGGTCGCACTGTTTGTGTGAAACCAACACTGCTGATATTAAGCTCCGCTTTCATTCAGGAGGGTGGCTTCTTGCTGCAAAAAGGCGTGGGCCCCCCTTGCGAATAAATCTCTTTTCTTACACCAACCTGCCTTCACTACCCAAAGGATAACAAGCAGGCCCATCTTTGTCTTTGTTGCTGAATCTGGTATTTCTGTGGAGGGCTAAGTGAACATTCTAGAGGAAATTATACTGATATTATTCTTTGTGATTTTGAACTGAAAAGCAATATGTGTCTTTGGTTTTACGTGGTGTATTTCCATATATTCTATGTGCATATAAACACCTATATCTTCTACATGACTTCTGGTATCACTGGAAGGATTTCAGTGAATTTTTATTGTTTAAGTGGAGAGCTGTTTGCGAGCCTGGCTTTCAAGTCAATGTTTTCATGTGGGAACAGAAGGTGTAAAAGTGAAAATATGTCTCACTCTTTCCTTAAAATGGGACCTAAAAACGTTTTCTAAGAATGCATCATGTAGATTTGCATGTGATTTCTTTGGATTATCTCAGGAGGCATAGAGCAGAAAGCAAAATAGTCTGAAAAAACACCAGAGGGTATGGTCATGGTGGGTGTATATTGATCAAGTCTTAGTGGCCATAGGGAAAAACAGGTCATGTTTTCAGAGCTTCTTTATTCGCGTTCTTCGCCCCAAGAAAAATAAATATGAATCTCTATTGCCGAATCAGAGGCAAAAAAAGCAATCAATTTAAGAAGTGTGGGGTCAGTAAAAGTGGAGGTGGCCCAGCATTGCCTGGAGAATTCCAAACACAGTTTGTTTGCTTTTATCCATTTGAGCGATATGCATCCTAGTTTAGCATGTAAGGATTCAACGAAACCTAGTTCTCTGCAAAGAGCAACATGGTCAGCATCAGACCTTCATTGGATACGGAGCGCTCGTGAGGATTAGCTGGAGTGCGATCCACTCTCACATTTCCACAAGAAGGGGGTCATTAGCCCAGCCATCTGGGGCATGATACTTCACACGAAGATACCAGCTGCCCCTCACGTCTTGGGAGGCCAGGGTCTGTGTGTGTGGTTGTGCGTTTTTAGAATTCCCCCTTGCATGGTTATTATGAACTTCCAGCAATTGCCAGTGGATCTTGCACATGACATTTGGGGAGGTTCGTAGGAGGGAGATGGGTCCAAGTAGGACAGCAGAGCTGTCTACTACTATCCAGGCGAATGCTGGCACATTCTCTCACAATGGAAGCTGGTAACATGTGGATATGTCACCTCTGTCTTTTCCAGCCTCCTTGGACCGGGTCACCCAAGAAACCCTGGACTCCTGAGTCTCTGGGGCTTCTGGGGGTGGCACTTCTCTATGGCCAGATACCACCAAGCTGCCACAGTTGAATTTCTCTTCTGTCTTGGAATTCAAAATGAAGTTTCAATGCAGGTAGCTTGAATTATTCCATAGCTACACATAAAGAGTTCTCTCCTAAGCACAGCGAAGCATTACTCTGCTAGGGCCGCCATAACAAAGGACCACAGGTTGAGTGGCTTTGGCCACAGAAATTTATTTTCTCCTGGTACTATAGGCTGGAAGTCCAAGGTCCAGAGGTCAGTAGGCTTGGTTCCTTGTGAGGCCTCTCTCTGGGGCTTGCAGGTGGCTGCCTTCTCCTCATGTCATCCCTCTGTGTGGGTCCGTGTCCTAATCTCCTCTTCATATAAGGACACCATTCACACTGGATTAAGATCCACCTTCAACGGTCTCTTTAAAGCCCCATGTCCAAATACAGTGACGTTCTGACATCCTGGAGGTGGGGGCTTTAAGTTTTGAATTTTGGGGAGAACACAATTCAGCCCATGACGGTTTCTGTGTTCTGGTTCGCTGATGAATGGAAGCGAAAGTTGAACATGGACATTCAGTCGATTAACAAATAATCACTGAGCACCAGGGAAGAAGTGAACTGGAGAAGGTGTTAGAGTGTGGAGTGTATGGGTCCAGCCCTCAGAGAGCTTACTGGTTAGCAGACGGCAGGCGTCTCAAAGAAGGGAAATTGAGAGATGAAGTCTGGATGAAGATCACCCTGAAATAAAGGTTCTAATTTTCATGGAAGTTTTCTCCTGGCACATCTTCCCTTCTGTCCATTAGAAAAAGGCATTATTTTCTTCCCTTTTAGAGGCAATACGCAGGAGAAAGCAAGAACAAAATCTAACCCTGACACCAGCCACCTTGCCTTTCTGTGAGTTTGAAGTGCTGTTGTTTCTGGTTGAAATATTCAAAATGGATGAAAATGTGTAACAAAGACCGTGAATAACACTATCAAGATGGACCAGGATCCCGGCAGTCCCCTTCTGTGCAAATGTGATGAGGGTCTCCGATGTTATGAGAAATGAGTTTCTATTAAAGCCCAGTTTTTGTTACTTTCTCTTTCCTGGTGTTTGGCTTTCTACCATATAATGGGAAATTAGTAGAAACACATTGAAAACATCATTGTGAACAGGTGCGTGATTCAAGCAGCCGATGTTTAAGTGGCAGCTGAAGCATGAAAGCGACTACTAGCAGATAAATGTGTGTGTAATTTTAGAGTTAATAATTATGTTGCATAATTTTCTTTGGAAGAAGAGTTTATAATAACATTTTCTAAAAGTGCCAAGCAAAGTAATTACACACTTGGCAAGCCATAAAAACTCAACAATTTGGCAAATGCCTCATTAACCAAGTTCTTGGGTCAATACAAGGTTTTATTTTGTTTAAAGCAGGAGATTAATTTTTTAAAAAACAGGGCTTACTTATTTTATGGTTTCGTCATTTTTCTTGTAATTATGATTTTACTTGCTAACATAATGTTTCAAAAAGTGATTCTTTCTCGGAAGCCAATATGGTAAAAATAAGATGGACATTTCATTCACGGACCTCAAATGGAGTTGACTCTAACAAGTGCAAGACACTTCCACTTCAGTTCCCATCCCCAAAGAGCCACAGTCATCAGCCCCACCTTCCCACCCTATCATTGAGGCAGGACTTCAACATTTTAGTAGAACAGCGTTTTGGCGGGCATTTAGCTACCATCTCCGGAAATCATTCTGAGGCCAAGGACATAATTTTGTGAGTTCGTCCATATTTTTGGAAAGTACTTCAAGTAGTCTTGCTTTCTGAGTTGTGTTGCTGGAAGGTCCTGAGAATGCGGAAGTTTAAACAATTCTTCCTACCAATTCTATGGATTCAACCCGTCCTCTTTCAGGAAGCTTCCATTTATACTGGTACACTTGCTAATCAGCGCCAGCTGGTAGCCCATTAAGTTGCAAGCCTGGGAGCACATCCCGGAAGGACGAGGGTGTGAGTCAGATGGGCCTGACTGCCCTTCATTCATTGGTTTGGTTGGTTACTTACCAGGAGGGCTCACACACATTTAAAACTATCGTTAAATAAATTCTACACATTGGTTTTAATTTTCTTACAAATGCAAAAGAAAGTAAAACCATAGGTAATGCTATCAGTTAGAGTATGTGAAACAATGAATCAGTCACAACCCCACCTAGTAAATCCCCTTCTGCAGGTGGTAACTCTAAGTTTGACCCACAACTTATTTTCCACAATCCTTAGGCTTTATGTGCTCTAGTCTATTCTTTCAAAAAATGTAAGTATACTGTGCATGCTGGATCATAACGTGTTTATATCACTTAACGCTGTAACTTAGCAAATTGACACATCAATCCGTAATGATTCTTCTTAACAGATCCCAGGATTTTGTTCTATGCACATACCATAACTTATTTACATATACCCTATTGATGAACATCTATGATCCATTTGGTTTAGGCACCCAATACTACAAAAAATCCCCTGGGTATAAACCTTTCTCTGCTAAATTTTTATTTCTGTAACTTAGACATCAAAAATAGGATTCTTCAATGCTCATCAGGAGAGTATCTGTTGGGATGAGCATCGGATGTTGTATGGAGGCCAAGTTGACAATAAAGTATATTAAAAAAATAAAAAAATATATAAATAAACGAAAGAAAGAAAGAGAAAGAAAGAACGAAAGAGTAAGAAAGGATTCCTCAATCAAAGGGTTGCATGCATTTTAAATTTTGATATATTTATCCAGATCACTCTTCAGAAAGATTGAGCCAATTTATGTTCCTGCCAACAGTGTATGCGAGCACCTAAGTCTCCACCACCCCTGTGTCTCTACACGTTATCAATCTTCTGGTCTGCTCTTCTATAAGCAACAAAGGTGTTCCACTGACGTTGTATTTTGCATTTAATTACTGGTGATGTGTTGGATCTTTCCATGGTTTTATTGAGTTTGGCTCTGTTTCCTGGCCCCAATAAATGGATCAACAGATTTTCCTAAGATTCAAATGATCATTATTAATACTATATTGATTATGATCATTATCGACACAATAACTCGCTAACAGTTAATGAGTGCGTGTACTTGTTATCCCTGAATTTCGATGACTATACTTCTTCATTTGTGCATCCAATAAGCATTTATTAAGCACCTACTCTGCGCCATGCTGTGCTATGAACATGAAATGGTCAGCGATTAACAGGCCCACGGGCCTCATGGGAGCGGGTGCCTACCATCTTCCCGACAGAGGAGAATAAACTGTAGCCTTCAGGTTCAATGGCACACACCTAGCAAGTCGGAAAGTCAGATATTAGAACCCAAGGTTTTAACATCCACACTCTAGAACAGATATGAAGAAGAACCACTTTTACTTTTCCACGGCGAAGACTATTTTTATTCACTATGGAGCACCCCAGTCAGAGTTAAATTAAAACTAATTCAGCCTCAAATTCATATGTGGGAAGGGGTGATCTCTTGCTAAAGTAACTTCTGCTTTTATGGCACAATTTATCTCACCGCTACCTTATCTGTGCCTTGGTTCCTGAATGTCCAATATGAATTATGGCATCTTCCTATTACGAGAGCAAAAGAACGCCAACAGGTGACCTCTGAAAATCATGTTTGGAAACAGATAAGTGCATTTAAGTATAATTGATTGCACAAGTAATAACGCCCAAAGTGATTACACAGTCTAGTACTTACAAAAGTAATTACACTTCAGAAAATCAAAATTAATTTGTACACTTCTGATGCACTTTTAAGGCTGTTGACATTTTATTGTAGTGCTTCTAATGAAATGAAAATTATTAATAATTGTTCCTGCTTGAGTGTGACAAATGTCATTTGGCTGGAAAGGCAGAAGCACCACTGAGCACTGCCAAATTATAATGTTGTTCAAAGTTGGGGGTGGATATTAATATTCAAAACGGTATCAGGCATCTGCATAGGCGGCGGCGGCTGATACACCATATATCCTGAAATGGACGGGGATGGATGTCTACATAATTTTCTCCTCCTCTTTAATGGCCTGGTGATTAGATTGGCAAAGGACCACACGAAGCGTGAGCATGAATCACGCTGACACACACCTGTGGAACAAGGGAGGTCACTAAGCAGATGGACACAACACGACACAACCTTTTTTATCTGCAACCATCACCAGGGATCCCACTGGCTCTTCCGCAAGATATATTCAGGGAACGATTGTTATGCTCACAGGCACCCAGCGACAAATGGAGGCTCATCAGCATTCATTGTGCACTTACAAAATCTGAAATTAGTCATTTCCAAAGAAAAAGAAGCCAGAGGTTCACAGATGGGTTTTAATGTAAACCAATAAAATAAAAATTAAACTGAGTAAGCCACTCAGCTTGGAGGGACCTATGAAATAGCCTTGTATGTCTATACTCAGGTTGCCCTGGACCTTAAGCCGATACTCTTCTTCTTTCCACTGTGGCAAAATACACAGAACATAAAACTTACATGGGTGACACTTAGTACTTTCCCTTTGTTGTACAACCCTCCCTCTATCCAGTTCCAGAACATTTTCATCACCCTAAAAAGGAACCCTGCTTCCGTTAAGCAGTCAGCCCTTAAACCCCCTCCACATCAGCTCCAGGCAACTACTCGTCTACTTTCTGCCTTTAAGCATTTGGCTTCTCTGGACGTTTCCTATAAAAGGAATCATACAACAGGTGGGCTTTTGCACCTGGCTTATTTCACTCAGCATGCTGTCTCTGAGATTTGTCCTCCCTGTTACAGGAAGCAGCATGTCGTCCCTTTTTATGGCTGACTAGTATTCCATTGTGTGCATATACCAGTGTGTTAACTTTTCCATCAGTTGATGGACATTTGGGTTGTTTCCACCTTTCGGCTGCTGTGAACCTGTATGCGCAAGGTTTTGTCTGAACACCACGGTCAATCCTGACACTTTTCAGGAAAAGTCTTCACGGAGACCAGGGAGTGCAGAACGTTCCAGCCTCCCCAACCTCTGCCTGTGACGTGGAAGAAAAGTGGCCTTTGGAGGGAAGCTCCATGTCTCCTGCCCCAAATCTCCCCGGAGACTTTTCCAGCCTCAGCAGAGTACAGATGGTTTGTTCTCCTTATCTTCCCGGCTTCCCAAACAGACACGGAAAAGCCTAATGTGGCAAATATGTGAGACTTGTTTCCTGTCTTGGTTATTTCCTGATTCGGTCATGAGAAAGGGTTAGTCTGCGTAAAGGGGCTTGGACTTCGGATTAGGGGAAGGGGGCTTCACGCCTTGCTGCTTCTGAGGCCTGGCAGGCTGCCCGCCCACCAAGGACTTCAGTTTCACCGCAGCGACGCGAGCAAAGGCATCGAGATGAAGGCCCAGCAAGGTGTCAGGACCCTGTGTCAGACAAGGACGCAGAACCACATACATCACGTCCAGTTGGGTTACGCAGCTGTGATGGAAGCCGGCTTGCTGAGTAAAGAGCCGCTGTGCCCAGTGCTTCCCAAATGTCCGAGTCCGGGCTTCCCAGTGGTGCGGGAGCTTCTGTCCCCTTGCAGAGGAATGGACTGCGTGTCAGGAATGCAAAGCTGGAATGGCCCAGGGTGGCTGAGCTGGGATCCAAACCCAGGCTCCGAACCTGCATTACCTCAACCCCACGGGGTTCCCCGCTCAGCTGGCTCAGGAGGACAGCCCTGTTCCAGTGAGTCCTCAACTATCGGCTTCCTCACCCTGTGGGCTCATTCCTGCCATGCAGCACTGCTGTATCCACCCCTGCCACCCCAGCCCGCCACACGCTGGGGACGCAAGGGTGGCCCACCCCTCTGTGGACAGACCCTTTCTACTAATGATGACTGAGGGGCAAGGGGCAGCTGGCAGCTCACGAAGGACCTGCTCAAGGCTCTACTAAATCCTCCTGCGTCCCCACCTCCTTGAGGATAAAAGCTCAAGCCCTTACCTGTCCCTACAACATCTACCCCCTCACTGGATTTCTTTCAGTTTCTCATGCACACGTCGCCTTTGTGAACAAATTCCTTTGTAAGTCTGTAGGCCCCTATTCATCGCTGAGAGGCCAGCTATGGAAGAATAGAAATATGCCTATATGTACAGTTTCTAGTACACAGCAGGGGCTTAATAATTGCTGTTGACTGAATACACATGACGGGTAAGTGGGATGCTCCAGGGTTTGGAGGGAAGGGGTTCCCAGGACATGATATTCTCAGTCTCAAAGCCAGGACACTTCCAGGAAAACCAAAGCACATCTCCTGAGCACAGAATTTGCAGTGTTGAAAGCAGGAGAGCGCTGGGCTTTGACCCGGCCACATACAAGGATCTCCAAGATCTCGCTTCTGCTAATTTTCACTCCTGATCTTGCACCGTTTCTTCCCCATCCCCTGTTGTATCAGCCACCAGACCTCCAACAGCTCCCGGCCTTGCCTCTGTGTCCCAGCTCGGAATGCCTTCCCCTCTAACAGAAAAACTGCTACCTGTCCTTCAACACTCAGGCCGGGGTCACCTCTTCAGTGGCAGTGCTCACTTCCCACGTAACGTGGACGACCATAATGTGCCTCACTCTTCCCTTTGCGCTTTACTCCTCCTTTGGCCCCAGCGTCTGTGCGGCACGGCCCCAGGCACAGAATGTGCACCTGTAACCTGATGTCCCCTTTACACCGTGTGCTCCAGGAGAGCACGGGCCGTGTCCTGCCCATCCACTGCCATCTCCGCCGTGCCTACTGCAGGCCTGGGGGGCCCAGCTGGGCTCGGGAAGCGGATGGTGTCCCAGATGGCAGCGGTGGGGCTGCGTGGCGAATTCTGACTCCGCACTGCACTCACACACAATCACCCGCAGCCGTAGTCACGGGCCTGTGAGGTCAGGATCCCCGTCTGTGTTAGGATTCTCCAGGGAAACAGAACCAATAGGATGTGTGCGTAGAGAGGGTGCAAGGGAGAGGGACAGAAACAGAGGCACATTTTAAGGAACTGACTCGTGATTATGGAGCCTCGGTGAGTCCAAAATCTGCAGTGCAAACCAGCAGGCTGGGGAGTGGGGAAGAGGCCGTTCAGGCCCAGAGGCGGTCAGCTGGCAGGATTCCTTCCAGCTCAGGAGAGCTCACACCTGCTCTGTCAAGGCCCTCCACTGATTGGATGAGGCCCACCCACATTATGGACTGTAATCTGCTTTACTCAAAATCCACCAATTTACATGTCAATCTCATTCAAAAACACCCTTATAGAAATACCCAGAATGATGTTTAAGCCAATATCAGGGCGCTGATCCAAGTTGACACATAAAAACAGACCATCACACATTCTGTTTCCAAATTAATACGTCCTTACACTTCAGGATCAGGAACTCAACTCAGAAAGGCAAGCAACTTTGCATCTTTTATCTGGAACCTATCAACAGAAGTGGCCACATCAGTGATGCTCTGTGGAATCACTCACACGTGGGCTAGCCCACAATAGCGGACATTCTAGAGCCACGTATGACCTTCTGCAGTCTTGCCCAAACAAACTCTTCCCAGGAACGCTTGGAGTCTCCTGACAGTTTCTCAGGGATGCATAAGGATTATTCCCAGTTACTCAAGGAATTCATCAAGAGTTCTGGCTTGCTATGATTCTCTTGGGAAGAAGCGAGAAGAAGCATGTTCATCAGCTGTTTTCCTATTGTTTATTTTGTCCTGAGCAACAGTCATGGCAATAAACTAATTATCTAGAGAAAATCAGTGCAGATCTGTGTTGACATGAGCAGATAAGAACACCTTTAGAGGTCTGGAACATCTCTCCAAGTAGGTGTTCTCAGGCCGGCTATAGAAGGGTTGTGTTTATCGGCATTTGAATTAAGCACTGTTAAAATAATGCAGTGTTAAATAATTAATAAGGTCTTGATTTAGGCACAGACTTTTAAAAGTTGGCAGTTGCTTCTAATGAAAAATTAATCAAGAGTCACATAATTTTGAAGCCACAGAACCCGGTAAGCAGCCCCTCTGTTTGCATGGTCACTGTGGGGAGCTCCGCTCTAGCTGGGAACCAGGAGGCCCTGACAGCTCTCGGCAGGATGCATCTTGAATTAGGTAATTCAGGTGAAAAGCAGGACACCCTGTGTTATTAAGAGACCAGTTATGAACTCAAACGTATGGACTCAGAGGACCAGGGAGCCCCCAAATCTTCCCATCATCTCCTAAGAAAGACCTTAGGGTCTTTCTCACCGGTGCACCCAGCCCAAGAGAGAGAGCTTCCAGAACACTGCTGGATCTACTAAGCGTCCTGCTGATCAAGGTCATTAGGTAAACCATCCTCCTGCTGAGACACACCTGTGCACACACTCACACTCATTTGCTGGCTATTGACGGATGAAGGGCCTCTGCCAGTCGACTTCACCTAGACACGCAGGCACACCTTTGAGATTCCACTGCATGGGGCTTTCTGTCTTCACGGAGACAGAGGTCCCTATCCTTGGTGGCCTCGCCCTTGGTGGGCACGTAGCAAGCAGAGTGTCTCCCTGGGCTGGGTTCTGACCAAAATCAGGCCCGGAACCTTCTGTGCTGGGGGAGTACATGGAAGGCAGGTGCCAATCACACTTTCTCCCTTCTTCTCAGTTTGCCAACCAACCCCCACCCCCAGGAGCAACCAGGGCGTACCGCAACTCTGTAGGCCCCCATGCCGCCTCAGCTGGGACACTGAATTTTCATAAAAAGACAAATTCTGCATGTTTGCCTGACGCTAAACTTTGAGGTTTCTTTCAGGAACTTGTTCTTCAATGAGTTTATTTGCAAATAAACCTGTTCCTGCGGCTGTTGCTTTATTTTGTGCAAAATCTATAACTGTACGAAAGCACGGACATCGTGCTTTGTGCCCACGTGACTTTGTGCCCACGAGGACACAGACCTCATCCCACCGGTGTTCTGTGATCGGGAGGCTGACGGCTGTCCTAAATGGCTTCAGTCCAGGCCTTGGACGAAGGACACCTCCCCAGGTTACAGGCCAAGCACTCATGGCTGCCGACTCCCTACGGCACCTCCTCGCCGTCCTGCTCCCTGAGAAACTCCCATACGGTCGGGGACAGAATTGTATCAAGCCCCCACGACCAGGAAGAAAAAGAAAGTCACAGATGTGCTGCCCTGATGGGGCTGAACTGCGGACACAGTAAAAGCAATTGCCTGGAAAGCAAACAAGCAGACAGATGCCATTTGTTTAAACCATTACGATCGGTCTCTGTTACCTGCACCTGAGTCCGGAGAGCCTTTGGCCAAAACCAAAAGAGATTAGAACACATCCGGTGACTATGGACCCAGAAAAGCTAGACTTTCCAAGGATTTCCTTTAAGACCCAGGAGAACTCCCCAACACTCTAAGCTTCCCTTTCTTTTTCTGCAACACAGGTGTTTTAGTACCTGCTTGACGAAGGGTTCGGGGTTGAGGGGTGGGAGTGACCCACATGAGAGCATCCGTGACTGCCCAGCGTTTGCCGTCACCGCGTGGCTCCCTGCACAGACTCAACTCAAATGTGGTTTTTCCAACTAGGAAGGGAAGGGGCCACCTGAACCCTCTCCCCCTTCCTGTGTCTCCTCCTCCTTTCCTCCCTCCCTCTGAAAACAAACACCAGGCAGTGAACATCCTCGCTTCCCTGGGAGGAACCCCGGGACTGGCGCCCCTGTTCTTCATCTACCGCATCCCACGCCTGGTGATTCCCGGTTCTGGGAGCCAGCGAACCAATGAGGAGGGGGACAGGTGACCATGAGGCAGCCGCAGATACTGTCACCCTTTCTACTTTTGCTCCTGGTTTGAGACAGAGTTGTTCCTTTTTGTGCAGATAATTTAAGAGTTTAATAACAGTGGCTTTCGGGCATGAAGAATAATCCATTACCAGCACAACAATACTACAGTAATGTCCTACAGTGATCTTCTGTAGTAATACAGAATATTTCTATGGCAATAGATATCCTATAGACTGTTTTCTACAGTAACATTTTGAGTTTCTTTTCGCCCAAGTTAGGAACAAAGTGGCATGTTGTTCAGAAGTTCAAAAGCACCAGTCGGCCAGTGTGTGCATCAGGTCCCATTCTGGTTCCGGGATGGACACAGCCGACATCTGTGTCCTTATTATCCAACTAACAATGAAATACCTCTCACTGGTAATTATTAAGCCATCGTGTTAATCTCCATTTAGACCCAAATAAATCTGACTCAAATTGTTTAAAAATTTTTAAGAGAAAAAAAAAACAAAACACTGTCAGGGACTGAATTGTCTCTAACACACATGACTGTTCCTAGATGTGAAGGTTTGGTGGTAAAATACATCTACATTATTTCCCTGCTAACCTGTCATCCCAAAAGAAGAGCTCATTTAAATAAGAATGCAGCCTCTGCAGAGAAGAGTTGTCTTGCTACAACAGCTGCCTCCTGGGTCCTGGGGCCACACCAATGCACAAGTGCAAGGTCAGGAGGCACCTCCAAGGAAGAAACAACCCTCTGGGGGGCGGCCTCTTTGGGGACGGGCGGATGTGGGGCTTTCCCGGGGCCAGCGCGCAGCCTCCTGCTATTTTAAATAAAGTGTTGTTGGAATGTAGCCACACCACGTGTTTACGTGTTGCCTGTGTTCACTTTGGCACAATAACCACGACGGATGAGCGGTTTCAACAGAGACCACATAGCCCACAAAATCATGGCAGAGCGAAATAGACACTCATGACATCATTACATTCTAAAGCTTCCAAAGCTTCCATTCAAACTCATTTGTTAGTCTCTGTCTTAAGAATAAACAGATCTGGCCCATCTCACACACACACACACACACACACACACACACACACACCAGACTTACAGTGTCCATTTAATAACAGAAATACAATACTGCAGATTATTTCTCCTCAGTTTAATCTTTTTCTGTGACAGCAGCAATGTGTGGGCTGCACCACCTGTGGCTGAGGATTTCTCACGTCAGCGTGCATTTCTGTTTATTGGCTCATTTTATCATACAAAACTGACACAGGCTTCTTATTAATCTGTCTCCAAAGGATCAAAACTCTTTAATAAATATGTTAGTTCCTTTAGGTCTGGGAAGAAACGAAACGCTTAGTTAAATGTACTGTGACGTTGAATGAAGGAAGCCTCAGGTTCCATTTAACTCCAGCACCGGCTAGATCAATCCAGGGGACCGATAAAGTAGGCAACAGCACACTTTCTTAATGGCCAATTAGGGCCCACTTCCCTAAAGCAAATACAGACGAAAGATCTGGAGTGGAATACGGGGGTTTCGTTAGATGGCTGAATTCTCAACGGGCGTGTGTACCCTGTGTGTGGTTACGGCAGAAACCCATTGCGGGAGGAAAATGTAATGGGAGGAGCAGAGAGAGGGGGACAGAATCAGCTCCGTTTTCCTGGGAAAGGGCCTTTCATCTGGAACCAGAATCATCTGGGGAGCTCATTAAAATGTGCCTTCCTGGATGGACCTGGGAGAGTCCGGGCCCTCTCCTGCCGACACAGCATTCTTTAACTCCGCTCCCTTTGCGCACAATACCTTGACAGGTAGTTCGCTCCATCAGGCAGGCTGCTGGGTCCCCCTCTCGCTCTCCAGCCACTCCAGCATCATACTAATGGCCGTAATTGAAGGGGGCCCTTCCCGCTGTTCAGGAGCCCTGGCCCCAGCCTTCCAGATGACACACGGGGGTCTCCACAAAAGGCCAATGGCAGTCAGAAGGTTCTGGCACCTGTGCCCATCGCTACTCCAGGAACAAGGTGGTGTTGGAGGAACCAGCGGGAGCCACGACCTGGCAAGGCCGAGACAGCTCTCTGAGCATCCGGATCCGTCTCCAGTGCTGCCTGGTACGTCCCCTCTCGGTGCTCACCCACCGCTCATCCTGGCTTGGGCTCAGTCTGCCTGCCACCCCGGCCCCCTTCTCGTTTTGTCATTGAAAGTGACACAGCTGTGCACACACCTTCTTCCTGCCCTCCCAGGGGTCCCTGAGATGCTTGCTCCACTGTGAGCAGACGCCCGTGGTGCCGGGCCCTCATCCCCCTCTGTGTGTACAGCCTCCCAGGGGACAGAGCTCCCCAGTCACTTACTCCCAGGCCCCATCTCCGGTGAGATCACACTGCTGTTTGGTAGCCACACAAAATGAACTAAGGAAGAGGTTCCCCGGAGAAATGATACAGGAGAGGCACGTCAGGCCATACTCGGGACTTTCATGATTCAGAAACGATGGCCAAGTACCTGGACTGTGGGATGGCTCTGTTACCAGGCATCCTATTTATCTGACCCCATTTTTCATGTACTAGAAAGTTCTACAGCTTGCTCTTCCCTACCTCTGTAATCACAACATGAAACACATCTTAGGAGTTTCTTACTCATTCAGAGTCATGAGGTGGCTTCCCTCTTTAGATTTTGCAGCTTGAAACATGAATCTCCCTGTTCAGAAACTGCCACCAGGAGACAGAATTCAGGGAGCCTCCGCATGCACTGTAGCCACGGCAAGGGTGATTCCTGGCTGAGCGCGGGGCCTCCGCAAAGCAGACTGCGAGGTGGACAGTGGCCCCAGCAGGTCCCCAGGGAGCAAACCTGACTGTGAGGGAAGGAGGAGGGGCGGGGGCTTCATGCAGCTGCACACAGGAGGCCTCACCAAGCCGGCAGGGGATGCTGGAGCTGGAAGGGCCCTTCTGAGTCATCCAGAAGGCTGTCCCTTTGTACCCTGAGTAGACGGCCACTGGCTGCAGGCTGCCTGGGAAGGGGTGAGGCCCTGGGGAGTTGCTCTTCGGGCAGAGGCAGTGTCCACCTGCAGACGGAGGGCCGGGGTGGGGGGAACAAGGCCTCCATCCTGACCAGAGGGTCTGGGCCACACTCTGTGGTATCTACATGTTTACCTCTCAGGTTACAGATGCACTTTCCTTTTTGTCACAAAGCTCAGACTCTACGGAAACAAAGACATGGTCTTTCCTCCCCCTTGAAGTCAGATTTATTCCCAAAAGCCAACCGTGTCCAACGCTTTCTCCCCACCTTAGTCTGAGCCACGTGATCTGCCCTGGCAGGCTTTCCCCTGAGCTGTGCCCATGTTCTGTATTATGGCCTGTTTGCCACTCAGCGGTCAGACCGATGTCACCCTCCTCTTGGGACGCTCCAAGGTCTGTCATCTCACCGCTGAACTCTGAAGTCAGAGCCACGGCCCCAGGCCGAGGGAGCCCACCGCCCACCAGGATTTGAACTTCTGAGCTCGACTGTTTCGCACAACACTATGGCATCTGATGCAGAGGCCGCGTCATGCAAGTGGCAGCTCCAAGGGCGATGATGACAAGAGGACAGTGAAGACAACTCTAATGGTGACAAGTGGCTCAGCCCTGGCCTGCAGCCCATCTCTATCCTGCTCTGGCTTCAGCTCTCTGTCTCGGTCGAGAGCCACACCACCAGCCTGATTTCTGGGGAGGAGCCAGCATCACTCTGCACAGATCATGGGACTCTTCCAGACTCCAGGCAGCTTTGACCCCAGAAAGAGGAAGAGGGGTCACACACGTCCCTCCATTGCAGAGGGGCTTCCCTGGGGACAGCCAGGCTAGTTTGCATTGGGATGAACTCAGTAGTTGGAGACAGTGGCAACAGTGAGGGATGAGGGCCGTTTCGCGGAAGAAGCCGTGCACATTATCTTTAGATGGGCCTGGGTGTCTGTGTGCTTCCCGGCCACGGGACATCAGGAGGAGAGGGCTTAGCTACTATGGGTCTGACATGGCCTGCTGAGTGCCAGATCCACGCACCTGTTGGGGTGGATCCCTTTGCAAGGAATGGGGAGTTGTCCCAGGAGTACAAAGTTCCAGAAGGCAAGGTCGGTAAGTTCTAGACATCTGTTTTACAAAGTTGGGTCTTGACGACATGGTGTTGTGCACTTAGAAACGTGTTAGAAAGTAATCTCGTGTTGAGTGTTGTTACTACTGAATAAATAAATGGATAAACAAGACTTTTGGAGGTTACGGATATGGCTACTACCTTGACTGAGAGAACGGCATCATGCGTGCATACATGTGTCTGCACTCACCAAATTGTGCACGTTAAACACGTGGGGGTTCCTGCCTAGCAATTACACCTCAAGAAAGTTGTTTAAAAAAAGTGTTTTCAACATCTCTTTAAATGGGATCCACCATCCACAGGCAGTCTAAAGTGGGTTTGGATCTCTGACAAACTTATCAGTGTAAAAAATGCCAGATTATTTGTTTGAAGTAAAATTAAGCCCAATTCTGGGAGACTGCCCAAGGCGATGCCTACCTCGCGGTACCTGCAAGGCAACACCATTTGGAAGGTGTGCAAGAGTTTAGGACTTAACTCACAAAGCACGAGCCCTCCAGGAAACGCCCCTCGTCAGGCCAGCACCTGGGCAGTGATGCAACTGAGGTCTAGGGAAGGAAGAGAATCGGGCTTTGTGAAGCGTAAGTATGTGCACGGGCCACACATCACCCCAAGTCCTCACCGTGGGGCCAGTGCACCAGCCTCACATCCTACAGACCAGAGCGGCAAGTTTGACTACGCCAAGGAACCTGTCCCTGGTCTCCTTCGGCTGAACGTGACCAGGATCTACAGACCCCACAGCCTTCCCCCAGCAGCCCCCACATCTCCCCTGCCCAAGAACCAGCTCTTCTGGAGACGGCCCAGTCATTTGTCGACTTAGTCAATAATTACCCATCGGAATCCCAGCCAGCCCCGGATTTTCCCCAATGAAACTGCCCGGCTCCAGAAGCAGCCCTGGCTCCTACGTGTAGAGGCCGCGAGTTTCCCCATAGCCTCGAACTGGCAGATTCCTGATCTGCTCAGAGAGCTGCTTGTGGCAGGGTAATTTATTGAGATATTAATTTGTGTTTGGTTTCTACATCTTTCCCTCTCCTCGTTCCAAGATGGTAGCCAGATCATTGTACTTCACCCATGGGAATCTCATGATTTCAGGCCAGAAGCAAAGTTATCCCCACATCCTGTCTCTGCCGATTATGAACACCCAAGCATTGTTTATAAACCCCAGGGCTGGTGAAGGCCAGCTTTCTCTGGAGGGCCGTCTCTGTTTTAAGGCAGCGGTGACAAATTCTTCATCCTACCTGGCACGCGCCGCTGTTACTGGTTTACGTCTCATGGTCCGTTCATTCATTCCTCTGTCAAATATTCATTGAATGCCTACCTTTAGCCAGACACCACTCTCTTCAGGACTAGAGGACGGGACAGCGGCCCCTGAACCAGCTTCTCACCTGCCGAAAGCTCTAAAATCTCTAAGACCTGAACTCTACAGGAAACATCCATTCGGTGTGACATGCCCACACTTTGGGACTGGGGATAGTTTTTGATTCTGTAAAAATCACAGACAGACATACACACAAACAATATTTTCGAATGGGGATAACACATTTAGAAAACCAAATGTATAATATATTAAAAGTAGTTACCTTTGAATGCTGGCGCAATCGGTGACTTTTTTCCTATTTATTTTTTGCACTATAAATCCTTACCACGAAAAGTCTTGATGCTTTAGCAACACAACACTGCACGCGTTGACTGGGTTTGCAGTTTGTGACGACTCATTTCTCACAACATCTGAACCATGAGGTGCAAGGATTGCCAGCTACATTTCTTTTTGTTTCCAAGTAGAAGCACGAATAAATACTGATATGTGTTGATTTACTTAGTGTATCTACATAATATAGTTCTGCAACACTGAAAGGTAGGTGCAGCATGGAAGCCAGGCTACCCAAACAGAGAGAAAAAAGCTGTCCATCAGGTCCTGTGTGGTTGGGGAGTGGTTATTGGTAACACAAAAATAAGGCAGAATGGCTCTTAGAAGGGCTAAAACTTCTTCAAACTCTCTACTGGAAGAAAAATAGAGAAGAAATCCCAAATAGAGGGTGCAAAGAAACCCAAAACTTCTCAAAAGAGCCTACAGCATTCCATAACAAATAAAACTGGCCTTGTGTCATCCAGTAACTGAGCATCTGGGGTTAGGGTGAGTTGGACCACTTGAGCTCTCCCTGCCCAGCGAGGGGCACTGCGTTCAGGGTCTGGGCTTTGACCACGCAGGATGCGGCCCCACCCACCTCCTGAGGTCCCGCAGACTGCCAGAGCCCCACTTCTGGGCATGCCAACTGTCTGCAGGATAAAGGGGGCCCGAGTGCACACGCCAATGGCTGCAGCCTGTGGTGGTTCATTTTATGAGTCTTATGACAGGCCAAGGGGTGCCCAGATCCTTGTTCTTTCTGCCAGCATTTGTGAGGATGTTAATGGAACAGATTTGCATTTGAATCCACGGACTCTAAAGTGGATGGCCCTCCCCAGGGTGGAAGGCGACCCAATAGGTTGAAGAACAAAAGAAGGAATTTGCCCCTTTTTCTTCCTGCCTGCCTGCTTGAGTTGGACAGGTCAGCTCACCTCCAGCCCTGGCTCCCCAGTTGGGATTTAAACCTTTGGACCCCATGGTCTCTGGCCCTCAAACTTGGACTGAATTATACCACCAGCTTTCCGGGGCCTCCAGCTTACAGACGGAGGAACCAACACATGAGAAACTGAGTCACAGAAGTTGAAGCGGACTGCTCTGTTCCCAAAGCTGGTGGGTACAGAAGGGACCAGGGTTAGAAACCAGGGGGTCTCACCTCAGAGCTCACACTCCTGAGCCCCAACAGTTTATCTCAGACACTTGAAGTCTTTCCTGGACCAAGACACATTCTCTGAAAACAGGACTTTTAGTGACTACCGAAGGTTTGATCTCCTGGCTACACAATGATGTCATTTAACCAAAGTCATCCTTTTATATTCAGATTATTTTCTGTATGCAACTATTGTAAATGCAATTGAAATAATAGGTCCACACTTAAGTCCTGATGCACAGCCAGTCAGGGCCCTTCTTGACTCTAAGCTCCAGACCTTGGCTGATCAGCACTGGAGTTGGAAGAATGAGAGTAAGAATTTCAGAGATGAAAAGACAAGATAGGAATTCCCATTATCACCATATGGCATGGCCTCATTCAGAGAACCCAGCCCATGCAATAAAATAAGAAAAAAATCAATATGGTAAAATTATTAGAAAATAGAGGATTGAAACTTTTTGCCAGTGACATTGTCCATCTTGAACGGCCGATAAAAATCAACCCAAGTACAGAAATAATGAATATCCCCTAATGTGCTGAGTTACAAAAAAAGATAAAGATCAATAATTATATTAGCCAAACAAGCCAGGAAACAGAACTGATGAAAGGTCACATTCACAGCAGACGGGGGACTGTAACATGGGAGAAATCAGTTTAAGCAGAAATTTATAGGATCAAATTGAAGGTTATCATGAAATTAATTTTGAGGCTACATAAATAAATAATGCTACATCCTCTATGGCTGGGAAGGATGCCAATTTTACCCTGACGATCTATTAATTATAATAACAGGCAAATAAGATCTTTTTCTTTTGCTAGACAAAGCATCTCATACTTTATGTTAAAGAAGGAGTAGATGCTAATGGCTATTAAAATTTTTTATGTTAAGACACGAGAAAATATTGTTTGTAAAATTATAAAATTAGAGATGTCAAGCCATGCAGCGAGTTGGCAATGATGAGGGCAACGAATCGGTGAGAGGAGAAGGTGGAGACTGTCCAGCACTTTTTAACAAGGCAACAGATCACCATGTGGAATCCTGAGAGATGTCCCGACCTCTCAGCTTACCTGCACGAAAAGGGAAAGCAAACAACACCAAAACTAAGACAAGAGAACATGTCAACATCTAACTTGATTGCAGGTAATGCATTAAACTGAAAAGAATTGCATGTGTCCCCAGATATTCTGCATTTTAAGGAAATCCTAAGTAGTAAAGCAACAACCAACAGTCACAATATCATAAACTTCATATTTAGTTGTAGAAAAAACAAAATGCTTTCGATATAAAACACACTATGAAAATTGAGAGGTCTATCATATAACTGGCAAAAAAAAATGCCTTACAAGATAGAAAATGTTAAGCTCTTTATATATAGTTAATTTACTAATCTTCACAAAAACAAGATAATGAGCAATTCACAAAAATAAGCACAGACAAGAATCACGACTAGCTAATAAATATATGAGGCGATGTTCAAACTCAGTAACGATCAAAGGAATCTAAGTTTAAACAGCCACGAATATCATTTAAGTTGCCACGATGCAAATATGTGCATTAAAAAATATATTTTTTCAAGTCTTAGTGAAACGACAGCAAGAAAACTACTTGAACGCATTACTAGTGAATTCTTGAATTGGCAAAATGTTCCTGGACGACAATTTGATAACAGGTCTACCAAACTCTTAAAATACTGCCTTTCTTGATCCAGCAGTCATGCACAGGTTCACCTGTCTGCTCATTTGACTGTTTCGGCAAACATTTATTACATTTGCCTATTTTATTTATTTATTTATTTATTTATTTATTTATTTAGAAAGCAAGGAAGTGAACAGGGAAGGAGCAGAGAGAGAGAGGGAGAGAGAGAATCCCAAGCAGGCTCTGTGTTGTCAGCACAGAGCCCTGATGCAGGGCTCAGTCCCTCGAACCATGAGATCGTGACTTGAGCTGAGATCAAGAGTTAGACGCTTAACTGACTGAGCCATCCAGGCACCCCAAAAGTTGCCCTATTTTAAATTCTTTACTGGGATTATTTCACTTAACCTTCACAAAGCCCTGGGAAGTAGGGCTCATTGCCAACTTGCAGATGTGGACAGTGGGGTCCTAGGGGATAAGCCAGTCCTGGTAGAGCTGGCCTCCCAAGACTCAGACCCTCCGGAAGCCCAGGCACATGAGTGGCTCGTCTCCGCCCTCCTGCCACGCACATGACAAGTGCACAGACATGTCCACTGCTTCACTGTTTGTAATGGAAAAGAAAAGAGAAAAATCACTACCGAGCTAGAGATTTGAATTATGTATTTTCAAGTAAAACAATAACTGTTTAGTCTTCTGAAAAGTACCAAAAAAAAAAAAAAAAGATGCAGTAGAAGAAGAAAAACCACATGAACATCGATCACATTGTCCTCTACGTGGACAGTAAGGCTAACTTTTATTTGTGCTTTTGGGGGGGGGGATCCAGATTTTTTTAACGAACATGTAATGCCTGCAAAACTGCATACACATATGTAAGCACATGCAAACACATACCAAGTGATGCCCAACAGAGCCTCAGTGCGACCTCACATCGTGTACCGCAGGCCTGGGGAGAGGCGCATACTCACGGACACTTTTCCCACCGAGCCCCGCCCAGGACCTGTGTCTTCTTTATGGCCCTCTGTAATTACAGACCCCTTTCTTAACCACCCTTGGTCCATGTGGCCAGGCAGCCGCTCGTTCCTGTGCACGTGCCGGAAGCAAACCCCAGGGGGGCTCTGTTACGGTCCTGCTGCGTTAGGTGAAATCTCAACTCCTCAGCCACTACAACCTCTTGTTGCCCCTCATAAAGACATCTTGGAGCCTCTTTCCCATCAAACCCTTGGTGCTCCAAGGGCTCTAGCTGAACCAATTTGCAAACTCTCATGACCACCTAGGCACACCTGTGCCAAGAGAGCCCCAGGGTCATTTCTCATGCGATACCCCAGGAAGGTCCTCCAGGAATCTCCCATTCCCTGTGGCGTAGGGTTCACATCTTTAGCAACAGATTTTTTTAATGTTTATCTATTTTTGAGAGAGAGCAAGAGAGACAGAGAGTGAGCAAGGGAGGGGTAGAGAGAGAGGGAGACACAGATTTTGAAACTAAATACTGCATCCAATCTTGATACCTGAAACCGACCAGGGTAGATCTGTTCACGTCCCTCCGTCTGCCCTAAACTGAGCCGAGAAACCAACCGCGGGCTTTGCAGACAGTGCGGGGAAAGCACTGCCCATAGGAAAACTGGACACACCCACCGGCTTGTTGGGGGCAGAATCAGGGGCTGGAGGAATATATATTTTTTCTATGGGGGAGGTGTGGTAGTACCTATAGTTTATGAGGGTATGGAATCGGGAGGGAAGAAGAAATTAAAAAGTGGTTTTGAAGGGTTTAAAATGCACTAGACAAGAGACTGAGTTGTTTTGAAATTAGTTTGAGTCACACGCAGCCACGTCACGGTGTCCTGCTGCCAGAATTAAGGCTCTGCACACACACGCTTGCAGCGACTTGGACGATGTCTTCCATGACCTCTCTGCTACCGTGGTACCTGTTTCCACATGGAGCAGAACACTCAGTGGACCGAGGCCAGTAATAGCAGGTGCCAACTCTACTCACATTCCGCAGAGATGTTCTAGAACCCTGACCGGGGCTTGGCAAAGGATGGTCTCTGGAAGAGCTGGCACGTGCTTTTGTAAATAAAGTTTTATTGCAACAGAGTCACATCCATTTGTGTACCTATTACCTTTGGCCACGTTCCCGCTGCTCCAAGAGGGTTGAGTTGCTGCAACAGAGACCATCTGGCAAACAAAGGCTAAAATATTTACTATCTGAGGCTTTCCAGAAAATGTTTACTGGAGCCTCATCTAGAGCATCAGGCCAGGACTTGCCAAGGAAGGAGTCGACACTCGATGTGGCACCTTTAGCTATGAGATCTGTAACAGAGGCTGGGGAGTGGAGAGGACGCTGAGTCCCGACACCTGGGAAGAAGATCTCGTGGACTGAGGACCGATTCCGGCAGAACAGGGGCAGACAGACCCGTGTCCCCTGGAGCCTGAGGGGCTCGGCGTCCTCAGGCTTGAAAGCTAAAGGGAGGGAGGCTAGATGGGGTTTTAGGGGACACAGCAACAGTGCAGAGGGGGCCGGCTCCCACGGCACGTGTGCCACGGACCAGATGCAGGCAGAGAGGGACAGCGCACCCCGGCTGTCCTCTCAGTGCCACCTGGGAAGGAGGGCACATGAGCCGAGGACAGCTGGCAGTGCCCTGCTGGAAGCCGGGGTTGCAGGAAGAGTTGAATCTGCCTGCCAGACGCATATGCCTTCGTTTCATGAAGGTGAACCAGGAAGCAAGCTCAGCGATGGGCTCGGGTGGTCTCTGAACCACCCGCAGCTGCCTCGCAGCAGGTGAGAGCAGCTTATGGGCATCGCTGGGGTAAGTCTTCTGCCCCCTCCCTCCTGCTCTCCATTATCTTCCTCACTGCCCTGAGCCCAGGGGTCAGAAGCCACTCTTGAAAGATGCAGGGAGACAGGTGGGAGGCACTGGCCCAGCCACTTTCCCACCACCTGCCTCAAGTGCACCTGGGCGGGGAGGGGGGAAGCTTTACCTCTTAGGGAAGTGCAGGGTTCTGAGTATTATCTGCACAATATGTTCTAGTGATGATGGGGGCTCTTCTCTTACTTGAAAAGATTTCTCCTTATCTGAGAATGTGAGAAATATCCCAGGGCCTGCCCTCGTTTTTGTCCAACAGATGGAGGAAAGCTGACCCACGTCAAGCTTATTTGAACCAACAGAGGGAAAAAGAACATCGTCTACCCTCAGGAGAAAGAAAAGTCAGTGCAAGAGGAATGAGGAGGCGTGGCTAGCACGAGGGCTCCCTTGGGGCGTAATAGGGAGAGGTGGGGACTGCGGCAAATCCAGACGGGGAGACTCTCTGAGGAGACCGGCCTCTAGCTAACTGACGCTTCCTGGAGATTCAAACGCAATTTGCCAAATGTGCTAATTCTTTATGAGAACCTAGAAATCTGACATTTTATGCAAAATATACGCTCTTAGCCTCATATTTTTGTTTTTCTCAAAACAGGTCGCGGCCAACAGGGGGAGCACCAGACAAACTCACCCATCGATCAGATGCTGTGGCACTTCTGGGAAATGGAACAGAATCAGCACCAATATGCCACATTTTATGTGAGTGAGTGCTTTTCCTTCGAGTTTGTCTTTATCTTTTTTTTTTTTTTTTTTTGCATGAACATTTTACATACTACAGACATTCTGCTTCGGATTTTAGCAATGACAAATAATCGAGCAATCTTAAAGCTTATGACAAATAATAGAAAGGAAACCACAAGATAATCAACGCTGTGTGCATTTATTTCTTCTTGCCTTTGCTTGTTAATTCACTTACTTTTCCAAATTTAAAAACAGGTATTTTCGTGGCATCGACAGAAGAATCCAGCTTACTTCCCCTGTGACTCAGGAAGAAGAGACGGGGTGGAAAACATTCCACCCGAGATCTATCTGGAAACAAACTCAGTGACTATACTAGGATATGATATTATTCAAATAACATTATTCTTCCGTGGACTGCAGACTCTATTAACGGCTGTTCTATAAACAATAAAACCTAGTCACCCATGAAATTCATTTCTGTGAACGTGCTCATTATGGAGACATTAAAATAAAGGAAACGTATGTTGGAATTTGATTGATATAACACTGCATATTATAAGGAAATACTCCTTGTCAAAAGAACAAATATTAGCAGAAAATAAAGCCCAATTCGAATGCAAAGCTGAGATTAGGTGCTAAGTGTATCACCCGAGCTAGATTTTCTCTGGGTCTGTTCACTTTCAAGTGATGGATGCAAATATGGAACTTCACATTCGTCTCCACACTGTTCCGCTCTGCAGACCCCCCTAGTGTGTTTCCGGAGTTACTTGCAGGGTCCCGTGGGCCCCAGAGGCAGACCCCGCCTGTCTACACCGTCCCGTGCGGGATGACGCAGAAACGCGTTGGTTTGCTCCAAGTGAAATGGTGCACACAGGTGACCTTTTCATTGGGAAGTGCGGAAATAGAAATATGACTGTCGACAACTCTTTTACTTCACACGTTCCATTTTATTCCTGGCTGGAATCAAAGTTTGCTGTGTTCTCAGAAGGCCCGGCCTGCCGAGCCCTGGGCGTTTGAAACGAAACTCCCCCGACAGGCGAGCACACAAATGCTGCCCTTCGTCCTCAGATGCTCCCGCCACTTACACGAGGGATGGGAGCTCCCAGGTTGGGCCAACCTTCCTTTTCAAAACCAGAATGGAGCGGAGAGAAGGGGCACCGTGCTCCCCCAGGGTCTCTTTGCAGAGGGTTTCCACCGCTTTCTATCGGTGCCACATGAGAGCTCTACACCGCGGCGAGGGCCTGGCCCTGTCTGGTGCCAGACGGGCGACAGCACCCTCGGAGCCGCCTCCTCGTAAAGAATTAAAGGAACGCGACGGGGAGGAAGGCGTGACAGCAGAGACCGTCAGGAAGCTCCAGCATGCATGTGGTCGCCATCCTTTGCTGTACGAGATGGACTCACCTGAGGGGACCCAAGTCTGACCTGATGCGCTGAGGCGGTCTCAGAAGAAAACAGAGAGCTTCCCTTTCAAGTGGACTATGCAGTTTATGAAACTGCTTATGGACAGGTTAAGGGATGTCACTAAGACAGGGGTGCCCGTGTGGCTGAGTTGGCTGAGCGTCCGACTCCTGCTTTCGGCTCAGGTCATGATCCCAGGGTCGTGGGATCGAGCCCGGTGTTGGGCTCTGCGCCCAGTGCTGGGCTCTGCGCCCCGTGCGGAACCTGCATGGCATTGTCTCTCTCTCTCTCTCTCAACCCCTCCCCACTGCCCAAGCACCTTCTCTGTCTCTCTAAAATATTAAATAAATAAATAAATAAATAATAAATACAAGCAAATGAATGAATAGATACAGAATGTCACCAGAACAGACTCCCGTATGCCCACAACCCGGGTACACCTCCCCGTCTGCTCTGCTTCCCTCTCCTTCTGCCCAAGAGAATCACTATCCTAAATTTTATGTCGACCGTACTGGTTTTCTTCGAATTGCATCCCCCCAGGTAGGTGTCTCTGAACGGTGTGAATATGCCTGTCTATTGATGAGATTATCTTCCCATGACTTTGGGCTTCACTGCCTGGTTTTGAGATCCACCCCTGCCCACAGCTGCTGCTGCACGGTGGCCCCTTTTTCTAGTACATGAAGCCATATGCCCACCCTACCGACCATAGGTATTTACAACAGGCTTATCAAAGCACAGTTAACAGAGTTACAGACCTATCACCATTACCTAATTCCAGAAAATTATAGATCACCAAAACTTCCCTGAAATCACCAAAGACACGCCCATCAGAAGTCTCTCCCCTCCCCTGCTTCCCTAAATAGCCTTGGAAACCATGACTCGACTTTCTGTCGCCACGGATTTTCCTGTTCTGGACATTTCCTGTAAGGTATAGAGGCAACCACACAGAATAAGGCCATGACGACTGGTTTCTCTCGATTATAGCACATATCAGGGTTTCATCCCTTTTTAGGGCTAAATGACATTTCACCATAGGGATCCAGGACGTCTGTTTATTCCTCAGTTGATGGCCATTTGCGTCGTTTCTACTTTTGGCTACTACAAATAGCGGTGCTATAGTGGTTTTGCGCAGATGTATGTTTTCATTTCTCCCCGGTATCCAGCTCAGGGTGGAATCATTGCATCAGATGATAACTCTATGCTTTGCATTTTGAAGAAACGCCAAGCTGTTTTGCAAAGTGACCGCATCATCCCATCAGCATCGGGTTCAGATTTCTCCACACCCTCGCCCAGTGCACCTTGTTGAGTTGAGTCTTGCTAGCAGGTATAAACTGGTATCTCATTGTGGTTTTGACCTGAATTTCCCTGCGAGTAATGGCGAATATATTTTTATTTGAATATCTTCTTGGTAGAAACTTTTGTTCACACCCTGTCTTTATTTTTAGAACAGTTCTAGACGTACATATTACGGAAAAATTGAAGTTCCTATAGACCTCATGCCCAATTATAACACATTACATTAGTATGGAACATTTGTTACGGTCTATGAACCAACACTGATACACCATTACTAAATACAATCCATGGTTTATTCTCATTTCCTTACTTTATATCTAATGTCCTTTTTAGGTGCAAGGTCCTGTCTATAATATCAAATTACACTTAGTTGTCATGTCTTCTTTTTTTTTTTTTTTTTTTAATTTTTAAATGTTTGTTTAGTTTTGAGAGAGAGGGAGACACAGAATCCAAAGCAGGCTCCAGGCTCCGAGCTGTCAGGCTCGAACCCACGAGCCGGGAGATCATGTCCTGAGCCCAAGTCCAGCGCTTGACAGACTGAGCCACCCAGGTGCCCCTAGTTGTCATGTCTTCTTAGGCTCCTTGTGGCTGTGACCATGTCTCAGATTTTCCTTCTACAGTCCTGAGGAGCTGGCCAGGCGCACACTCAGGAAGCCCTTCTGCCGAAATCTGTCTGACTCTTGATACTGGCCTTGATCCTCAGAGGTAAGCCATGTTTATCAGATTTCTCCACAACAAAGTTACTCGCCCCACTCCTTTTCCAAAACATACCTACAGTGGATTGAATTGTGACTGCCCAAAATATATGTCCTCCCAGAATCTCAGGTCTCGAGACGAGATCATTCTGGGCTAGAGTGGGCCCGAAATCCAATGGTAAGTGTCCTTATAAGAGACAGAAAGGTAGAAGGCCCACAGAGACACAGAAGAAAGTGACAGAAAAATTGAGGCAGAGACCGGAGTCTTTAGTTCACAAGCCAAGGGACCAGAAAGACTGTGGACAGCCACCCCAAGCCGGGAGAGACCTGGGGGATTCTCCCCAACAGCTTCCAGAGGAAACCAACCCGCAACAGCCTATGTTCAGACTCGGGCCCCCAAAAACGTAAGACGATGAACATCTGCTGCCTTAAGCCGCCAAGCTCTGTGCACCAGGCGTGCTCACTGCACTGGGCATCCTTTCCTTCAGTGCTCGGCAGACAGAGCACAGAGACACCCGTGTGCGTGCTGACTCCCGCACACATGCACGTCTCTGAGTATTTCTGGACTCACTGCCTGCATCTGCACTACGTAGACTCGAGCTCTCCCAGAAGCCCCACCCCTAACGCATCCCCACATGGGTCATTCTAGCCTCGCCCTGTTGCATCTCAGGAAAGACCCACGCCGAAGCGGGAAGCCCAGCTCCCCTCCCGCACCGTCCACCTGCTCAGTGGTTGTGGAATACGTGTGCAGCAACATCAGACCCCCCCTCACACTGTGAAGCCCTCCTCCCCCGGGAAACAAGCTGACCAGCCAGAGCGTGGGGCAGATGTGCATTTCCTGTGGTCCGTGATTTCCAAACTACTCCAGTGGGCACCTCTTCCACGTGCACTTGACTGGGGTTGTCTCCTGCCCGTTAACACAGTCAGATTCTCTCTTCAAGGTCTGCTTTCCTTCTTCGGATTCCCCAAACTCCTAAGTTTTGTTTCTAAAATTGCATAAATTAAGTTTTACTACTTGTGCTATAAATGTTTATGGGTTGTGACAAATATATGCCATCGTGTATCCCCCATGACGGTATCACACAGAACGGTTTCATGCCTTAAAAACCCCAGTGTTCACCTAGTTGCCTTCCCTTTCCGCCCTGAGCTTGTGGCGATCCACCCAGAGGGTCCCTGCAGAGGCTCAATGGGAGGACCCTCCTGCCTCTTCCAGCTTCTGGTGGCTCCAGGTGTCCTTCAGCTTGCGGCCACGTCCCTCCAGTCTCTGCCTCTGTTGTCACATGGTCTTCTCCCCCATGCATGTCAAACTTCCCTCTGCCTTTCTCCTATAAGGACATTGTCACTGGATTCCACAGCACACCCGGATAATCTAGAATGTTCTCTTCTCAAGATCCTTAACTCAATCACATCTGCAAAGATCCCTTTCCAAATAAGGTTACCTTTACAGTTTCCAGGGGTCGGGATGTGGATGGATCTTTCGGAGAGTCTCCACTCCGCTCACGACGGTGACCTCTCTGGTCATGGGAGAGTAATAATCTTCTCACCGTGGGTGTTCTGTTTCTGCCATCATAGAGGAGACAGTGGAAGGAGAAAATTAAACTTCCCAGAAAATTGGGAGGCCCAGGTAGAGGTCAGGATGCCTCAGGGTCACACGGGACAAGAACCGTGGTCACCCTGACAAGGAAACCTTCACACTTTGGTCCACATCACATGATCTCAGATGAACCAGATTCCCCACATGGCCTGAGATCAGGGTCTCAGTTTCTATTCCTCAAAATGATCACACATTCAGCCTCAAGTGTCTTTTAATCATTCATTAAGAAATGATGTGTTGGGGCGCCTGGGTGGCGCAGTCGGTTAAGCGTCCGACTTCAGCCAGGTCACGATCTCGCGGTCCGTGAGTTCGAGCCCCGCGTCAGGCTCTGGGCTGATGGCTCGGAGCCTGGAGCCTGTTTCCGATTCTGTGTCTCCCTCTCTCTCTGCCCCTCCCCCGTTCATGCTCTGTCTCTCTCTGTCCCAAAAATAAATAAAAAATGTTGAAAAAAAAAATTTAAAAAAAAAAAAAATAAAAAAAAAGAAATGATGTGTTGACTAACTGAAGTTTATAAATAGAAATGCACAAAATATGTCCAAACCAATATAAATGGTGTATTTTAGAGAGGGTACATATTTATTGCTGCAAATTCACACACACACACACACACACACACGCACACATTTTCAAAGCACTCCCTCCTGGTGGATAGAAGTTCGTGTCGACTGTGTTTGGTTTTCTTTTTGTGAAACTTCTGTACAGTAACCCAAAGAGATGGCTTTGCCTTTGGAGTGGGAACACCAAAGGGGCCGAGCATGAGAGGAGCCTTTGAGACATGAAAAGCATAGACTGAAGTTCAGGATGGGGGATTTATCCTGTCTATTCTATAGAAAATGTCCAAGCAATGTATTTGTGGGATCCGCCCCCTGAGCCTGAGCCTGAGCCGTGAGAACGTTGTGTTCCGTTCGTTCCCCTTGAGATGTTTGACCAATAGAAGTTGAAACGGAGCCCAGGCCAACAGTGTCCAACTTCTGCAGTCAACTTCTCTTGTCTCGTCTTTAAGAAGACAAAGCCCCGAGTAATCCGTCCTGTTACCCAACAGACAGCACAAGTGACATTTTCAGTGAGAATACATTGTCAGCTGTTTTGTCTTGCTCATTCATTGTAGTTTTGTTAGATCCTTTGTTTCTTTGATGCTCAGAATATGGCACCATTTGGCTCTAAAATCTACATTAGAAGAGCATTAATTAAAGGCAGACACATTGCAATGGAGACAGTGTTAAAATTATGCTTGAAGGTACAATGTAATTAATTTTGTACAAGAGAAACATAAAAGAGAGAATGAAACTGGAGGAAATAGCATCACAACCCACAAAATGATAATGAGAACTACAATTGTAGATCAGCGAAAATATGGAAAGACATATGGAGTAATTAGACCTGAGGGGGGGATGGGGAATCACAACAAAGGGTCACCTGCTAAGTGCTCAGGAGTTCGACGGAGAACACGTGTCTCCTGTCACCACGCACGTTTTCCTGTGGACAGGAGGGCTTGCACTAAGCCTGTGGCAGGTGGATGAAGAAGAGGGTTATGATGCGAATTTGCTAACAGCCTGGACAATGGCATTGGAGACGACTTGACTTAGAAGCAGTCCTCCTAATGAAATTATGAAGCACAGAAGATGAACACAGATGAAGTCTGCCTTCCGCCCAAGATGCGGCTGGAGCTCCTGTGATGCGATGGGGCTCATTATGCCCAGAGACGTCCACACTACAAGGATGGTTATTAGGGCAAACTCGATTTACACAGCCCACAATGGTTCATTTGAATTTACTGCATCTGTATTTCAGTGGTGCCCTAGAGTATTGTGACTGAAAGTTACAGAAACCTCATGAAATGGAGTCTAGTAAAAAAGAGAATGAATTTATACAAAACACTCCTCCTGTGGGAATTCATCCCATGACCCTAAATCACCATGATCATGACAACGAATCACTTGATAAGATAGCTAACAGGGACCAAAGGAGCCAAGACAGCCCCCTTTGGAACAAGTGTGGACCAGCTGGCTTTTGCTTTTTGTCACATGGTTTTACTGAGCTAGCATCCATGTTAGACTCTCTCCTGGTTCATCTTCCACGGGGAAAGGAAAACTAAAGATATGCACTAACTGAGTTGCGAGACCACTAACGTTGGGAATCCTCACCATGCCGCATGGCACACAGTGTCTCCTTTGGTGGAGGAGGGAAGAAGCCTGGGATGTGGCGGGCACAGGGTGGCAGCACCAGGGACCTGACCATTTTGGGGAGACAGCAGTGCTCACCTGTGTGAGTGCCCTATGGTTGTGTTAGCAGATCTCCACAGGCTGATCATGCTTAAGACAGCACCCACCGATTACATCACACTCTCCGTGGGTCTGGGGTCCAGGCACAGCTTGGCTCAGCTGGTCTCTGCTCGGGTCTCATAAGGTGGAAACCAAGGCGTGGGCTGGGCTCTCACCTGGAGGCCCAGGTGCAGTCAGATAGCGGCCGGAACCCAGCTCTGCTCACACCCCTGCATGGTGAGGGCCTGGGGAGTCCTTGTGACACAGATCTTCCCCACCTTCCAGGGACATGCCCCTCACTTCATTCTGAGCCCCCAGCACTGTCACCCCCGTACTCCCACCAGCAATGCACACACAATGACGTAAGCATTTTCTAAGATGATTTAGGACTTCTCCAACGATATGCTCTCAAAACTCTTCCTTCTACACAGCTGAATTTGAAAAGATCAATTTAAAAAGCAGAACACGTGACCCTTGGGCCTAAAGGGGCTGATACTCTCCCCTTTGCTGAGCAAGGAGTGGGTGCGGAAGACTGGAAGGTGAAGGATGCGCAGCCCCTGCCCTCGGGAAGACCGGCTCCCCATGACGGAGAGGAAGAGAAACAAGGTGTGATTGGGCAGAATACATGACAGGGAAGATTCAGGGGATCCCGGGACCTTGAAAATGGCCGCCTGACCCAGGCAGGTGGGTGGAGGGTTGGGTGGGGAAAGCCCAGGGAAAGGAGGTGACAGAGAAACCAAGACCTGAGAATCAAGATTCAGGTGAGGGGAAGGGATGGGGGAAGACAGGGTGCACACACAGTGGAAGGAAGGGCCCAGCAACAGGTGACCAGGTGGGATGGACTCTGGAGAAGAGGAGAGTGGATGACAGACAGCTCAGAGAGTTCAGGGGGATCTGCACCATCTGGGGCCCCGTTGGGCACCCTGAACAGGTGGGCCTTGATTCTGAAGGTCATGGACAATAGTTGAAACATAGGATTGGGCAGATTTGTGTGGAAATGTAAAATAAAACCCACCAGTCTCCTTCTCTCTCCCCTTGTCCCAGTAGCAAACCACTCTGGGGTTGCTTGGGCCCCTTCTCCACAGCTCCAGCCAACCAAGGACGTGCCTGCTGCTCACCAGGGGGCCAGGAGGTTGAGGGGTGCCCATCCTAGAGCCCTGCAGCTGCACATACGACAGGAGTATAGCCTCCCTGACCCTCCATCCAAGTGCCGCTTTGGCCATCCCCAAAAGTATTCAGCTGAGACTCCAGGGCAGGAACACAAGTCTTGTCTCTCTAGTCAAGGTTACGGTTTCGTTCTGGGCCCTGTTTCCTGTCTCATCATCACTGTTTGCTGCCAGACTAAGGGATGTTCCCACTGACCTTGTTCAGCAGGACTTCTCTAGCTTGGAACCTCCTGCCTGACAAGTGGGCAAATGTCAGTCTGGTCCCCTGGGACTTTCATGAATTCACCTTGCCCGAGTCCATTCAAGCCACCATAGGATTTCTCAACAGTCATGTTAATTTGAAATGTAAGCAGTCCTCTTCTTTGATGCCAATCTTTTGTCAGAGCAGAAGATCCGCGATAAAAAATGATGGGAGTGGCTTTATATGTGATGTGTGTGGGTGCGGGGTTCACTTAATTTTTGTTTTCCCAGCTGGAATCTCTCAGCTACTTCCATGCATTGAAATCTGCTTCTGGATGTTTGGTCTGTCGTTCCTGCAAACAGAGCAGGTACCGAGCTGAAGAATCAATTCGGAAATTAAGATCTGGGCGCTGGATGTCATTGTGCTGGCGCTATATCAAAGTTCTCCTTCTTCTGCAATGAATTTCTAACGCCAAGCTAGAAGTTGCTGAAGGTCTGCAAATGGCATTCTTTAGCTTTTAACTTTCACATAAAACAGAATAAAAGATTATCGCATGTCCAAAAAAAGATCTGGCTACTGCTTGTAATAAATTCCTGTGCTTGCTCCAGATGCAGAATTGGACGGCATGTTGTCAACTCATTCATTCTTCATGGAGCCCGTTTCTATCCGGGCTGCAGGCATTAAAAAAAGATGTCAGATATGTATACATCATATTTCTCTCTATTTATACATATGCACACCCCCAGATACATCTAAATACATTCCCACAGACACACACATACACATACACGTATTTTCTCCATCCCAACCAACTCCTCTCTCAGTGATATCTATTCTACCGCAGACGTTGCCAGTGAAATATTTCCAGGTATGATCCAGAGTGAATCTTTTGGGTCATCTTATCTCTTTCATCTGGTCCTGAATAATTTCTTTAATAGGGAATCCATTGTCTCCTGAGACAGACCATTTGATTGTTAGTGATCTCTATCAGAAATTCCTTTCTTACTTCGAGAAAATGTCTGTTTTTCTCTAATTTCCGCCTGTACAAGGGTGCGTGGAACAAGTATGCCTATCTAACTGGCAATTATATGTAAGAGACTGAATGACAGAGTTCTGAAATGAGGGTAAACATTTGAAAGTCATCGGCTTATCCGCAAAAATTCTAACTTTAAGAGAAAAAAGAGTCACAAAGAGTATCCTGTGCAGTGTGAAAGACAGAAGATGAAACACTAGAAAAGATCTGCCTCTGAGGGTCCACTGAAGAAAGTGGAATAAGCCAAGTAGACTGTCCCACTGAAACAAGATGGCACACTCAATGGGACAGTTGAAGAGAGTTGCCGAAGGGACTATTTACGAAGATGTCGGCAAGTGAAGGGGAAGCCTCAAGAGATGGGGAATCACCACCAGGGAAGTTGGCAAACAGTGGGGGACATGTCCTGGGACAAGGCAGAGGTAGGGATGGAGAAGACTCTGCCCAGCAAGAGCCTTTGTCTTTGATCATGAAAGACACTACTGTGGCCTGGACTGAAGGGAACCAGAGGGATAATATCCACTCTCTGACCTACTCATCCCCCACTGGCTATACCCACCAGGAAGCAAGGAAGCCCGGTTGCTACAGCCCATGGGAGTCAGCACCTGAGGTACTAGCAGGGTGGAAGAGAGATCACGTAAGAGCTGGGGTAGGAGCAGACCAAGGGAAACACAGACACGCGATCATAAAGGGATTGATGGAGAAAATACTTTAAGGTAAATGCCCATGTGAAGAAATACACAGAATATTCTAGAATATTCTAGGTTTACTGAGATCCCTGGGAGTCAGCCACAATTTGATAAGGAAGTCACTTTAGAAACTAATATTTTTAAGTGCCCACTATGTGCCAGTTACTTTGGGGATATGGCAGTGATAAAGAGGTGTGCGTTCCCACAGTGGGTGTCAGCCACAAATTAACGCCCTAAACCAACAAGTATGATGACAGAGGGCAGAGGCCACCGGAGAAAACAGCTGGGGACAGAGAACTCCATTACACAAAGCCCAGTTTGGCTTTATTTGTAGGCTATTAAAACCGGTATCTGGAAACCAGCACTCAGTGATCACACAACACAGCATTCAAGGAAGAGAGAACAGCTAATACAAAGGCTCCTGTAAGTAAATAATCTCGGGACATCTGGGAGCAAGAAAATATCAGTGCGTTCACCACTGTGTGGACATCAGGCAGAACATTAAGTTATGGGATGGGAAAGGTGAGTAGGAACAGATTAGGTAGGACTCTGGACACCAGACAAGGGACCTGGGTCCTCCCTGCTCTGAGTAACCAGGGGAGGGCTTCAGGCAGCAGAGTGTCATGATTTGACACAAGTTTTTAAAAGATCATTCTATGGGTGTGTGGGTGGCTCACTCAGTTGAGAATCCAACTCTTGATCTCAGCTCAGGTCATGATCTCGCATTTCATGAGTCAGAGCCCCATATGGGGCTCTGAGCTGGTGGTATGGAACCTGCTTGGGATCCTCTCTCTCCCTCTCTCTCTCTGCCCCTCCCCTGCTCATGCACTCTCTCTCTCAAAATAAAAAAACAAAGTACAAAAAAAAAGATCATTCTAGCTGGCATGTGGACAAAACAGAAAGCAAGGAGATGGTTGATAAGGCTATTTCAAGAACTGAGCAAAAGATTATGGTAGTCTGGGGTCCCAGTCCTCTGGGTGGTGAAGACAGACAAGGTGGGGGTTGAAATGAGTCTGGGGAGTGATGCCAGTATGGATCGTGGATGAAATGTGGGCACTGTTAGGTTAGCGTAAGGCCGTCTGTAGAAATATGATGTGAGCGCTGTATGTAGATTTGTAAATGTAAATATCTAATACCTTGTAATAATTTATTTAGTCCACCATAGCCAAAATATTACCAGTCTAATATAAATATGCAACCAATATAAAAACTATTAATGAAATATTTTACATCCTTATCTTTTTGAAATGAAGTCTTTGAAATTCAGTGAGCATTTTAAGTTTACAGTGAATTGTGGGTCAGATTAGCTACCTTGCAAGGGCTGAGGCCACACATGGCCAGTGGCTGCTCTATGGGATGGCTCAGGGCTTGAGCGAGTGAGTGAATGCAGGTGCCGATTGCCAAGATGATAAAGACCAGGGTGGGGGTGAGCTGTGAAACCCCTCAGAAACACAAAGGGAGATGCCAAGCACAGAGTGGGGTGCGCGAACCCAACGGTCCAGGGGAGACCCAGCCAACAGTTGTCCGAGTGTGGATGATACATAAAGCCATGAGATTGGACAGAAGGTACAAGAACGTACCCGGAGGAGGACACGTAGGATTGAGCTCTGGGAAAGTTCGACATTAAAAGCAGGGTTTTCACCCCCTTCCTCAGCGCCATTGTTATTTGGGCTGAATATGTATTTGTGTGTATGTGGGGGGGGGGGAGGGGCGGTCCTGTGCCCTGCAGGATGTTTGCCACCATCCCTGGCCTCTCCGTCCCCAACAACAGGCCTCTCCATGACTTCCACTCCAAGATGTGACAACCAAATCAAATATGTCCCAGACCTTGCTAAGTGCCCCCTGGGGGAAATCTGCCCCTGGTTTAGCAACTTACACGTGGACAGAGGAGGAGAAGCCAGTGAGGTGGGAAGGGTGGGTAGGAGGGCTGGCGCAGAGAGGGGACCATGTGTGTAGGGAAGGCGGTGTACATGATGGATCCCTTGGGGAGGGGGGCAGTTTAGCTTCCAGATGTGACTATGAAACAGGCAAAATTAACTTGAATGATGCATTTTATTTAACCCAGTATGCAGGGATGCCGGGCATCGGGCGATGAGTCTGATAATCCCTTGGAGGACGCTGGGCTGCGAGGTCAGTGAACGACTCTCTGATAAAAGAGGAATAAAACGGAGCAGAAATGTCTCCAGTGGTGAGGACGTGCCCGCACGGTTCTCTGCTCATGCGCCTCTGTCCTCGGTGGGCAAAGAGGCACCAGAGAAAAACATTCCTGATCAAAAACCTCAAATTACAGAAACACATAGAGAAGGGATTAATATTTTTCTGAAAACACGATGTCATATTTATTCCACTTTCTGTGACTTATTAAATCCCCTGCTACAGTAATTATAGCCATGTATTGTTAGAGAGGTATAAACACTGGAGGAACGTATTACTGTCGGAGATGATTATTAAAACTACAAAATTTTGCCTACAGATGAACACAGGCAGAGAAGAAAATTATTAAAACTCATTTCCAGGAGCCTGCGTGTGTCCTTGGGCTGGGTTCCAAGACAGAGCAGGAAACTGATACTCTGATAATTTTCATTTACAGCACTTTTATTAACAGCATATCTTGTCTCCACCAATTAATCTTTGCAAGGTTTTACTCCTTCTTCTGAATGTGGATTGGGTTTTGATTGTCTGCTTCATGTGACACTTGCAACAAATGCACGAACATGTTTCTTAATCAGTTCTGCATGGTGTGTTCCTCCACAGAAACGGACTGAACTCCAAAGAGGAAAAATAGTCCACCACACAAACTAAGGGTTGGGAGAGAAAATGCATTATTCCCACAGTAATAATGTAGTAACATGGCAGTCCCTCCCTCCGTCTGTCTCCTTGTCTCTCTCTCTCTCTGTCTCTTTCCTCCTTGTCTCTCTCTCTCTGTCTCTTTCCTCCTTGTCTCTCTCTCTCTGTCTCTTTCCTCTCAATGAAGACATTTCTAGGGAACGTCTAGGGACCTCTTACAAGCCCTTAGCAACCAACACCCTCTTTCCAGATCTGCTTATCCCACCAGGAAGAGGGACTGATGGCCATAGAGATGCGGACTTCCACCAGCACTGGGTTGGCCAGGGAGAAAGAGTCCTACTTTCAGGAAATCGAAGTGTCTGCAAGCTGAGCATCTCAGACGAGTGCATTCATCCAGGCCAAGAGGGAGAAATAAAAAATGCTTTGCTTAATAAATGCAGTCTTTGGCCAAGTGAGACCTATCTTCTAGCCCAGAAAATTCCTGAGCCAAGAGTTAGGATTTTGCTGACTGCTCACCAAATGGCAGAGACTTCCTCTGGATTACTCATTTGTGCATTTTGGGTGCAGGTGGAATCTTGCTGAAGTTCCTGCCCACTTAAGAGTGAGTTCCTAAAACAATGGTACTTGAAATACGCACAGGGAAATCTGGGAAGATCTGTTAAATGTGCAGTTTCTCTGGTCCAGCCAGAGCCTTACTGAGCAGGAAGCGGGGAAGGAGGGGCGGGGAGTCAGGCAGGAGCATCAGGTTCCTGCGACCACACAGATCTGAAGCACACCGGGGCAGGTCAGAAATCTAGTAATATTCAAAGCTGATGACAACATTTCTGGCTAAGAGTAGTCTTGGTTATTTCAAGCAAAGATTTTGCATCCCTCAATGCGAAGCCAGGCCTTTTAGGTAAATTCTCTATGAAAAGAGGCTGGGCACACCTATTTGAAAATACGTTAATCACTACTTTAAACATGCAGTGCCAGCCAGAACCAGGAGCCACTGGGGCATGATTGTTGCTCCCAGGACAGGAAATAAGTTGGCAGCCCCAACCCCATTTATTCAGTGGATTTAAAATGCCAGACAAGGGCTCCCTCCTTCAAATAAGAAACGTTAATACAACTGGCTCATCCCTCCACCTGGACTGTTTACAGAAAGCGGATTTTGAAGAATGGTTCCTGTTTGAAGGACTTTTCTAGGGAATGGCTGTTGTCCCAAGAATTATATTTCCAAATTAAAGACAGGTTTTTTTTTTCCCTCCTCTGCCTCATTTCTGGATAGCTGAGAGACATGGAGAAGCTAGAGATTATCATGCTCTATCAGCTTAACAGCCAAAATAATACTTTACTTATGTGGTTGTACATCAGGCTTTTAAATATGATGGCACGTCTAATAGAAATGAATAATGAATGATGTGTTTGCTTTAGTGCTGTTGATCAATTTATTTTCTGGGTTAATGGCTCGGTGATTGGTAGGGAAAGAACATGTTAGGAGGCTGGAAGGCAGCTATTTAGATGGGCAAGGCACATGTAACTGTGGAGAGTGGCCAAGGAAACTCTCCGTCCATCCCCATGACTTTAGCCCCAGAAACAAACAAACAAACAAGAATACTGAAGTCAAAGAGAGTTTGTATAATACACGTAAATAACTGTTTGGGAGTCTCAGAAAATAGAATGCTTTTAAAAAGTTTTTTTCTTTTTACTTAGAAATTAAAAAGTACCTTTTTCTTTAGGCAATTTAATTCTAATATTGTGATAAATTATTGCGTGTTTTAGGGGTGATTTAATCTGTATATATCGAATTACTGTACACATGTCAATAAGTTATTTTGTAAGGGCTACCTGTAAATTAGAAATACATGTGTGTATGGGGCACCTGGGTGGCTCAGTTGGTTGAGCGTCTGACATCGGCTCAGGTCACGATCTCGAAGTTTGTGAGTTTGAGCCCTGCGTTGGGCTCTGTGCTGACAGCTCGGAGTCTGGAGCCTGCTTTAGATTCTGTGTCTCCCTCTCTCTCTGCCCCTAACCCAGTTGCCTTCTGCCTTCTGTCTCTGTCTCTCTCAAAAATAAATAAACATTTAAAAAAATTTAGAAATACGTGTGTGTGTGTGTGTGTGTGTGTGTGTGTGTAGGCATACGGATTTGGAGATCTATGCCCATTTATTCAACTTAACTCGAATTTCAGGACTAAGATTCATGCTCAGGCAACATACTCATGGAAAGACAACACATTTTTTAAGACATAAAATTCTTCTTGAATTAAAGATTTTTTTTTAACAAGGACAAATAGAAGCACAAAGATTATTGTAACTAGAACTTCAATTCACTAATTTTCCAATCACTGTTTTCCCAATGAACATTATCTCCCTTTGCTAGTAGCCAAAAACACCTTCCATTTCTGGAAAATCAAGGCAAAAGTACATGATAGGCTACATTTGGAGACACAAGAAAATGTCTCCTAATTTTAACAATCAAAAAGGGAAGAAGGACTTCCACTATGGTCCAGATAGAATCATAGACACTGGACTTCCCTTCCCTTCCTGAACAGCTAGCTAGCAACAAGATAAGACACAGGACACAACACTGGTCTGCCTCTGGCCACCGGGAGGTGCAGGACAGTGACCTCTAGAAACCAGCAGGTTCCCATCTCACTGCCTGGGAAGATTTTCCACCACAGTGAAAGGAGGGCAGTTAAACAGAACCTAGTGGTCTCACTGGATTGAGGCTACTGACCTCAGGGTTTACAGATGTAATGGGGTCGAAATTTGTGAGGCAAAGTTCTGGAAAGAGAGGGGAAAAGAGAGACAGCGCGTACATGAGCTCACACACTCTGGGGACTCTTGGAGGATGCCCTCAAGACTCAGTCCTGTGGTGTGGTAGGTGAGGAGGTTGCTGGTGCCCCAGGAAGGACCCCCAGAAAGGTGTGACAGTCGCTGGAGCTCACTCACAGCCAGAAATAATTTGTCTCCCCTCACACAGTGTGGAGGAATCTCCTGATCATGCCCAAGCAGTGGCAGAGATTATCCCTGGGCTTCAGTTTGCTCTGCCCTCCCCAGAGCAACACCTAAAACAAGGGGGTTGATGTTGATTCCAAGTGAGTTAACTTTGTGCCACAGGAAAGCCAGATAATATTTAAAGAAATACAGAAAATACTTTACAGACAAAAAAATATACAGTCCACAATGTCTGGCATTCAATCAAAAATTATCAAGCATATAAAGAAACAGGAAAATATGCCCATCAGAAAGAAAGAATGAGGGAGAAGAAGGAAGGAAGGGAGGAAGGAAGGAAGGAGAAAAAGAAAGGAAGGAAGGAAGGGGGGAAGGGGGGAAGGAAGGAAGAGGGAAGGAAGGAAGGAGAAAAAGAAAGGAAGGAAGGAAGGGGGAAGGAGGGAAGGGGGGAAGGGGGGAGGAAGGAAGGGGGAAGGGGGGAAGGGAGGAAGGGGGGAAGGGAGGAAGGAAGGAAGGGGGAAGGGGGAAGGGAGGAAGGGGGGAAGGGAGGAAGGAGAAAAAGAAAGGAAGGAAGGAAGGGGGAAGGAGGGAAGGGGGGAAGGGGGGAGGAAGGAAGGGGGAAGGGGGGAAGGGAGGAAGGGGGGAAGGGAGGAAGGAAGGAAGGGGGAAGGGGAAGGAGGAAGGAAGGAAGGAAGGAAGGGAGGAAGGAAGGAAGGAAGGAAGGAAGGAAGGAAGGAAGGAAGAAGGGGGAAAGGGGGACAGAAGGAAGGAAGGAAGGAAGGGGGAAGGGGGGATGGAAGGGAGGAAGGAAGGAAGTCAGGAAGGAAGGGGGGAAGGGGGAAGGGGGGAAGGAAGGAAGGGGGGAAGGAAGGAAGGGGGGAAGGAAGGAAGAAAGGAAGGAAGGAAGAAGGGGGAAAGGGGGACAGAAGGAAGGAAGGAAGGAAGGAAGGGGGAAGGGGGGATGGAAGGGAGGAAGGAAGGAAGTCAGGAAGGAAGGGGGGAAGGGGGAAGGGGGGAAGGAAGGAAGGGGGGAAGGGGGGAAGGAAGGAAGGAAGGAAGGAAGGAAGGAAGGAAGGAAGGAAGGAAGGAAGGAGGGAGGGAGGAAAGAAAGGAGGGGAGGGAAGGAGGGAGGAAGGAAGGAGACAAAGTAATCAACAGAAACAGACTGAGGAGGGACAGAGGTGACAGGTTGGTAGACAAGGATCCAACAAAAACTAGGGGGATGCAAAGCAAAGACACCAGAGTCACAAGACATGTTAAAGAAATCCTCACGTGGGAGTAAAATGAGACCAGGTGGCAATGTTGGTGTAGACAAAGGAAGGAAAAGCGCCTTGTGTGAGCAAATGTCATCGACTTTATATTATCATTTAATCTCTTTAAAAGATATATGTTTAACTGAACGTAATAACAGCGCCATCTAGGATTTAAACACACGTAAAACGAAAGAGTTTCAAGAGTGGCAGGAAGGCTGGCGGGTGGACTGGGACACACAGCAGAATCATGTCACTGTTTCACACCTGAGATGGTCTAACTGCTGTGTAAACGCAGATGATGGTCAGTTCACAACTGTGTACTATGAGCCCTAGAGAAATCATTGTTTAGAAAACACACATAGAGCATAAGCTAATTAAGAAGATAAAGCTTAATCATAAAACCAATCAGTTAACACAAAATAAGGCAGGAAAAGAAGGAAAACAGAAGATAAAGTTGATCGATTTTTTCAACAAACAGCTCTGGAAGAAAAGAAAACAGAAAAAGAATCCCAAACTTGACCTCACGCCACACATAAAATTTAATGCAGAATAAAGCATAGATTGAAATAGATGAGCTAAAACTATAAGACTTAGAGATGAAAAAGAATACATAGAAGAAAAGTGTACTTACCTTGGCTGATGCAAAGATTTTCTTCAACTGGACACACAAAAAGCACACAATATAAAATAAATACTTGATAATTTGGACCTCAACAAAATTTAAAACTTTTGTTCCCTACAAGCCACTGTGAAAAAAAATCAAAATGCAAGCTGGAGACCAGAAAAAAGAAATTGAAATGACTTGTGTCCGGAATATATAAAGAATACTTAAAATGGAATAATAAGATGACAGCCCACTTTTTTTTTAATGAGCAAAAGCTTGACCACACAGTTCAACAAAGACAGTGGCGAATGAGCGCATGGAGACAATGTGACATCATTAGTCATCAGGGAACGGCAGCCTAAAACCGCTACGTACCATCACCCCAGAACGGTGGAAATGGAAAGCACTGGAAGGAGGAGAACTGGAACTGCTGGGGGAAGTAAAATGGACAACCGGTGTGGAGAGCATTCTGACCGCGTCTTACAAACAAGCACGTACCCTGCGATCCAACACTTCTACTTACGGTGACTTATTGGAGAAATGGAGCCATGCCCGCACGCAAAGGCTTGTGTGCAAATGTTCATAGAGACTTCCGGTAAGAGCCCCAAGTGGGCGGTGAATGGATTAACAAACTGAGGTCCCACCGTACAACTGGCTACTTCTCAGGGACAAAACAGAACCTGCACTACTGAGATCAGAGCGTCGTGGATGAATCTGAAAACGCTGAGTGAAAGTAGCCAGGCATAAAGGGTTATACACTATTTGATTCTTTTCATATGAAATCCTTGGAACAGGCAACGCTACGGTGATAAAAACGGATCTGTGGCTGCCAGGGACCAGGGGGCCGAGGAAAGGATTGTCAGGGAGCCTCCGGAGGTGACATGACCTGTGGCGTGACCATGGCAATGGTTACTCGGCTGTACTCGTGTTAAACTCATTGAATTGTAGCTTACACTTGGTGCATTTCCCTGTATGTAAATAATAGCTCTATAAAGCTGACTACGGTAAATGTGGCAGGGAGGAAGGCGATGAAGGAAAGGTAATGACAGAAGGAGACTGAAGTCATGGCTGCCTTCGCTGTCAGAGAGGCAAACTCTGATTAGGAGCACAGAAGCTTCATTATGTTTCCAGCACTTGAGCGAAGCCAGCCCATTAGTCCGTGCTCTCTGTGAGCTGAAGAATGGTTGAAAATGGCCTTAATGATCGTGGAAGAGATAAGAGTCGATGTCCTGCACCCTGCCCGCTCAGTAAATGCTATGGATGATGGAAGAAAGCGAGGAAGGAAGGAAGACAAGAGGACGCACTTAGAGCTCACGATAGTCAGTGTTTACTCTGGGCTCCCCTCCACAAGGCTTTGAGGGGACAGCAGAGATCAAGACACATGCCCCGAAGACAAGTCTGGTGCAGGAAACCAACTATCTATGGATAATCCTCCAAATAATTTTTAGAATTCCAACTGTGTCAATTGTACTGGAAAAGGGAATCACGTTGTAAGGGCTTTCGGGGATGTGGATCGTTTATGACAACGCTTGAAGACTCAGGTGAAAACAAGGAGGGAAATTATCCAAAGCAAAGGGAACAGCAGGTGCAAAGTCCCTGAGACAGGAATGACCACAAGGTTCTCGAGAATCCCAAGAGTCTGGGGTGCCTGGAGCTGAGAGAGCAATGGGGCAGATGGCGAGAAATTAGGAGAGACCTGTAGTTCTCAATTTCTGCTGCATGCAACAATCACACAAGCAGCTTTTCAAACAGTATTTAAGCCTGGGCCCCATTTCAACTAAAGAATCAGAATCTCCTTATTTAAAATAAAAGGCAAGAAAAAAGGAAAGAAAAGAAATCCTTCTCGATCGCCTCTAATTAGCAACCAGGGCTGAGAACATCTAATTATGGTAGTAGACCCGTAGTTGAATGACGGACGATACGCAGACAGAAACACGTGAGCCAGTTCACGCCTTGAGCCAACGTCTCCACACGCGGATCTGAATACAGATTCAGAAGTGTACTTCGAACCGTTGCTCTGCATCAATCCCAAACAATTCCCCAAAGGTTGGGAGGAATATGTCACAGAAATGAAAGCCAGGAGCATAAATCCTTCCAGAAGGGCTAGGAGGGAAGGATCCAGCTGGGCGCAAATGTGTTGCCTTAGAGAATTTGTCTTTTCTGTTTCATCACAGATGATCTTTCTCCAACTCCAACTCCAGAGGCTTCTTTCTGGTCACATTCACCCCCTTGTGAACTTCTGTGCTAAGAGCAGGTGCAGACATGTGAAGACTGCCCTGGTCTGCCCCACCGAGCCAGCAGGAGTGACAACGGACACATCCATCCTTTATCAAGATGCACAAGAGTAGGGTTGGGACCACGCACCCATCAAGTGCCCACCTGTAAAACAAATTTCTGTCCTCTCACTGAACCCTACTGATAGGTTGCTTGCTTATGCTTGAACAGATGCCTTTCCTTTCAACCGACTGAGCCCCTGACACACACACACACACACACACACACACAGAATGGAGGAGAGGGCTCTCTTTCTCAGACTGAACTCGCTCAAGGAAGGGCAGGCTTTGCCAAGCCGCCCTGCAGGTAAGCTCTTAGGTCACATTTCCCAGCTAAGGCCAGGAATGGTGCTTCAAAGGAAATCAGAAGGTAAACATCATTAACAAGTTTGTAGCGTATTTGAAATCACAAAGATGGCCAGGCCACCTGTCTTCAACCTGCCAGCTCCTATTAAACCATCAAAGGCTTATTTGTGTTTCTTTGATGTGGGTTGCAAGCAAAATCCTACAAATGATGGTAGATTAAATGTTATGAATGGACCCAAAAGGCACAGCTGGAAACGTACCAATTCTCCATCTTGGGATCAAACTCTGTCTCCAATTAAATATCAGCCGCTTACAGTTTTAGCTAAGGCACAGATACTCTATAAATCGGGCAATCTATTTGAAGGGCAATGAGCAATATTTTTATGTTTATCAAAATTTATAGTACACATGCCTAGGTTTCTGCTTCGGGTCACAGTGGAGTAACTTGTAGCAGACAATAGCACCGCTGAGAACAAGAACGAGACATGGAGAAAACAACTCAAGAATCCTGTTTGGAAGCATTAAGTGCTGCCATGGCATCGAGTGGGGCCACCCCCACCAAGCTGGTATTAGTATTTCCAGTCCCCTGCTGTGTGGACAGGGTGGGGAGGGCACGGGGGAGGGAGGCAGTGACATCGGCCAGCACACCTTCCTGCCACCTCATCCAACTGAGGAGATGAAGATTGTAGTGTGGGGCTGCCCGGAGATGAGGGGCTGAGAGCCTCTAGCTAAGGGGGACACTGAGAGGCGAACCCGACTCCCTGTGGGTCCGTCCTTGAAGCGTGCAGGATAACGGGCTAAGAAGCCACAGGAGGGCAGAAAAAGCAGGGCATGGTTTTCAGTGAGCTCTAGGGCTAAGAAGAGAAAAAGTTATATGAATTCAGCATCTATGAAGGAGGAGGACAGCTGGTGAACACCGAGGTTCTCCTCCGGGACCTGCGTGGGGCAGGGCACACAGCAGCACAGGCAAACAGCTAGGCCCATGGCGGAAGCCCACCCACACGGATGCGGTCACGGTGTCACAGCAAGAGTGACCGAGCGCAGAGAAGAGGCGACGGATAGATACACACTGCACTTCGTATGCACGTGGGAAACGCCATGTGCCCTGGTTTCTAACACACACCAATCACAAACCAAAACCAGGCAGGCTGCAGATCTGAATGTGAGATGCACAGCAGTAAACGTTTTAGAAGGAAGCCTGGCACGTCCTCACTTCTGAGGCAGGACTAATGGTAGCACCTAGAGCAGAGAGTGATTAATTACTTACCCTTAAAATTGACAAAAGACACATGACGAGAGGGCACAGACAAGACACCAGGAGGGAAAGGTATCTGCAGTACATGTGCCCGGCAAAGGCCTTTGAGCCCGTGTATATGAAGAACTCTCATAAATCTGTAAGAGAAAGACAGATGTCCCAATGGGCGGGGGGGGGGGGGGGGGGTAGGAAAGAGAAGAAAGAAAGAAAGAAAGAAAGAAAGAAAGAAAGAAAGAAAGGAAGGAAGGAAGGAAGGAAGGAAGGAAGGAAGGAAGGAAGGGAGAAAGAAAGAAAGAAAGAAAGAAAGAAAGAAAGAAAGAAAGAAAGAAAGAAAGAAAGAAAGAGAAAGAAAGAGAAGACTGAACAGTTCTTTGTCACCAAATGGCCGTTACACTCATGAGAAGGTAATCAGTGACATTAATCATGATAAAATGCAAATTCAGCCCAAAACGTGCTGTCACTATGTACTTAGTCAGAGTGGTTGAATTAAATAGACAGAAAACACCAAATATCGGTGAGGATGTGTAGCAACTTCTTGCGGGCTGCTCGTGGGACAGTGACTGTCACAAGCACTCCAGAAGTCTCTTTGGGAGTGTCTACTGAGGCTGAACATGCTGATGATCTACGACCCACCGACTCCTGGGGACCCACCCCAGGGACACGCTCACAGAAGTGTAAGTCACCAGGCTCTGGAAATATGTCAAGAAGGTTTATAGCATTATTTGCAACAGACAAAATACAGACGGAACCCAAATATTCATCAGCAGTGGAATGGATAAACTCTAGTACTATTTATATCTTCAGGAGAACGTACAAGCACTGTCTGTCTCACACACACACACACACACACACACACACACACAGAGGGACAGGTGCCACAAACATAATGTACAGGAGACCACGTGCTGGGTGCTTCCGTCACAGAGTTCATAAACAAGGGAGAGGGGGCTGTGGGGACAGAGGCTAGGGAGGTGGGCCTCGGGGGGCTTACGTCTGGTGCCACACCTGGGGACACCTGCTGTTTTAGTTGTGTGCTCACCTTGCACTGGGTGATAGTCACACAGGTGTGCTCTCTTTGTGTAAAGCCATTGATTTGTACACTTCTTTCTGATTTACACATTTTCTGTAGGATCGTTCCACTTCCATAAAAATCTTATTATAAAAAACACACGTAGCCTGTGGCCCCAAATTCCACTTCTTAGAATTTATCCTGTAGATATACTTACATGGAGTAAAGATACACACATAAGCTGCTGTTTGGGGTTTTTTTTTTACAGCCTTGTTTATTATAGCCAACAACTGAAGACAGCTTAATGTGGTTCCATTTAAATAAATTAAGGTGCATCTATACAGTGCAGGATTCTGTGGCTGTGGACAAAATGCAGTTCTATACGGGTCAGTATAAAACAACCACCAAATATGGATTAAATGCAAGAAGCAAGGTGCAAAACAGTGGGCACTGTATCCTCCCATAATGGCTAAACACAAGAGACAGAGGGAGAGCTCTACAGATATCTGAAGAACCACAATAAGCTGGAAAAAATGGTACATTCCAGACTGAGAGACAAGGCACTCTGGTCTGAACTCACAGAGAGGTGAATCTCTTTATATTTTTTGTTCTTTTTGACTTTTCAAATGGGCATACATGGTTTTCCAGTCCCACTCCCAAGGGACACACACACACACACACACACACACACACACACACACAAAACCTAATGCAGAGAAAGGACACTGTGAGGAATTCATGGTCATACGCTTTGTGCCTTTTGCACTGATGAATTCAAGGCATTTCTCACATTTTAAATTAATTCACGGGCATTAAACATGGTGACGTTGTGCTATTTACTGTTAGCAACTGCGTAGTCACAGAAGCCTCCAAAAGCAGCCTGGGAGGAGGCGGGGAGGGAGGCTGCTGGGAACGGAGCTCAGGAGTACAGAGTCACTTACAGACTGGGATCCAGGCAGCTCCTTACAGCCCTGCAGGGATCAATGACCACATTCACAGGGGAAGGTGTGGGCTGTGCTTGCAAACACTCATGTGTCTGTGTGTGTGCAACCTCAGGGTCCTTTACCAATTGGATCCCACTCTTTGGTGCCATAGGGAATAAATTCAATTGCTTGAGGAGGAGTATCGTCGGCAAAGAAGAATTTTGCCTTAAGCCAGTTTGATAATCAGGTTGAAAAACTAGAGGCCAAACACAATACATATATAGCTTATAATGTTTTAACCTATTTCACAAAACGAAACTAAGCTGGAAAGGAACAGGGAATAAATCGAAGCATAACGTGAACTTGAAAGGCAGCAGTGGAAAGGACTCGTGAGTGCAGGCAGGCTAGGAGGGACAAGGGACCCGGGGACAGAAATGAAAACGAAAGTGGTTCTCCACAGGCCGGAGCTGGAATGTCTTGAGATCTATTTTACACAGGGCAGCACAGGTAAAAGCCACTGGCATATAACGCGGTACGTACTAGGTGCTCAGGAAAGATTCACTGAATCTGCATCTGTGTGAAATGCCCAGGAATGGTGCTGCTCTGCTATACCCAAGGGCTGCTTCAAACACTGGATCAAAACTGAGATCGGGTCACAGATACAGAGAAGTGTTCGTGTGTGTATGATTCATATACGATGTGTAATGTGTATACTGCATAAATGTACATAATATATATGCCTGTGTGTGTGTGTGTGTATATATATACAATGCATATAATGTAGGATTTATATAATGTTACATATATTTGTATGTATTTATATGTAAAGAGACTCAGAACTGGAAGAAGTTAAAGCAGAAAAGAGAGGTTTTCTTAAAAAAAAATATTGCAACAAAGGAAGAGAGACATCAACACAGAGCTGGGTTCAACTCTGAACACAACCAGAACAATTGGGGATTCATAGCCAAGGGGCAAGCTGGGGAAGGGGGCATGCGGGCACCAGTGGGTGGACAGTTCCTAGGAGGAGAAATCAAGGGTGAGACGGATTCCGGCCAAGCCCACCTTTCTCGCTGAAAGCAGGCCGGGGTGAGGGGCAGATATCCCTGGGGTGAGAGTGGAAACGAGGAGCTTGTCAGGTATCGCAGGTGGCGGATTTTCACCTCACTGACTCACCAATCCATGCCGACACTGGATTCTACACGGATGGGCCTTTTGGGAGAGCGGGGTCAGGGAAATCTGACGAAAATGTGATCAGGCAAAGAATGTTAGTTTCAAGGATATCCTTTGAAGTGCTGCTTATAATAAAAATACTTTCCAACAATCCACCAGGGGATGGACCCAGAAAACAACTGCACTTGTGACTGTGTCCATGCTACAGGGTACAAAGCAGCTGCTGTCAAAAATAAGCCTGTTCTGGGGGCGCCTGGGTGGCTCAGTCAGTTGGGCGTCCGACTTCAGCTCAGGTCATGATCTCATGATTCGTGAGTTTGAGCCCCGCATCGGGCTCTGTGTCAGTTCGGAGCCTGGAGCCTGCTTTGGATTCTGTGTCTCCCTCTCTCTCTGCCCCTCCCCTGCTCATGCTCTGTCTCTCTCTGTCTCAAAAATAAATAAACATTAAGAAAAAAAATAAGCCAGTTCTACACACTGAGGTGGAAAGATTTCTGAGATATGGTCACCGAGCTGCAGACCTATTTATATTTAACACACACACACACACACACACACACACACACACACAGACTCTGTACTTCTACAAGCCCATGTGTATTTTATGAATGCATACAGAAAGGTCTGGAAGGATCAGTAAGTCAGCAGCAATGAGGGAGCAGGGAGCAGGTCTGTCTGTGATGATCAAGGGGGACTTTATTCTTTTGTGTGAGGTCTGATAGTTTTAACAAAGAGAACCTGTTTATGCGATACTTGTATATATGTTTTTTATTTAGTGAAGCAATTGATAAGAGACCACCTTGAAAATTGTACTGTAGTATTTAAATACGATGATAGCATTAGGTGCATGGATCAGTCACTATGTCAGGGAGCACCGTGCGTCTAGAGCTATGTGATCCACGGTGATTTATAAGCATCTGGAATGATGTTCATTCATTCACTCATTCATTCATTCATCCATTCATTCTACAAATATTCTTTGCATCAGGCAATATGGCGGCTTAAGACACAAAATTTACAGGCTGTTGGGGAGAAAAGACAGACACAGGAAATGATATTAATAGCTGGGCTTTCTGAGTGTGTAAACATGCAGTGTTCCTGGTGCTTTACGGGGTACCACTCAGTCCTCCCGGTATCCCCGAGGATTCCCACAGTGCAGGTGGGGGCACAGAGGCGGAGAGACTAATGCTGGATGACCAGGCAAGGGACAAAGCCAAGAAATGAAACCAGGGACTCCGATGTCAGAGCCTGCTTCCCCCCAGGGTCCAGAAATGATGGAAAACAACAGCACTTTACAAAGTGGAAGGCACACTCCCTGAAACTGTGGAAAGAAGCAAGTGGGAAGAGGCTGTGGGGGCTTTAAATTTCATGAACTGGCAAAAAGGATGGAGTGAAAAATCCGTACTGGGGAGCGGGCATCTGCAGAAAGTGTAGAAACAGGGAGCTATGTGACACTGAGCCATCTAACCAGGAGAGAGTGTTCTTGTACAGGAACAGTAGGACCTTCATGTCTCCACTTCTGTGTATTCATCCTACAAATATTTGCTGAGTGACTGCTATGCTTTGTCCACTGGGTAGGAACCAAGTATTCGGTCAAGAGAAAAAAGGCATTGCCCCTATCTTCACAGAGCATCTGTGGGTGGGAATGTCAATACACAAACTAAGTAAAAGTTGTAGTTACAGGGGTCTGGTTCCAGCACTGGAGAGGATATCCGAAATGTCTCTGCTATTGTTGTTTAGAAATGTTGATAAAACTAATAAGCATTATTTTCAAGACACAGCCCAGAGAGCTGGAAAGAACAAATGCCTTTGGGATTGAGACCTTCACAAAACGTGGACCCTCTACAAACCTCACCCTTAGTGAAAGGACCGTACAGAAAGGCATCATCTGCCCTGAACACTACAGGAGCTCATCCGTTTCTGCCTGGACCCCGCCTTGGAAGGAAAAATTAAAGGTCTCCCCTGAGAATTGACCATCACAGCCTGAGTCTTAAATGGGTTTGGTGTTTAAAATTTAACTCTCAGATTACCCCCAAGTCTCCAAGCCAAGGATATCATGAAAAAATTGGTCTAAAGCCAACAACAACCCTACACATCCAGCAGAGACAAGCACAAAATTGCTTTGGGGGAAACACACTCCCAATCAAGACACATAGGCTCCTCCAGCTAAACCCCAGTAAACATGGATTCGCAATTCAAGTTAAGAGACTCATGAAAGAAAACCCTCCACCTCCGTGAGCATGAGCGGACCGGACAAACAGCAAGACTCGAGCCCAAGCACTGCAAATAATGGAAGAATTCTATTACAAATTGAGTGTGTTCAACGTGACAGGAGGCACGGAGGAGGCAGCAAAGCCATGAGAACAGAATAAGACGTGGGACAGCAGCGAGGGTAGGTTCCAAAGAGGGCGGGTCATGGCGCAGGGTCAGGGAACTGAAGACTCAACCCCCAAGGTTGATGCTGAAGGAATCGGGGGGCTGGCCGTGGAACCAGTGTCCTGTCCAGAAAGCAGCACGGGGGGAAAGGAGCTGGAAGAAGTTGAGACTCGGGGATGCACAAAATAGGAAAAACTGGCCCAACATACATTTGCCAAGAATTCCAGTAGGGGAGAAGAGAGGTCTGGGGTGGAGAGCAATATCCCAAAACAATATCCATCAACACTGCACTGCTGATGAAATATAAAGATGGGCACCAAACAGGGTAAGTTTGAAAAATCACATTAACAGCAAAAACAGACCGAACTGGGAACAGGATTCCCAACAGGCAAGGGAGGCCAGAGTGCTGAGAGGTAACCTCCAGCCATCCGTCTCGGATGCCTGAAGGAAAAGAGAGAAAGTCTGCCCAGGAATTTGTCATCGGAGCCTGCATCCCACACGGTCTGAGATCAGACAAAACACAGAAGAGCCTGGGAATAAAGAACCGCAGAGAGAGAGAGGACCGAGGGTGCGATGTGATGGGTTGAAGAAGTGGAGAAGGGATGTGATTGAGTCACAGGACAAAATGTGGCCCATCAAGACGAGGTTGTCGGTTGTCATGTTAGGCTCCTTTGAGAATGAAAAGAACAAGAAAAACCCCCACGGAGGACCACAGCGGCACCTGAGGGCTTCCTTCTGCAAAGGACCATGACCTCTACACCCATTATGCATTTAAGGCTCTAATTATCTTGCTGAGCAGAGGAGGCAACTGAAGTTTAAGAAAGTTTAAACGCTTAATCCAGCTACCGATGGATTTTCACTGGGGTCAGTTGACTCCAGGGCCACTCCGTAATGGTTACGACTCCACCTCCAGAAAGCAGCCCTCCACCTGCAGGGCTCCAAAGGAGAGGAGAAAAATCAGCAGGGGCTGCGCGGGCTCCCTCTGCCCACGGTCCTGGGCCCGGACGGCCAAGGGTTCTCAGCTCCTCGGGGAGCTAAGGACCTAACACAGCTGTGGTCCTCAACACAACTCCGTTGGCTGGGGCATAGACAAGTACCAGGAAACACAGATAGGTTGTTCTGGGAGTAAAACCCGGCAGCAGGAACCACAACGCTCAAGGCTCAGTGTCCTTGTTCAGCAATTCTGATCCGCAGATGACAATTAGCAATGACACATGGGAAATATCAGGTTTTAGCAAGACAGAGTTTAATTGGAGCTTAAATAAAGGGTATTTTCATTGTAAGAGAGCAAAACAGGAAATCTTCTACATGTTAAGCAAAGTCCTTATTAGGGGATGCTGGTCAGCGTTATCCGTGGAGGCTGTGAAGTCATTACTGTGGGCAAAGTGGCTCAGGTCAGCACAGGCTTGCTTGGCCAGGACAGGGAAGGCCTGGGAACACGGGCCCAGCCTGAGGGTAATATTCCACATTTGTCCAAGGGCAGAAAATCAGCTGAGAATCTTTGTGTTACAAATCCCAGAAAGACTGCTTCAAACTAGTGAAAACAGTTTCAGAAATTGTTTGATCATGGTTAAAAACAAACGAAATAGTAGGAATTTGGGGATTTGGGGATTTAAACACTCTATATTTTTAAAACATATCTTCTTGGTTGAAACCTGCCCTGAAGTCCTTAAGGAACAGGCAGGAAACAAATGTGGGAAAAACAAACAAACAAACAAACATGCCCGTCTTGGTGATCTGTCACATCCAGCAGGAGTTGCCGTTGAGAAGGAGAGTAAGCTGGTGTGCAGGGCTGGGTTCCATCCACACTACCAGCTCTCCCGCGGAGGACTCCTCTCCGTGGGTGTATAACAGCCACATCTGCTTTCCGCAGCCTCCGTTGGCCCCCAGCATCTCACGCCCATCCCATGCACCACCCAGTGGGAATTTCAGCAGAATTTCCGTAGTTCCCAAGTCAAAGGGCCACACATTCTGGGAAGGGGTTTAGCCATGTGTGGTGACAAAATGTCCCCAAGAATGCGCTGCTTGGCTTGTTCAGTTAAAGCCACGTGGAGAACACACAGGTTCACTAAAGTCGATGTCATGGTGTGTCGTAAAGAGAAAGTGTTTGGAGTCAGACGCCCAGTAAAGAAGGTTGCCCAGTCTTGTTCTCCTCACCCACCAAAATGGGGGCTGGTGAATTTTTCCGGGAAGGCTCAGATAGGTCCTGTGGGCCGAACGGTCTCTGTCATAATGACTCAGCTCTGCCATAGAAAGTGGTCACAGACAACAGGTAAGTGAACAGCGTGGCTCTGTTCCCACAAAACCCTTGCCGACGGGCAGTGCAATATGAATTTCATGTCATTTTCACACGTCACCAATTAGGGTTCTTGTTTTGAATTTCCCCATCCATTAAAAAGTGTAAAAACCCTTCTTAGCTTAAAGATCGCACAGAGGGCGGTGGCTGTGACCCGTGGGCCACAGTTTGCCGACCCTTGAGCTAAAATGTGCTCTATGTGCCGGTGGGTCCGTCTTTCTGTACGGCGGCCCTGTCCACAAGCAGGGGCACACAGTAGTTGCTCAGTGACTATTTATTGGCTGGCCCAGTGAGAGAGGGGGAAGAGAATACACCGCAGAGATTGAGGCACGTGCCAGGAAGCAAAGCACAGGGAGGCACAGGTCACCCGTGGAGAGGCAGGGCGAACTCTCTCTTGCCGACGTGGGCTCAGGTGACTCCAGGCTTTACAGCATTGTGCCTGCCCTCCCCCAGCTGGATTTTAAAATGACACCTCCACCATATCCTTATTTTTAGGCCTCCAAATTTCATCAGCCACGTTTGAAAATGCCACCTCTCTTCCTGTCATTAAGCCAAGGCATTATCTATGGACGGCCTACTACGTTCTTGGTGTATTTCCTCAGCACCTATCTGCAGAAGGGGTACACCCGTCAGCCGCCCCGAGTGGGGAGGGAGGGTAAACAAAGTCCCCATAATGTTCTGACCTACATGTGAACGCAGTTTAAGCCTCTCATAAAATGGGCATTATGAAGCTTATGCGGGAAGCACTGAGCAATCTCCTGGTGGGTGCACCTCCTTCCCGTCCCCCGATTTTCTGTGACTTCAAGGACATTCAGGTAGTTTGATGCAGGAGGATAAACTGGGACTGGAGCCTTGGAGAGAGATGTAGCACCGAGGCCACAGAAAGCTGTTGCCACTGACATCATAGAGAACACGTTTTAGGCGGAAACTTCGTGTGAGGAATCCCGCAGTGTACACATGTCCCACCCCGCGCATGGAAACATGGTCGTCAGACCCAGGAGATGGAATTGGGAGTCTTCCTCTCTACAGAACACTTTCCAAGGGGCACCTGTTTGTTTTTAATAGCGGGAAGGGGCGCTGAAGAACAATCCAGAAGGCCTCAGCATAAATGGCAGGTGCTTGTGGGCAACCCTGGAAATGATGCAAATAACAGTCCAGATGTCCCCTTCCGTGTAAGAAGGAGTTGAGAAGTTTCCCCAGAGTGAACCAGTTCACGTTTGGATCCTAACATCAGGTTGTCGGCTGCCTGGCGATTGCACCTGCTGGGGATTTCAAACAGGTGCAATCCGTGCCGGTTTAAGTCATAAAGGGCTAAGCGGCGAAGTGAAGGGGGTGCTTTGAGTAAGAGAGACAAGGTCATGAGACTAAAGGGGGTTCCTCTGAAAGGGGTACGAGATGCCAGCATGATTTTTATACAAAATATAACGTACATACTTTGTGTACCCTGTCGTGTGCTATCTTTGAACACACAGCGTCGCCTGACTCCACAGAGGAAGCAGAAACAAAGGGAGGGAGAGAAGATCTCAGACCCCACGGATCGGCATCTGTGGGAGCCGAGACAAACTTCCATCTCCAACAGTGAATCCCGCAACTGCTTGAACAGAGATGGTGCGCTGGCAGGTGGTTTGGAAATAAGAGGTTGGCAAAAATAATAGGAAGCACGCTGGCAGGAGAATTAGAAGTAGCTGTGGTTCAGACGTTTGATTGTGAGGAGGACACCTCAACATTCCACCGTCCTCCTCGGTCACCGACTTCTATCCCGAACTTGCATCGTTTACCAGTCAAAACAAGCTTTTGCCAACAGCCCCACTAACTCAATCACATCTGAGAATCAAGTCTTGTCCGGCCGGCAAGAAAGACGCCAGGGTCAGCCTCTCCTTGGCTCCTGGGCTGCGGGTGTGCGGGTCACAAGAGACTCGGGTGTTTTCCCTTTTCTTCTTATCATAGCTTTCTCTCCAGGAGATGCTCTAGAAATGGAGCCCTTTTTAGTGTTCATGCCTCCAGATGGAGAGGTGTGCTAGGTGCAACTCATGATTGGATAGATTAGCATTTTGGAGCCACTAAATATTTGATTTCTCTTTTTGGGAAAGACACTTTAAAGCTCAAATGACGTTCTGAGGACCTGCCCTCAAGCTCACCCTAACACCCGTGGTCCTTCTGCATGTGGAGTGGTCCTGGAGCATCGATCTTTCCTTATGCTCTCCCTCTTCCGCTCCCTCCCTCCTCCCCCCCTTCCTCTGTCCTTCTGCCTTTCTTCTCCTCTCCATTTCTTTTTCTTTCTCTCTTACTACCCTGGCCAAAAATGGCCAGACTAAGGCACTGATTGCCAAAACAAGGACGGATGGACCCTCTGAGCCGGCCAGCAAGCACTGGGTGGAAGAGTGCGAGAGCGCTGGCCGGTGGATGCCTCCCACGTGAGACAGAGACCCACAGGCCAATCCAGTCCTGTATCTGAAGAAGAAGAAAGCTAGTTTAGTTTGTGGAGGCCCAACACGTCACCCAAAGTGCCTCTTAGTTTCTACATAACAGGATTCTCAACTTCATAAGAGTGGCATTTGAAGCCGCCAACAAAATGAAAAACACCAGCTCTAAAGCCGAGAACGGTCGTGACTCACTGTGCCACAGTGGAGTGGGTCTGGAGAAAAAACAGGAAGTAGAATGGCATTATCTCGGTGTTTTGTGCCATCAGGGTAGATGCCATCCACCTTCTTCGTGCAATGTGGTTATCCTGGGAAGCAGTATGCGGTCCCAACGGTGCCCTTGCCATCTCCGCGAGCCAGCGCGAGCTCCCCGCAGGTGGATTACGCGGACAGGACACGGCGGCCCCTTCCTCCCCTAGCTGTGCATTTACCCTTGTCCCCCGCACACACCTTCAGATCCCAGCAGATACCAAATGGAATGCCAACATTCCTCAGCGGCTTGTTTGGCGAACGCCTAGGACTTTTAATCATATCGTCAAAACCCAAATAAGCCAATGTGTCAAGTTGTGTCTCCACAGTGTGGCCTAATTACCCGAGAATCATCCCCACCACAAAAAAATAATAGCTTGAAAAAGCACTTTTCTTCATCACATCAAACCCAGTTGGTAGGCTTGCCTTGCTCATTAGAAACCAACAGTTAATAAGAAGAGGTCCCCAGATGATTTAGGGGAGAAAAAGAAATCTTTCACCGACTTGTTTAAGGTAAAGCTAAGGAAAGCCACTGGAAATCTGGGACCAGGGCTGTGGGAGGAACCATCATTTGTAGTGGCTGCTAAGGACGTCAGAGCTGACCCACCGTGGATGGTTCTCCTGTTCTCCCAGCCCCATTAGGAACAAGCAGGACAATCGCCTGTTTCTCCCACGGAGTTCTGCTTCTAGCTCCAATATCTGTATACAGGTTTTCTGAGCATTAAATGTAACTGAACCTCACCTAAAACAGGTTTGGGAAAGTCATACAAGTGAATGTGTTTTAAAAATATTTCATAATGAGGAAACGTTGGGGCACCTGGGTGGCTCAGTCAGTTGAGCGTCTGACTTCGGCTCAGGTCATGATCTCACAGTTTGTGAGTCTGAGCCCCGCGTCGGGCTCTGTGCTGACAGCTCGGAGCCTGAAGCCTGCTTTGGATTCTGTGTCTCCCTCTCTCTCTGCCCCTCCCCTGTTCATGCTCTCTCTCCGTCTCTCTCTCAAAAATAAATAAACATTAAAAAAATTTAAATAGAAATATTTCATAATGGGGAGATATATATGATATAATGTTAAATGAAAAAGCAGATTGTAGAGACTGCCCATCAATGGCATAAAAAAATACATTCTTACCCCACAATTTCCTCCAAACCTACTGGAAACAAAAAGAAAATAAAAAAATAATAGTAAGAGAAAAACAACTACATTATCAATGAAAAAGGAAATGGACCAAAACAAAAACATGACACTTAGCTGCCAAATACTCTGAAATCTGGACAGAGGCAGGGAAGACAGAGAAAGCTCACAGACTTCCTAAGACGGGGGTCCCCATGAGGTGGGGTGGAAATCATCCACCAAAGCCCGCCAGCAAAGACAAGACATCCAGGTAAAACTTGAATCTCAGATAAAAAACAGAAAAACAAAAAACAATGAATATCTTTTTGTATAAATATGTACCAGATATTGTCTGGGACATATTTTCACTAAAAATTGTCTGTTGCTCACTTGATATTCTTGAACTGGTGTCCTGAATTGTACTAAATTGTGTCAGAACAGCAAAAGAAATCCGGCTGACCCATTAGTGAGTTTCGTTTGCTTTGTGAGGTGTTTTCAATTTTCTAACTTACCCTCAATATATGTAAGTAAGGAGATTTCAGTTAAAAATTTAGGTCTTTGTAGGGGGCGCCTGAGCAGCTCAGTCAGTTCAGTCCCCAACTCTTGGTTTGGGCTCAGGTCACCATCTCACAGTTTGTGAGTTCGAGCCGGAATCAGCCTCTGTGCCGACAGTACGGGGTCTGCTTGGGATTCTCTCTCCCTCTCTCTCCCTCCCCAACTCAATCACCTCCCCCCTTAAAACAAATAAAATAAACATTACAAAAAATTTTAAAAACATTTAGATTTTTGGTTCCTCCTGACAAATCTGATGATATGCCCACATGGACCCCAATTCCCATCCGGCAAGACTAGCCTGGGGGTTTTCACTGTCCGCTCTGGATGCTCAGGTTTATTTGTTTGCTCTTATCCCACATAAGCCACTTAATTCACTGATATCACTGCTCAGGTCTTGGAAGCTTTGCTTTGTTTGGTGTTTGTGTTTGTTCACCTTTCCCTAGCACCTGAAGATGCGGGTTGGCGGTACATGTAAGAATGTCCCTTTAGTGACTGGCTAGACAGCCGAGGGTCACCGTGGCCACGGGCTGAACACTTCTCAGTACCCAGCCATTGCTGTGTCTGGGCTTGAGCCACCAGACTTAGAGAATCTGCTGGAAGTCAGGAAAAGCAGGATGTGCGGCCGAGGGCCTTACACGGAGCCTTGTTGCTGCCTTGGAAGACGCGATGAGCTGAGATGTCTCAGCACAAAGAAGAGAAAGCCAGGGGAGAGAATGGGCAGAATCTCTTAAAAGAGCCAGTGTGGCCCCTGGAAACAGTTTCCAGTAGCCCCACGGTCCTTCAGCCTTGTGTTTTGTCCTTCAGGTTTGTTTATTGCCTTACATGAAATTACAAAAAAAAAAAAAAAAATTACCATTTTTGCATGAAAATAGCCTACAATCATCCATTTTTTGCAGAAGGTAATTGTTCTCTCTCTGAGAGAGCACATAATTAGCCCATAAGCTGAAGGAAGATGCAGGATGGTTAACTTCCCTGGGTGAGAGTTCAGGGGCAAGTTTGGTTTTTTTAAGTTTATTTATTTATTTTGAGAGGGGGGGCCAGGATCAGGGACGGGGCAGAGAGATGGAGAGACAGAATCCCAAGCAGGATCCGGGCTGGCAGCACAGAGCCCATCGGCAGGGCTCGAACTCGTGAAGCCGCGAGATCATGACCCGAGGCGAAACCAAGAGTTGAATGATCAACCCACCGAGCCACCCGGTGCCCCCAGGTGAAAGTTTTTAAAACCTTTCTTTGCATTTTTCTGTATGGCTTGAATTTTATGTAATAAGTTGTATCGTTTTTACCAAAATATTAAAGCCATTATTCTTAAGTGGACAGAATAATTTACGACTATCCAAACATATAATGTATGTACCTAGAAAAACTTAAAAACCTAGTTACCCCAAAATGTTAATAATGGCTGTCTCTGGGTGACAGGATTATGGATCGGTTTTGGTATCGTTTCGCGTTTTTTGGTGAGTGTTCCATACTGTCTGCAATTAGCATGCATTACACTTACATTTAAAACACGAAAATGGTATTTCTTCCCAAGAGACTGAGAACTGTTGCCACACTGAGATTCAGGCACAGCCTCTGGGTCTGACCTGGCTGTAAAAGGTGGTGAGCAGGGAAAACTTCTCGGTTCTTTGTTTCCTTTAATGATCCTGCTGATGGCTAAGACGCCCAAGTCGCCCTAAGAACCCATTACCCATTCTAAATGGCCCCACATAGATCAATAAATATGTCCTTTTTACGAAATTACTTCAGCTTTCTTCCCACCTACCCTCATTTTATTTGGAGAGACCAGAAAGCTTCTGAAGCCGTCCGCCCTCTTGAAGTTAATGTATTCATTAGTTATAATTGCCTTCGAAACGTGCTCACTAATCTTAGTCTCCTAGTTACTTAATGGTTTTGATTGGCTGGAGAACACTTTTATCTGGGTTAATTTACTATTCATAGTACAATGATGGAGTATTCATTTTGCTACCCAGATTACAGCGGTAAATGGAGTTATATATCATCCACAGGAAAGCTACATGGGAGGTTAGTGTTAAAACGCCTTTCAGGCATCTTAAAGTAGAAAACAACATTCCTGCCAAAACTTTGTCACGCGCCGCATTTCCTGCCCGAACCTGAAGCTGTCCGTGGCCCTTCTGTGAATGGATGTGCTTCTCAACGCCCGGGAAGTACTCGCCCTGACCCCTTAGAGCAGCTCTCTCTGATTCCAGCAGGTGTGGGATCACGGGGAAAGCGTCTCCCGAAGGAGGCAAAGACGGGAGCAGCCAGAACTTCTGGGAATGTCCAGGTATTCTTCAACATAACCTGCCCTTGGAATTTCCTGCAACCCTTGCTCAGAACCTGACCCCCTGCCTACCAGCGTGTCCAGAGTCTGGACCCCCATCCCAGTCCAAAATCTCATTCCTACCTTCCTGACTTCTGATGTGCAGGCTCTATCTAGGGATTCCATTCTGCCAGGACTTAAGACCTGTCCTGGCTGTATCTAAATGTCACTTTCCCCCCAAACCCCAAAGGACTTGGCCCTCCTGCCTGTGCTCTGAAATCAGAATCCTCTACCTAAAATTCTTTAGAAGAATGGAGACAGACGGTGTGCGTAATTTAACCAATTGAAACCGGCTCTCTCCAATCCCCACCGGAACTCCTAATACTTCCACTGGAGGCCACACCATGAAATTATGACCCCCTTCTGCCTGCCGGCTATGTCAATGTCTGGACCCAGGAACCCTGCCTCCTCCTGGCCCTGGGAGGCTATCCGCTTGATGTTGTGAAGCTAAATAGGAATGGGGAGAGGTCTACTTGCAGAGGTAAACAGAGGCTGGGCATCCAGGAGGGACCTGGACACACCTCTACGGACTGTTCTCCAACATAGAGAGTCAGTCACTCATTCCTGGGGACCTCAGCAAACCGCGAGAGGTACGGCTGATACGGGCTGGGGAGCCAAGAGTAAATGGGATGGGATCCGACGGCCTCGCACATCTGAGAAGATGACCCCAGGCCTCAGGTGCCTTCTGTGCAATGGGAACAAACTCTCTTCCAGGACAAGGTGGCAGTGGAGCTGAAAACAGCGTTTGCTTTTCCCCAGAGATGGGCTCTGCAAACAACCACTTGCGTTCCTTATCAGTGCCTAGAAGCCAGAGTTCTCTAGGAGTTAAAGACTGAGCTGGTGCATGAGGATAGGTACGCACATCGAGCACATTGTAGCCCTGCTGCCTGGCCAGTAAAACACCCCACCCCCCAAAAACAAAAAGAACTAGAAACTAAGTGGATGTTCGTCACTGGGGCAAAGGTTGCTAAGTTATTATATAGCCACAGAGCAACGAGTGTGCAACAATTTTTGTAAAGGGTCTTGACTTGGAGAGACTCGTAAATGAATACGCTGTCCAGCCCATCCCTCAAAGAAATGATGGAGAGAAGTGGAAAAAATAGTAAGTCGAAGGATTTGAATAAAAACGTCGAGTCACCATTTGCCACGGGTTAGACCAGGCCAACAGGGACTCAGGAGACTTTTACTTCCTTCGTGTTATTTTTGTGGGCTCTTATGACTTTTAAGTGATCAACACAAATTATTTATAAACAGAGGACAGCCACTGAGGGTGTGGGAGTAAACACAAGATGTTATCTAACAAGAGGGCAGAGAGAGGCCCGTGGACGGGGTCTTACGCCCCTCAGGCTGGGCCCCCAGAGCTGTGTTGTAGACACAGGTGCATAACCTGCCTGTCGGGGGGACTAGGGGGTGGGGGACTCTTCCAGAGTGAAGCTCCCCAGGATTCTGAATATTCAAGAGACAGAGATAAAGGACCGGAGGCCCATCACGAGAATACAGAATGTTCGCTGACTGCAGAATGACCATTTTCCCACCCAACCTCTTGCCCTGAGCCGTCAGCCTCTCTACCAACGATCTGGGTATTTGGGGGACCTAACATCTTGCACAAACTGAAGTACAGTCTTCATTTTGTAAACGAGAAAGCCCGATTCCCTTCGGAATAGCAATCTGAAGCAAACAGAAACATCTGTTTGAATAATGAGCTGTGTTGTTGGCATGTTCAGGAGGCAGGAGGCAGCTGCTGATCAGATACGGACATCCCGGACCCTGGCTCGGCCGCCGCAGGCAGTAAGGGACGGCAGTGGGCGGGGGTGGGGGTTGTTGACTGGGGTCTGGGAAGCCTGCACACATCTCCCCGAGGCCTTCCAAGGTCCCACGCCATCTCGGTGCTGAGATTAGCTAAGTGCAGTGGTGAGAATGATGGTGCTTTCTTGATTTTCAAGAAACCACCCCATCAGACCAGACTTGTCCACGGTCCCCTAAGTCAGCCCTCCCACCTTCGGGGAGCGATTATGGGTCTGAAGATGCATCTCAGTGGATGTTAACTGAGACAAATGTTCCGCTCTGTGCATTTTCCAATTTTAATTGAAGGAAAGTAACTAATTATCTCGGAGAAGCAGCCATTATACACTGGCTGCAGGCTGACCTTTAGCAGGAGATGCCTTAGGGCTTGTGGGGGCAGTCGATATGTTAACCAGTCATTAAAGCTCGAGATTTCCAAGAGGAGCAGAACATCTCCAACCCAGGATGGGCCCCAGCACTGGCTGCAGCTGGAGGGGAAGAACGAGCCTGTCATATTCCCGGAGAAATTGATCGGACGCACTATTGATAGGTAATGACGTACAGCATCTCCCAGGGCCCCCATACCCGGGGGAAGCGGGAAGCGTGTGTCTGTGCGGGCAGAGTGGCATGTCAGCTCATTTGCACAGCGGCCTTCGTTGGCCCAAATCAGACAGGTGTGGGGGTATATGGAGAACAAGGCACAGTGTAAACAGATGTCTCTGGCACTTGGAGAGGCTGTGATACTGCGTGTGTGTGTGGAATACTGTACGTGCACATACATTTGTGACGCAGGTGAAGGGCCAGGCCCTCCTGCTGGGCCCATAAACCACAAGTGAACTCACACAGCCTGGAAACACACCCCCAGGCCAAAATACAGAGTCACTTCTAACACTCACGAGACCAGTCTTACCTAAAATGATTTCCAAAGCAGAATTCCATGATCGCAGCAAAGGACAGAATTAACAACAATAAAAACCGAGGGACTGAGCATCAGCAGGGCTTGTGTGTCCCTTTGAGTGATGCGACCCCTCAAAGGGGGTGACAAGGGGTGGGGAATGAAGCAGAGCTGTGCCCGGGCCTGGCTGGTTTGGCAACGGGCGACAAGTTCAAAGGGCACTCTTGCCTGGACATGGGATCTATCCAGTGACCAGAGCCACCCACCCATAGTCAGCAACTCCAAGCGAGGGTCCCCAGGCTTGGCGCTTTCTTCTGAATGAGGTGAAATGTTTCCCCCTCCTCCACACAGGTAGTCCGGGTGAGACCTTCCATCAGAATCACCTGCTCCTGAACCAAACCAGCCAATCAGAATCACCAGAACCCCTCCCCTCCCCCCAGGTCCCTGATCACATGGCCCAAATCAACCGATTAGAATCGTGGGAACCCCTTTCCCGTCTCTTTTAGAGAAGTGATTATATTTTCTCCCTCTTTGCTGTCTGGACAAAAGCCAGTCTCCTTTAGCAGAGAGGGAGAGGCACAGGGTAGGGGGAGTGGAGGGGGTAGATACAAACCCTTATCGGAGGGAGGCACCACACAGGAGCCACAGCCCCTCAGCCCAGCTCCATCTGTAACTCCTAGGGCCGCTGCTCTGCTTTCTGGAGCCGGATGCCCCTGATCCCTGAGCGACAGGACTGGGTCCTGTCTCTTACATCCAAACCGACCCCAAGATGCTGAAAGAAAGTGGAATGGCGTCAGGTTTGTCCTCATCGCTCGCCTGTGTTGGGCAAACCCTATCCAGGAGTTTTAATCCAGCCTTTCTTTTCTTTTCTTTTTTTTTATTTATTGATTTTAAGAGAGAGAGAGCAGGGGAGAGGCAGAGAAAGAGGGAGAGAGAATCCCAAGCAGGCTCCATACTGTCCGCGCTGAGCCCAACACAGGGCCTGAACTCAAGAACCCGGAGATCATGACCTGACCCAAAACCAAGAGTCGGCCACTTAACTGACCAAGCCACCCAGGCGCCCCTAATCCAGCCTTTCTTGTCCCTGACAGAGCCTCCAGGCCTTCTTGTGTTCGCCCCACAAATGAGACCTCCCTCCAGGATGGGAAAGAAAACACAGGAAATAAAAGACAGCTAGTAGCTGTGGGAAGGGAGAAGGTAAGTGTTTCAATACTGTGGGACCACAGAGGGCCTCCTGCCCTGGGGGCTCTGTCAGGTCAGGTGCCAGAACCCCCTGGTTGTGCCATGGGATGCGGGCCACTAGACCTCTCTGCTGGCTGGTTTTCTCCACTGCTCTGAGGGGACTGGACCTTCCTGCTTAGGGCAAGTTCCCGGCTTTCCCGAGAGAAGTTCTACCATGACGTGGATTCTCAAGTACCAGGAGTTCACGTGGTCTCATTTTTCTCACCGACCGTTTTACTGAGACAGGCTGTGTATGCCACCCCGCCCCTCACCCTGCAGGGGACAGGCAGGTTCGTCGTCCCCGTCACACCAGAGGGGAAGCAGGCTGGCCCGTGCTGTTGCAGCACTCGGTGTCTTTCCTGGTCACGATGCAGAAACGGTGGTCCCTGCCCTGGCCACTGTCCTGGCCAGATCGGCACCAGCGGGTGTGGCCCCTGCACGCAGTGGCCAGAGATTGGAGTCAAGATCCTGTATCTGACATAACGTTATCTCCCCCAAATTAAATCTGTGCATAGCATGCTTGCCCTGGTTGCAAAACTGTTTCTACAAGCGTGCATTCGAATCATGTCTTCCCCTTACAAAATCAAGAGCAGGCTTTCTCTTTCATCAGTAACTAACACTTGTGACCTTAAGCGGTGCACAGTACTTGATTAGCTAACTGATGAGGAAATGAACAATAGTAATATCTGACCTTTAAAGGGCATCGGATGCCTCATAAAAAACATTCAGCAAGAAAATACAGCACAAAACACCCTGCCTACAACTTCACCACTTTGTCTGTCTTTCACTGTCTCCTTCATTTGGAACGCAAAACAAAACAAAATACTTTCTCAGGTGTGGAAATCTGCCAACAATCTTCCAGATCGGATGTGTTCCGCTGCCTAGGGACGGACCGGCCGGGGAGACGGACGCCCGAGGGGTGTGGGCTCCAGGCCAGATGCTGCAGGACTCAGGGACTGTGGTATATATGTCCCCGGGACAACTGTGGGTTCCTACCCTGTATGGTGATGAGGACCCGGGTGCTTGTGGCCGAGCAGCGTCATTTGCAGAGTGAAATGAGGCCGTGCAGAGTCTGGCCCCCTGAAAACATGGAAGCCACGTGGGCTCCGCGACATTCAGACCCCAAACACCCAGGGGAGGGCCCGGGACTCCCAGCTGGAGAGCCAGAGCCCAATCCGTGCCTCTCAGCCCATGGGCTCGGGAAGCAGCTGGGGATCTTATGAAAATGCAGATTTTGAATCAGAGGCCAGGGCTGGACCACAGTGGGATTTCTCATGGCTCCCAGGCGAGGCGGGAGCTGCCCGGCCGCTGGCCAGACTGGGAGCAGCCAGGCTGGGGACCAGTTGAAGCAGGTCCTCGTCCGTCTCAGGGACACAGGCTGGGCTGCACGGTCCTTGCGCTGCAGCTGAGCCGGGGACGCCATGCCCGAGGGAGCCTCAAACACACTGTCTCCCCCTCGCCCCCCCTGCAGTGCACCTCCCCCTACTTGCTGTCCCATTTCTGTTCCCTTCCTTCCCCTCCGCTCCTCACCTCCCAGTCCCACTCAGGTCTGGGGGCCTCTCACACTGCCAGCACCAGTGAAGCTCTGCAGAAGGTTCTGGATGACACAACAGTAGGCTCAGGTGGTAACGTTCACCTTGACCCCAGAGCCCCATGTCCCCAGGTGGCTGTTCTCACTGGGATGCCACCACACCATCTGGATCCAAGGTCACAGATGCGGCTTCGCAGGGTCACTCTGGTGTAGCTCCTGGGGCCCCGGGTATGCAGCGAGAAATGTGGGACTAGGGTCTTCTAAACATGGGGACCACCACCGACCCAGCCACTGCCCCGCAGTGCACGCTGTCCCGTTCCAGCCACCCCATCTCCCCATTCCCCTGCCCCCCCGCCCCGCCACCAGCAGGGCCAGCAAGAAATGCCAAGCAAGGAGGGGACCTGGATCACGCCCCCACCAGGGATGAGTGGGCATCAGGGGCTGTGCACCCCTGCCCCCTCGCCCCCGGGGGAGCTCGGAGGTGTTTCACAAGGATCCCCGAGTCTGGTAACAAACACACCCTTCGCTGGCCCCTGCCAACCCCCTATGATTCTTCTGGAATCTCCTTGTAAGTGAACTCTTGGACCCAACTCCTTGTCTGAAGGCCCGCGTCCGAGGGCCCCAATCGCAGAGCCCCTGGGGCACCCGAGCTGCAGTGACGCTGTGTCCTGGGTCCCCCACTGGCAGGTGCTTCTTTTTGGCAAAGGTTCTTAGAGAAACGCCTTCGGGCGCCTGCTTCTGGCTCATGGAGTCCTCATATCTCCCAGGGGTGGGGGGCTTCCCTGTAGGCTAATGCAGTCTTCGGGCCCCAGAGCAGCGTGCCGAGATGCAGACAAGAGCAGATTTTGCATAGAAATCCCCTAATTTCCTCACCGAGGACATGCTGCCCAAACCAATAAATCCATTTGCTTCTTCAACGTATTGTCACGTACGCGGGGCTGGCTGCGGGTTTCAGAGGAAGTGTGTTAAGTCCACGTTTGCAGAGCATCAAAGGGATGTGGAGGCTCCATGGCAATCAATTTTTCATAAATAATACACACGTGCAGCCTCATCACATATTCAAAGCAGCAGTCAAGTGGTCGGGGAGAATGATCATTTATTCTGTTGTATTTCTTCAGAATGAATTCTGGGACAGATCAAACAAAAAAGTTATAAAATAGGAATTATAGGTAATGAATGCCTGCTTGTTGCAAGGGAATCTGAGCACCTCGTGCATAATTAAAGCAGGTGAGGTCAGGGGCAAGCTTGAGGTGGCTTTACGAGGAATCCCTCTGCATTCTTTCATGGGGCAGCAGTGACGTCCGTTTACAGTACAAGGCTTCATCATTTGAAGTGACCGGAATTCAAAAGCATCGTATTAATGTGTTGTGATAAGCACATCGTCAGCACAGAACGGCCGACTGGTGGCCGCGGTCTTCGTGTTTGGATTCCCTGAAGTTTTTCCTCTCTGCCCTCTTCCAGCTCAGGCAGATGGGGCTGCCCCGTGTTCTAAGGTCACCCCTCCCTTGGGGGCAATGACAGAGACTTGCCAGTGTTTGAATGGCATCTGTCTCGTCAGCAGGCAGGGTAAGGACGAGGCAGGAGAGAGCTGGAGGTTCGCGAGGCTTCTTGGATGAACGGTTGGTTCTAACCTACCAGGTAAGTCAGACCCTTCAGCCTCTCACCGTCACTTTCTCTACATGAGCAAACTGTCACGGAGACGTGGGTCTAGGTGCACGTCAGTAACGGGTGAGAGTCCAGGCAGGTCTGGCATTCAGACTCAGCTGGGTCCAAATTTTTTTTTAATTTTTTTTAACGTTTGTTTTTGAGAAACAGAGAATAAGAGGGGGGGGGCAGAGAGAGAGGGTGACACAGAATCCGAAGCAGGCTCCAGGCTCCGAGCTGTCAGCACAGAGCCTGATGCAGGGCTCGAACGCACAAACCGTGAGATCGTGACCTGAGGTGAAGTCAGTTGCTTAACCGACTGAGCCCCCCAGGCGCCCCTGGGTACAAATCTTGAGCCCACACTCTCCAAGCTGTGTAATCTTGGACAGTTACTGAATCTCTCTGATCTCTGCCTTCACTTATAAAATGGAGCTAATCGGTCGGTGGGAGGAATAAGTTAGAAGGTGGGGGAAGGACTTAGCACTCTGGCGGCACAGGAAGAAAAGCCTTACCGAAAAGAAGTTCTCCCTGCAATTCTTGTCGTCATCTGGCCAGGTGTCTCCCAAAGCACTAGGTCCTTCCTGGGTGCCCTGCACTCTGCTTACCGCAGAAACACCAATTCAGTAGAATTTTAAACTGCCTGTAACATGGCAAGCCTGCGTGGCGAAGTCGGGGAAGCGTCCGACTCTTGATTTCGGCTCAGATCATGATCTCTCAGTTTGTGGGTTCGAGCCCCATATCGGGTTCTGTGCTGACAGCGTGGAGCCTGCTTGGGATTCTCTCTTCTTCTCTCGCTGCCCCTCCCCTGCTCATACTCGCATGTGCAGGCTCCCCCCAGCCTCTCACCCAAACCTAACTAAACACAAAAATAAATAGCCCGTAACACTGAAGAAGCCGCTGAGCACCGACACAATTCCCATCCCACGACCTTCCAAACTCGGCCGTGCCTGTGGCCGGAGCTGCCGCGTCAGGCTCCCCGGCCTCCAGCACTTCTGCCCACGCTCAGCTGGCAGGGGGCGCAGGACAGCCCGTCGGGAGAGTGACAGGAGGGCTGTGCAGCCGGGGACACTCTGCCACTGAAGACCTGGGACCCTCACTCGTACAGGCGGAGCCCAGGGGTCCATGCCCAGGGTGGTCTGGGCCGTGCAGGGGCGCCAGAAGCGGTGGTGGGCGGTGCAGGGCGTCTGGCACATGAAAAGCCTCCATCACGAAGCCTCCCTGAGGCCTCCAGGGAATGCAGTGGCCTCTGTGCTCCCACTCTGCTGCCTTGCTGGGGTGGACAGGGGCGTGAGGCCCTTCTCCTGGCAGGACGGGGAGAATGACGCCATGCCTGGGCGGCTCCTGCTCCGGGAGCACGAGAAACTTCCACCCAAGGGCCTCCGAAGTCAACAGCGACTGAGCAGGCCACCTTGGGATCACCTGGATCCCAGATATGTAGTATGCACAGCTCTCAGCTTCCAGGGACTCTCTTGTCTGTGAATAAAGAGGCCCCCACTCCAATGGCAGCCATACAGAGGGAGTCACCGGGCCCATCTTCCTGCACGTCCGGCTTCAGAGCACCCTTCACCTGTCCCCTGGGCTGGCCTCCACCAGCAAGTGGCTGCAGCATGTCGCCGCCCCGACACACAGCAGAATCCCAAAGCCGAGGCTGGGTGTGAATGCTTGTGGCAGAACCCAGGAGGCCTCGTGTCTCCAGGACCCCCGGTGCACATGTGCAGGATGTGCCTGGCCCCCCAGGTGCGGCCGGCGCCCCTGGAGCCACGTGGACCTCCAGGCGGAGGGGCGGACGCGGGTGGAGACTCTGCGGGGAGAGAGAGACGGGGAGGTGAACGTGGGACAGGTGGTCAGCAGTGCCCCAGGCCCCTTTTCACACTCGGCTGTCGGAGTCTGTGTTTGGATTGCGGGCGGTTCAAAGCGAGTGCCTGCTTTCCCTCCACTAAGTCATTTGAAATTAAGTCCACAAAGTGAGTATCAATCTTTGACTTCATCGTGACAGGCTGTCCGTAAACTTAAGGTGTAAACGTGATGGTGATTTCTTTTTGTTGTTGTTCTCGTATAGTTTTTGGCACCCCCTCACAGAAGCATAAAGGATTCTCTTTGTACTGGCCCCAGAAGAGCCTTTTCTTCCAAGAAAAATAGAACATCTGGAGGCACCCAGGATTTCCGGTCCCTAGCAAAACCCGCCCCAGTGTCCTCACAGCACGTCAGAGACAGCCAGCCGTGCTCGTGGCCGTGACTCTTAGCCACATGTTGAAGAAGAGCAACAATGAAGTGCCACACAGAACTGTGGGGACACTCGTAACCTGTCGCCCAGCAAACCACACCAACCTGCCACTATCACTCATCACACCCTCCTCTTACTTCCTGAACTTGTATTAAAGCTCCTAAGAGCCATGGTCTGGGAACAAGAGACAGAGAGATGGGCTGGGTTTAGGAGTTCCCTAGAACTATTTATAGGGGTCACTGCTTCCTTGAGAGGAGTATTGGCTTTTCAGTAGAAACTCAGACAAACGTTCAGAGAGAGGGAAAACAGGAAACACCGAGGGCAGAGGGTGAGCCTTTGTGCCACACAGGTGGTGTCAGTGACACATCTGTAGCCCGATTCCATGTCCAGTAAAGTGAGTCCCTACCCCTGCTGGCCCCCTCTTTGCAGAAACAGTGTCAGGACCCTGGCCATTCTTTTCTTAAGTTTTTATTTATTTTTGAGAGAGAGAAAGCACGAGCACACGTACGTGAGCAAGGAGGGGGCAGAGAGAGAGAGGGAGAGAGAGAATCTCAAGCGGGATCTGTGTGCTGTCAGCACAGAGCCCAATGGGGTCTCCAACCCATGAAGCTGAGACCATGACCTGAGCCAAAGTCAGATGCTTAACTGGCAGAGCCACCCAGGTGCCCCGACCCTGGCCACGTGGTTAAGGGAAGCAGATAACACTCTTTATTGATGTTGTTAGCTTGTCACCTAACAGGACACTCTGCAGACCCACGGTCCCCAAAGCTGGGGTCTGAAAGAGCAGGGGGTCTCCTCACAATCCCACATCCTGCTCAGCACCAACGCGGCATTCCAAATCGTGGGCATGCCCACCCTCTGGCACCACTCCCCACCTCCTCCGGGTGGCCACCTTCACGGGCTCCTTCCTGCCTGTCCGGCCAGAGAGGCCCTCTCCTGCCCCAGTGTGCATCCTCTAGACCTACGTCCTCCTGTGAGGTCATAGTTGAGCCGTATTTGTCCACTAACCGGCCCAGCATCAGCCCTAAGTTTTTGACCAATACATGTTTATAGAATCCTGTCTTCCTTATGCCCATACCTATCAGCGCAATTCCATGCTTTCAAAATGCATTTTCAGCTCAAGTCTTTCTTGCTCTTAGTAAATCCCTTCCCACCCCCACCTTGTGAACTTGAATTTGCGTTTACGTTCTAGCAAGGTGCAAATTAATCCATTTCACAGACTGAGTTCCAGCAAATTTGAACCCTGGGTCAGTTTCCACCATTTGGTGGGATAACACATCCTCATGAAAACCACTGTAGCTTTGAGCAAATCACAGACGGGGTGCCCACTGGGAGGGGCTGGGGATGGAAGGAATGTCACACAGTTTCCATAAATAAGACCATCGGGGAGACTGGGTGGCTCAGTCAGTTGAGCATCTGACTTTGGCTCAGATCATGATCTTGCTTTTGTGGGTTCAAGCCCCACATTGGGCTCTGTGAGCCTGGAGCCTGCTTCGGATTGTCTCCCTCCCTCTCTGCTCCTCCTCTGCTCAAGCTCTGTCTCTCTCTCAAAATAAATAAAGATTGAAGAAAAATTAAAAAAAATATCTTTGGTGTTGTCTTGCCCATGTTCTGGCCCCGCCCCCCATTACCATGGCTAATTGAAAGTCTTTGGAAAGGGTGGGCACTGATGTCATGCAGTTTTGTTTCTTTCCTGGAGAAGCATCATGTCAGGCACATTGTGGGGTGCTCCCCGAGTCTGCAGCAGAGGGTCACGTTTTAGTTTGTGGGGGGATGAGTGTATTGTACATCCCACAGATGTGTAAGAAGACTATTGTTTACAGGTGCATTTTCTCCTACATATGTTGAAATCAATGGGCCCCACATCTGCACATGGGAGTCGAGGGCACCTGCCGGGAAGATTCATTGACGAGGGGACCATGCTTGGGTTCTCAGGGAGTTCTGAGGTGGAACCAACCCACAGGGGACCGTCTTATTCTACAGGTTAATATTTATCAAATAGAAGCACCCAGCTCTATCTGGACCAAAACTAATCGGTCTTGATTTTTTTTTGCATCTTTGTTGCTATGAGAAAAGGCAAGTTAGTTTCAATCTGGGAAACACCCCAGGGTGACAATTTTAGGTGCCTTCAACCACCAACCTCACCTTCCTCCCCATTGTTTCCAAAATGGGGCAGGATTAAGCAGAGTGCTCCCCAGTGGCTCAATGCCAGCCCCTGTGTCCTCCCTGTGGGTTGGATACCGCCTTTGTGCTAACCAGCAGACCTCCCTAGCTTCGCTCTGATAGGTACACGTCATCTGTCAGGCAGGGTCCCTCCCATGTAAGGATCTCAGCCACAACAGGCCTGGAGATGTGTGGACACGGACCTTCGTCGTGTGGGCACTACGATCCGGGATCATGTGTTACATCCATAGCCACTGCTGTTTCCAGAGAGAAAAATAATATTGCCCAGGGCTGGCAAAGCTTCACAGGCACGATTGGACGTAAATTTCCCCCAAACGTCCATATCCTCTGAATGATAGCACCACTAATGTTGCCTTAAAAAAAAAAAAAAAAAAAAAAAAAAGATGTTCCGAATGCAATGTTCCCAGATTAAAATACAGTATCTATCTTTATTCACAGGATAGTTTATCTCAAAAAAAAAAAATCTCCAAGCTACATTTTGGGAAGCAGACTCAATGGCAGCCCACAAAATGTATCTCTTAGGAGAAAGACAATGAAAATACAAATAGAAGTTGTCGCCATCAGCACAGAGGAGGAGGGCTTCACAGAAGTGCGGCCGTCACCGGCTTTGAAGTCTGGGCTCCTCCAGGCACCCTGGATGGCTCTCGCCCTGCGCGGCTGCACTTGGCGGACAGAACTGCACCCGAACAAACATTCCTTGACCCTCCACTACGCTCACCTCGCGCCAGGCACTTTGCCGCGTGCGTCATTGCCCATTACCTAACACAGAAACGACGGAAGCGTGAAGCGCGCGGGATCGAGAATAGAAACGGCGACGCTGCCTTTAGCGGAGGCACAAAGCAGCCGGAGGCCACTGTGTCGCTGTCTCTGCTGTGTGCCGTCTGCAGATGTCTGTGAGGACTGATGCTTTTAATCTTCAAAGCCTCTATGGCATGCGCACCACGACTGTCCCCATTCTGCAGGTAAGAAGCTGAAGCACAGGAAGGTTGAGAAACTTGTCTGAGGTCACACAGTGGGAGACAGAAACAGGGTTGAGACATTGGGCCAGGGCTCTTCTCACTCCGCTAGCATGTCTGGCAGACCCGCACAAGGGTATGAGTGCACCCCCAACACACACACACACACACACACACACACACACACACGGCAGCAATTTGCATCTCCAAGGTCCAGGTCTGGTACCATCTCTCCCCCGTGGTCTCTAATGAATCCCTGAATCTTCTTTTAAACAGTGTTGCCAAAGCCAGTGGGGACCACCTGACACTGCTCTAAGAATCTGATGAAAAAATTAAGGATCCTTTCCCCCCAAAATGCACACACCAGCTGGCTTGGAATCCCATGTCCAGGACTACACGGACCCCGTAATGCTGAGCTGTGAGGCCCCAGCTAAGAACCTCTACCCTAAAGGACGCCCTTGTCCGACCTCTCTGGTAAAGGCATGAAGCCTTTATTGGTTTGAATAAAACTTGTGCCTTGCCTTGTGCCAGTTCATCTTAAAAAAATAGCTGGCCTTGTGCCAGTTCATCTTAAATTACCCCGAGATCCGCCATGGCGAAATTCTATTGATTGCTATTAGATTTGTTCTGTTTTCATCCTGATTCATATTCAAAACTGAATTAAGTTCTGTGGAAAAACACCCATCAAATGCTTCTCAAGGAGTAGAAAGCCATTACTATGGCCCTGAGATTCCACCCTACTATTTTTCTCCACCCCCCCCCCCCCACCCCCAGCCCACTCGGCTGGAGAAGGGAACATTAACTAATTGGATAATCAGCATGCAAATGAAGGAGACCTGGATTCAAGCAGCCAGCAGGGCTGAGTTTGCACTGGACCCAGGCCGGAGGCGGGACTCCGGTGACCTCACATCTCCCAGAATCTGAGGGAGCAGGGAGCTCACTCCACCTCTCGACCTATGGCTTAAATTGCCATCTTGAGAAATTGCCCTCCTGGTTGCGTTACATCCAGATGAGACGTCTGATGTGCTCACAAGCCCAGAAGGGGAACGCACGCCCCACGCTGTGTGCCTTCCAGAGAGAATAAACGAGATGACTGCCCGCGGCGGCAGGAGGAAGTGTGTGCAAGCCTAACTCACCCCTGATGCAACCCCAATCACTCTGGGAGCAAATTCCTGCTTGGCTTCTGTTCAGGAGCTGAGCTGCTCTCTCCCTCTTTTTAATCTTTATTTTTTCATTTTCTAATTTATCATCACTGTGTGATCGCTGCCTTGCTGCTAAATTTGTAGTGAGGTGCTGCAGACTTGTGGCCTGTGTCTGAATGGGCTGGTCCCGGCAACCCCCCCTGCCCCCCCTTCCCCCCGCACGCCCGGAGCCCAGAGAGGAGCCTGGCTGTGCATCCCCGAGAGGTCCCGCAGCAGCTCGCGTTCTCTCCCCTGAACAGACACGGTGCACTCACCGTCTAAGGATCTGCCTTCCCTAATCTCAAATAAGAAATGAACAGTGGTTGAAATTCAGCTTTGAATCTCTCTGGTTCGAGTCAGCTGAGCCACTTCAAAAGGCTGTGAGTGCAAAGGAGGTGTGCGAGTCGGGGGAAGCTTTGCAACGTTTCAGACTTTGAACTGAAACACTTCTCCAGCGGGCCTCATTAGCCCCCCTGTCCCCACGCCACCAGCCAAGGCACCCCTTAGCCACGGGGGAGCAGGGAACAGGAGGACTGGGGGAAGGTCCCCTGTCCCTAAAGCACCACCCCTCTAAGATTCCTAATGAGGACACCCTTGGGGCTCAGGCTGAGGCTGTGAGAAGGAGCCTGGCTTCCTAAAGGGGGAGCATGTGCCAGCAGAGGCGCCATGGTGTGGAAGTCCCCGGAGACAGGCACCTCCCTGGGAAGGCAGGGCATCGTCCGTGTCCCCAGTGTAGAAGGGGCATCAGGCCACAGCCAGAGGGGGCTGTGCCTCCCTAGCCTACGGTCTCCCTCTGTCCTCTGCCACCAGCAGGCCACAAGCTGTGCCTCTACACCCACCCAGCCTCAACCCTGCAGAGGGACAGAGGAATGTGACCCCAGTCTGAATCTTTACACGAAGAGACCAAACATGCTAAACTAAATTCAGGAAGTCCTCGGTGTGTGAGCGTAATTCGTTCCAGAAACACGCTTGGAATCCACAGCACTCGTATATCAAGGTGAATTTCAAGAACCATCGGCTCAGTTGTGATCATGGGACGTTCAGTGCCACATGCGAATCGTATGGCAAGACATCGCTCGTTTATCAAGCTAAAATTTACGAGAAGTGTTTGCTCGTCTTGCAGAAGACCCACAGCACAAGTTACTTGCAATCCAAGGTTTTACCGGATGTAAATTATTTCTTCAGACCGAGCTCACTGGGCTGGGCTGAAGCTTCCCCCCACTTGCTATATGGCAAATGGGGGACCCCCGAGGACACTGGAACAGCCGCTTGCAAAAACAGAGCAACCACAAGGTGTGTGCACATCTGAGTGAGGTGTGAGACAGTCTGAGACCCAACGCCCACACACCGACCAGGAGCAGGGCCAGCGGGGACCCCCTCACCGGGAGGGCACAGGCCGGTGGGCATCTGTCCCAGCATGCATGGCTATGCTCGTGTCCCTGGTAACAGTGGAGACAGGGGGCATTGGAGGGGTTGTAGGGTATTTCTCCCCTCTGCCTACGGGGACTTGAGCTTTCTTGGTGCACAATGCACTCTCCCAACTGGAATAGAAAAAGGGAAGAAAGAAATTCATTGAAATCTACATGTTTAGGAGGAATATGTTCATCTTGGCTTTTAGGTTACAGTTAAATTGTAGTAACTTATAGTAATTTGTGTCCCCCTAGAATTCCTAGATTGGAGCCCTAATCTCAAATGTCACTGTGTTTGAAGGTAGGGCCTTCAAGGAGGGAATCAAGGTTAGACAAGGTCACAAGGGTGGCGTTCTAATCCAACAAGACTGTGCCAGGAGCACACACACAGAGCACAGAGCAGGGGCTCTGGGAGGACACCGGGAGCCGATGGTAGCCACAAGCCTGGAAGGGACTTTCACGGAGACCTACTCTGCAGGCACCTTAACCTTGGACTTCCAGCCTCCAAAACCCTGAGATACAGATTCCCTTTGTCTGAGTGTCCCGTCTGTGGTATTTGGTTCTGGCATTCGGAACCGAGACAACGGGCTTTCCTGAAACTTTCTTCTACTCTTTTCTAAAATGAGTTAGAAGCTTCCTTTGGTGCTTGGTATTCACCATCACCCTGAAGGAGCACCCCACCTCAAGGTGGAGCTCCCAAATACATTTGTTAGTTTTGCGGCAGAAACGCCACCTGCTCTAGACGGAAGAGAGGCAGGGGACAGAACAGGAGGACAGAATGGTGGCCCCAGAGGCCGGGTGTTCGGCATTTTGACTGCAAATGAGCAATCGATGTGCTAAGTACATGCACGTAACAGCCAATCAGCACCAAACCTTTCTGGAAGAAATGTCTACACCCTTCTGCAGAGTGGAGGGGCTGAGTGGGGACCGAGGCTAGGGGCTTCCTGCACGTGTAGGCTAGAAGTCATGGAAAGAAAGCTGGATTTATGTGTATATATATATACATGTATATATGTATATATACATGTATATATATGTATATATATAATATATATGTATATATATGTATATGCATATATACATATATAGGTATATATAATATTATATTTATATATATATATATTATATATATAATATATATAATATATACATATTTATTATATATATTATATATATTAATAAAAGACCTTAAGACCCCAAAACAACATTTTCATCTTTTGTATCTGAGCAACCAGGAAGCTGAGTATGCATGCGGGTGCCCACGCGTGCACGTGCACACACACACACACACACACACACACAGACACACACACACTTTCTAACTTGTTATTGTGAAACAACAAGCCCCCCCCAGGGCTCCAGGTGGAGGAGGAGGGGTTGCTCGGTCACATTTGTAAGGAAGCGGCTGTCGTTTTCACCAGGCTGTGGTTTCCCCGGACGTGCACTGTGCCCACCCACCCCAGTCGCCAGCTCAGTGCCAGCAGGGAGACTGCCGGGCGCCTTCCAATTTCCAACCTACAAAGGCCAACACCGGTGAGGGCGAGGAGGAGAAGTGGGGGTCAGACCCCGAGGGAGAAGAAACCCAGGCATCTGGGGGGTAAAGAGATCAGGACAAGCTTCATCTCCGAGAGCTTTACACCAAGAGCAGTTACGGGGAATAAGAGAAAAGAGCTTCCCAGGGCTTTCCAGCAGGGCCAGAAGCAGCCATGTGCTGAAGTAAGTTTGGCTCCGGGGGCCACGGGGCCCAGCTGCTGGGGAGACGGGGAGGGACGGGCGGGGAGCTCAAACGGAAAGAGAAGGCGCTTTCTGTTTTCTCACTATCTTTAGTTGGTTTGCAAACAATGTATCAGATACCACCACTTTTCACAGCACAGGTTTGAAGGAGTCAATGTTACTGCTGCATCAGACAGCCATGGTTGGGGTCCTGTCTCCTCTGCTTCTGTTCAGCTCAGGGCAAGCATCTTGGCCTCTCTGAGCCTGAGTCTCAGCTGTCAAACAGGCACATTAATGACACAGCACTGGCCTCCTAGGGCTGCTTTGAAGATGAAAGGGACAGTGCCCATTATGGCCACTATAGCACATGGCCTCATAGGCCGGAAGTGCTAATCGGATGTTAGCCCTTGGTACTGACGCCCTATGCATGGAGTTTCCTTGCCTCTTATGTTAGCTTTTGCTTCAATTTTGCGAAACGGTGTCTCTTTGCTCTGGGGAAGTGTTTGGTCTGAAGCCCAGGCAACGAACGAACAGCCCTCTGTCACCTAGGCTGTCAGGGGACATGTCACTGTCTCCCAGAGCTGCATCCTGCCAGCCCTGCCACGCACTTCTCCAGGGTCCCCGGCACACGGGCCTCCTACGAGGCCAGCTGTCGACACACACTGTAGAACATTCACTCAGCTCTCAGAAAGGCCTCCCGAGTGGGCTTCTCGGCAAAGGCTCCACTCTGTAAATTCCGGAGCAGATCGAGAGAGCCCTCATCCTTCAGCCAAGGGTTGGAGGCCATGGAGGCAAACTCATCTGATGCTGTGAATCAGAGACTCGCTCATCCACAAGCACTCTGGATAGCAGAAGCAGTCTCTTGGCTGCTTCCAGCCCTGGGCCCATCTGCTACTCCGTGGCCAGGTTCCCGACCGTGAGGGTGGAGGTGCCAAGCCAAAGGCAGCAAGCGTCCCCAGCCAACCCAAAGCCTTCTTCCCCCTAACTTTCTCTGTGGTGACCACAATGCGGTAAGCAGGTGCACCTCTCCTTATGCCTCATCACACGTCTGGACTTCCGGGAGACCCTCTCTTGCAAAGAAGAAAGATCGAGGGCTGGGTCTAGTGGTCACCAAGAGAGCATTCGAGCGCCCACAGCTGTAAAATACTGAGCTCGATTCCAAGATGTTGTCTGTACCTTTGCCAGATGTGAATGGACTGCTGCCTGGACAATCGTTTCCTTTTGTAAGAAGGGGAGAGCCTTCTGGAATCCTGGAATTCAATCTCTACAAAGAGCCTCAGACCTGGAGAAGGTCCAGTCTCTAAGCTGGCAAAAGACATCATTCAGGACCCCGGGCAGTCACAGGGCTTCCTGCAGCAGCGCTGTTTTACATTTTCCATCTGGCCGCACAGCAAGTAAAGGGATGAAGGGGAAAATTCTGGAGCAGACATCTGAGGCGCGTGCACTCTCTCTCTCTCTCTCTCTCTCTCTCTCTGTATTTTCTCTCTCTGTCTCTGTCTCTCTCACTTCCCACCATGTGCCCATGTGACAGGCAAGTGCCTCATGCTCCTGCTGAAGTTGAACGGGAGCACGTGTCCAGAGGGCAAGAAGCATAATCCAGCATTAGCTCCAGGAAGGATTGCGTTTTATATAAATTCCACCTTCCCTGTCTTTCACCAGCTTCCTAGAACGCGCAGGAGAGAGAGGAACCTCCCAGAAGTTTCCAGGGCACAAAGCTATGAGGAGCACATTCACTATGAATTTGTTAATTGCATCAGAGATCAAGGCCAACAAGACGAACTGCATCAGTGTTAGAATACTCCCGACAGCATCCCCTAGACTCTGCTGTTTGCTCAACTAGACACAGACGTGGGCTGAATGGTCTGGCCTGACCTTGCTGACTCACCTAGCCCTCTGCTGACACCATCCATCTGTGCTGCTATGTTGGGAAAAAAGCCTCTTGAACCAGCAGTGGAAAGTTTCTGTGGGTGGTGATGCTTCCACCGGGAGTCAAGAGGTGCTGGTGGGAGACATCCAAGAGCAAAGAAAAGACTTTGTGAGTTCAAGCCCTGGTGATTTGGAGTGACTCAGGATCATTGCACCCCAATCACTCAGTGTCATTTCCTTCCTTCTGGTTAACCCCCCTGGCTCTGATGTGTTTATAAGATGCTCTTTGTTGAGTGTCTGTGGTCTGGGAAGGAAAGAGGGGACACGGTGTCCCCACAGACAGATGCATGTTTGAACTAGGAGCCTTTTTCTGGCAAAGGTAAACCTCTCCCTGAACAAGGAAATTGTTGAAAGAAAAAAGGGGGGAGCCAGGATCACTGAGGTTCTAGATCATGCCCCTCCCTGCAAAGGGTGAGCACTGTAAGTCCTTTCTAAGTCCTACCTTGGGGAGGCCTCACCTGCCAGTGGCTCTCCTGTTGTTACCTTTGACAACTGCATAAGAAGCAAAGGCCCTTGGCCAGGCAATCAGAAGAAGGCCTTTTTAAGAGAGTGATCTGGACTTAGGGGTTTTGATCTTACAGCACAGACTTACCTACTCATTCTGGAAAGCTCATCAAATTTTTCAAGACATACCGGGCCATACTAGAAATTCCTCTGTAGCCAGCACAAGCCATGAGAACACATTTTATAAATCTGTGAATGACCTTACAATGTCTTCCCTTGGAAAGAAGCTACAAGGATCACTGAAATAAGCGTCCAGGCTTTGTACTGGCCTTGATTTGAAGTAAGACCACTGGGAATTCATACCAAATGAAGCTTCTCTGACTGTTCACAAGCAAGACTTGCTTCTAGATTTAATTTCCAAAGGAAGGAAATGCATCCTGAAGACACATTTGTTAGTGGAGAACATAAGATTATATAGGTGATGGTCTTGAAACAGTATTCCTCATCCCCTGCCTCCAATGACATGCAAATCTAAATTCAGGTGGATAAGAGAGCAAAATGGAAGGGGGATGTCATATAAGCCTAGGAATAAAATACAAAGAAATATTAAAAACTAATACTAATTACTGGGGAGGGCAAGCCTTGCTAAATTAAGTCATAAAGTACAGAAAAAAGGAAGGAAAGAAAGACGTGTTTGGTTACATGAGATTCTTAAATTTCTGTATACTATGCACATAGTTTGATGGCAAAAGATGTGGAAATAACCTGAAACATACACAACAGAAAAATAATTGGTGCCTGAGATAGAAAATTTTCTATAACTCAGTAAGAAAAATCCATTCAACACAATAGAAAAAAATAGTCTAGGAATGATTCTTCATAAAACCAACCTAACTTGGACTTAAAACCTCAGCTTAAAACCAGGCAAGGTGGCCTCCTGTGCCCTCTACCAAACCCAACTAAGCCAACGGGGGGTGTTATTGAGAAGCCACCCTATCGTGGAAAATGCCTCGGTGACAGAGTGCATCACTCTAATTGGAAAGCCTCCGTCCCATGAGGGACACCCCAGGAAACACATACAACTGCTTCGATAATCCTCCAACATCCAGAGTATGTGTCACATTTCATGTAGACCTCAAGGAACACAGTTATTTCTACCTTGATGTGACTCATTTGGGTTTAAAGACATCATCAGAGAATATCCTGAAGTCTCTGACGCTGACGGGCAGTTGAAATGAAAGCGTCAAGAACGACTTCTCCTGCCTGGTCCCCGTGCCTCCAGAAACACAAAGGGAGGCTCGGCACAGCAAGACCGAATGACTGGATGTTCTTGTTCTGTGAACTGTGGGGAAGAGAAAGTGCTGCTTGACTATGAGAGACACATTCACCGCAACCCGTTCTCTACTCAGTCTCTTCTCTGTCAAGGCATTATCCATTTTGCATGATGGAACTGTCATCAACAGATTCAATAGAACCTATTTTGTGGTCTGCCATATCTATTTTTCAGGGAAACAAAACCATTCAGGATAGAGGTTTGATGCCTTGGGCACTATTTTACACCTGGCTCGTTCCCCCCTCCTACCACCCACCGGCTATTTCCATCTTTTAGATTCCTGAATGGCAAATCCAAAGCCCCTGCAATACCCAAATCCAGCTGGAAAGTGAAAAATTAACTCTGTTTTCAAAATGTTGAATGGTTTTTGTGTGCCATGTGCTTAAGGCTTACAGCTATAAAGCTTGGGAAAGAAATAACTTGGACACAATAATGTCTATAGTGTATTCCAACTCTAAAATGTTAGGATCCATCCAACAATAAAAATTGGCTAAATAAATTACGTTACAACCATAAGATGGAATGCTATCTGGCCATTTAATGTGATGCGGGAGAACACAAAATGACAATAGGAAAATGCTCATGATCCAGCAAGAGGGAAAGCAGATTATAAAGCACTATGTACTGCATAATAACAGTTTTGTTAAAAATGGAAATAACAACCATGATTGTGTGCACACACCCCTATACCCATGATAAAAAAGCCTGGAAGGATTGACATTAAAAACTCACTGTGGCTACTTGTTAGTAGTGGGAACACGGGTATGTTTTATTTTTCCCATAGCGCTTCTGTGTGTCTGAAACCTTACTAGTAAACAAATACTGTTTTTCTAATCAGAAAAAAAAATAGGCATTTAAAATATAAAATTGCCAAGATGCATAATAAAAAAAAATGATTTTATTGCTTCGGAGAAACTGGCCATAATAGCTAAACTTTTTACTGTGGTAAAATACACAAAACATAAAGTTTATCATTTTAACCACTTCAGGGTGTACGACACAGTGGCAGTTAAGTACTTCCACACTCTTGTGCAGCCACCACCACCATCTAGCTCCAGAATATTTTCATCACCCCAAGAGGAAATCCCGTACACATTGAGGTCCCACCCCACTATACACCTGTCCCCTAAAATCTACAAATCTGCTTTCTGTCTATGGATTTGCCTATTCTGTATGTTTAATGTAAGTGGAATAACACAATATGTGGCCTCTATGTCTTTGCTCACTTAACACAAAGTTTTCAAGATTCATCTGTATTATAGCATATATCTGTATGCCATCCCCTTTTATATCAGAATGCTATTCCATTGTATGGCTATACTACATTTTATTTATCTGTTCATCCCTTGATGGACATTTGAGTTGTTTCCACCTTTTTGCTACTGTATTTAGTACCGCAATACACATTTGCATAAAAGTTTTTGGTTGAACACCTGTTTTCAATTATTTTGGATATATACCTAGGAGTGGAAATGCTGGGTCATGTGGCAATTCTAGGTTTAACCTACTGAGGATCATCCAAAGTGTTCTACAGAGTGGCTCCATCACTTGAAATTCTGATCAGCAATGCACAGTGTTCTAATTTCTCCACATTCTCACAAATACTTATTTCCTATTGATTATGATTATGATTATGATTATAGCTATTCTAGTGGGTGTGAAGTGGCATTATCTCATTGTGGTTTTATTTGCATTCCTCAAATGACTGTTCATGTTGCTATCCCATGCATTAATTGGGCTTTTAGTCTTTCTGTTGTTGAATTGTAAGTGTTCTTTGTATATACTGGATACTAGACCCTTTTCAGATATATCATTTGTAAATTCTTCCTCATTCTGTGAGTTCTTTTTTTCACTCTGAATAGTGCCCGTTGATGCAGGAAAGAGTTTTGAGATAAAAAAGTATAAGTCCTCCAACTTTGTTCTTCTATTTCAAGATAGAGTTGACTATTCTATGTGCCTTGAATTTTCTTACGAATGTGTGTCCAGCTTTACTACTTTTACAAAAACCCATTGAGATTTTGATAGCTATTAAAAGGAATCCATAGATTGTTTGGGGGAGTACTACAATCTCAACAATATTGTCTTCTATCACATGAACACAGGGTGTCTTTATATTTAGCTGCCTTCATTTTTTCAGCAATATTTTGTAGTTTTCATTGTACAAGACTTGTACCTCCTCAAATTATTCCTAAGTACTTTATTCTTTTTAATACTGTTGTAAATGGAATTGATTTCTTAATTTCTGTTTCAAATAGTTCATTACAGAAATACAACTGATTATATTATCTATGAATAGAGACAACTTTCCTTTTTCCTTTCCAATGTTGGTGTCTTTTTATTTCTTTTTCTTGCCTAATTGTTCTGGCTAGGACTTCAAGTACAATGCTGAAAAGATAGTGAAAGTGTGAATTCTTGTTTCATTCAAGTGTGATATTAGCTGTGGATTTTATATAAATGTTGTTTATTATATCAGGGAAGTTCCCTTTATTCCTTGTTTAGTTTAGTTTTTGTTTGTTTTTACTTTGAAAGGGCACTAGATTTCACCAGATGCTTGTTTTTTTTTTAATCTGCATTTATTGAAATGATTATGTGATTTCTTTTCTTTCTTCATTCTATCAATGTGAGGTATTACACTGATTGATTTTGGTATGTTGAACTACTCTTGCATTCTTGGAGTGAATCCCACTTGCTCATGGTGCATATTGCTACTATTGCTACTGGCTTTGGTTTGCTAATGTATTGTTGAGGATTTTTGTGTTTTATTCATGGGCACATTAGTCTTTTTTTTTTATGTCTTTCTCTGACTTTGGTATCAGGGTAATGCTGGCCCTATAGAATAAGTTAGGAAGTATTCCTTTCTCTTCCATTTTTTGGAAGAGGTTGAGAAAGATTGGTACTGATTGTTTAGATGTCTGTTAGAGTTCATTAGTAGTCACATGGTCCTGGGCATTTTTTGTGTGTTTGTTTGTTTGTAGGTTTTTGGTTAATGATTCAAATAGTTCAGCTTTAAAAAGAAACGTATTAAAACATAAATTGAAGATTTTTCTTCAAATGTTCAATTCAGTCACTTTTAAGTTTTAACCAAACAAATTGCTTCCAAGTTTATGCATATTCCCATTGACAATTAGTTCATAAAATCTTGGAAATGTAGGTTACCTCTGACTTTTCATTGCACATTCAAGTCCTCTTCTATCTGTGGACCCGTTTTAGGGTTAACGACTTATTTAGTACAAAAGAGACAAATAAAATATGAAAAGCTTATAACGTCAAAGTATGGAAGGTAAGTGAGTAAAAATGTAATTCCAACTTTTAGACATTAATAGCTATCAGAAGGCCAAAGTCACACTGTAAACATCACTCCATCCATTCATTACGGAATATAGTATTTATTCTATGGAATACCATGAGTGCTCCACTTAAATGCCTGTGCTGTTCATAACCCCATGTGAAGATTATATGTCCCTGGCCTCTGGGGTCCTTGCCACCCATCAGATTTCTTACCCATAAGAGCGCTCTTCATGGGGATGATCTATTAAAATGCCTTTCAGTTTTGCTCACGTTTATTGTTGCTGTTGTTTTGTCATTGAAATTGTTTGGTTGCAGTGATTTTTACCCGCCCATCCCATGTAGTTCCTGATTTCAGAAAATTCTTTCTTAGTCAAATTGTTGGGTTCACACTTTTGTTTAGTCCAAATATAACAATTCTGAAAATATATCTTATACCTTGGCTACAATGGAATTTATGGGAAATTCAGTTTTATTACAGAAGCCGGACTTCCTACAAAACTAACCATTCACCTAGACACCTAGACAGTTGCTCAGAGAGAAGATATGCTTTGCACAAAAACAAAATGCAACTGAAGACACAATTCCCAAATAAGCAAATGAGCTAGTTCGTGTGGAGGCTCACCGGTGAAAGAAGTGAGCTCCCAAAGGTCTGCTTCCTAGACGTGGGGGTCACGGCCAAACCAAACTTTCCCAGACTCCGTGTATTTCTCTGTAAGAAGGATATGACACTAGTTCCTACCATGCTGGATTGTTGCGAGGATTGAGTGAGAGAAACCAGCTAAATCCGTTAGCACTATCTGTGGCAGGTAGTGAATAGTCAATACACGCTAACTGGTTAGAAGTAGCATCAGCACAAACAGAATCAAGAACATCAATGTTCTGCATTTTTCTGCGTATCAGATCCTCTGCAAAGGTAAGCCAGTCACCTCTAGTGCCTTCGTGCTGAGCTTCTCGGCCAGCGTACTCACGTTCATTCATTCATTCGACAAATGTCCAGAAAATAAATGCCTGTCGGTGCTAGCCCAAGTACTGATGACAGAATAGTACCAGGTCTCTGACCTAATTGTTTACAGCAGGGGTCAGCAAACTTATTCCGCTACTGGCCAGATGGCAAATATTTTAGGATTTTTGAGCCACACACCTCTGATGGAAGAGGCATTCATCTCAGCCATCGTACTGCAAGAGCAGCCATGTGTCAAAATGAATGGGCATGGCCATGTGCCAATACAACTTTGTTTACAAAAACAGGCAGTGAGCAGCATTTGGCTTGAAGTAGACGATTTAGAGATTTTCAGTATAGAGTCTAACAAAGGAAATAGTTAAATAAATACAGTCAAGTATGAGAAATACTCCAATGGTCTCAAAGAAGGCCAAGGAAGTCTTCCCAGAAGAAGCAATACTTAATCTAGTACCAAATGGATGCACAGAAGACAGGCAGGGAGAGAGAGAACAGCATTGTAGGCAGAGGCATGGTGTGTGCAGGGCTGGGAGAAGAAAGAGAAGTCAAGAGACAAAGATGCAGAAACAGAGACGGATGGACAGGGATGAAGTTAGAGAAGCACCTCAAACTGAACAGGGCTTGATTGAGTGCTGGGGCCGTTGGAATGAAGCTATAGAGGGGCGAGGGCCGGGTTATGAAGGGTTCTGGCACTGGGACTCGTCACCCCTCACCACCTGGCGCACATCTCTGATGAGGGCCGCATAGGGCTGGCATCCCTCCATCTGCAGCCATTCTCGGGGCCAGGCACCTTCATGACGGACCCCAGTAAACAACTGTCTATAATACCCCAACTTCTGAGTATCCTGAACATGCCAGTGAAATCTAAAAAGAAATCAATTAAAAGAAGGGCTAAACATTCAAGGACGTTGACTTCGTTTTCAACAGAAGAAAAATTTTTGACAGTGAGATAATTGTATGCCATAATCTTTCAGTTTTTCAGGATCATGGACTAAAAAAAAGTCACTTCACGCTCATTAAGGATAAGAAAATAGATTTGCAAGATTAGCATCCTCTACATTCAGATGCACAATTTCCATGTTCATTATTGGCCAACACAACAGTCCGTTCCCAAGGAAGAGTAATGGTTTGCTTTACTTGACATTTTGAGCTCCCACATCTGAGGGCCAGGTCCCAGGGGACACACATTGCCCCGTCACTTGGAAACAGACCAGTCTGTCCCCTCAGTCGGTCACCCCATGAGGCATCTCAGCACTGAGGTGGGCTCACACTACAGTGCTCTTCATCCTTTCCATGGGGTCTGGAAAGTGAGGACGTGGGTGTAGGAACATGAAGAAGACAGAGAATTCAAGAGCAGATAGTCACACTTGGCTTGAAAATAGTCCAGTGGTGGCCGGCCCTGCCTCATAATAAGTAAACACTCAGGAAAACCAACGTAGACCTCTGCATATAGACCCATATGAGCAGAAACGAGGAAAAATTCTAGCACAGAAAGCTGGCTTTTCTCCAAACCACCAAAATCTGAACATGTTCTCAAATATATACGGTAACCTATTCTCCTCTTTATTCTACTATTACCTTACATTTTAGCCTGAATTTAGTTCTTAGTTCAGGATAGCTTATGAACTCATACATGCTCGTAAACAAATGTTCGAAGGAGAAGGCACAGCAGAGATGTTTTCAGCTGTTAAAATTCTACATATAAAGAGCTATTAGTGCATCGAACCTACCCTAACATTTCATTCTCTTAATGGAATTCATGCTGAATTTTGATAGCAAGAAGTAAGAGATTTTATTTTCATGAAAGCCCATTTCTGTTGCATGACATTAATACATGGCTAAATAAACACAGCATCACCAGGAAATAAATCCCAATTTGAAGTCTGAAAGGGCACTCCTATTTCTTGAATATCCTGAATGTCAACTTTTTGATGGAAAAAATAATACATAGCCGTGACTGTACACATAGGTCTATACTGGGTATCTTGGCCGTGTGTCCCGAGTTTCATTTGTTGAATCCCTATGTTTTCTGTTCCAGAGCGTCTCGTGGCATTTATTATGTTCTCCTAAAACCACAGCTCATGAAGGCGTTGGAAAGGTCACTGTTTCCTGGTTATGTTTTTTAAAAGAGTTTAAGTTAATATATATGTCCTCCAATAAAAGATGATGTTTCATGTGCAATTGTTTCTGAAATTGAGGTGTATCTGTTCCTGTTCTCCGGGAGCCATTGTTCAGTTTCCGAATGTTTCCTGAAGTTTCCCTACAGCAGGGTGCTCCCCTGCACATCTGTAATGAGGGCAACTTTGTTCCCACCTTTGTCTGTGGACAGGGGCACAGCAGCGAGGCTCAGACAGTACAGGGCTCTCAGGAGACTCTCTTCTGAAGACAATGGTACAAAGACCTTGCCATGGAGAAAGACAGAAGGTCATAAAAATTAGTGGCCTTAACACCCTTAGTTAAAAATATAAAAGAAATCATTTATCTTCCCTTAACTTAAAGTTTTATACTAGTCTGCCTGTTCTAAAAAAAGAGAACTCTAACACTGAGCTTTGCAGCGACCAGGAAATGTCGCTATTTATTTTATATTTTGGAATTCTGGTAAGATGGTATTTTTACATACTGGTCATTTCAATTTTAATTGTTGGTGAGATTTTTTTTTTTTTCTCATCGTGGAGGACGATGACCATCTGTCCTCTGGTTTCACTGAAAATGGAGCAAGAAAAGAAGGGCTTAATTTCTACAGGCTGGCTTTCTTCTAAAAAGGGAAATTTCTCCAAAGTTTTGCGCTGCCACTTGGGCAAGAGAAGGCAGGGAAGTTCTGGCAGACATAGGGCAGGGGCCTGGCAGGCTCTGCTATCAATCAGGGGGACCAGCAGGCCCATACTAGGAACCTGGTAATAACAGAAATGCCCAGGGGAGCTGAGGGTCAGGGAAGTGTGTAGGAGGTAGGTAAGGGGAGCGGGACTAGGAAATCAAGACCAGGGAACAAGGTGAGGAAGACCGAACAAAGGCTCGGTCACAGAAAGGACACAGAAGAGCTTAGAGAGTCTGACTAGGGAGGAGTAGGAGCAGGTGGGAGGCCAGGTGGGGATGCTGAGAGGGCATGAGATTCAGAATCAGACGGCTCAGGGTCAAATGTGCTGCAGGGCATCTTACGGGAGACTCCTGGAGCCCCCGCCGCATATCAGCACAACGCAGACTTCCATGAAGCCTTTCCAGCTTTTCTGACGTTCTTGGTCTCTTGCTCTGAGCTGTGACAGTCCGTCACTCTGCAAAACTCTCCCACGGGCTCACCCATCGCCACGTGGTTTCTTCTTCATTATCCCAAAGCTCTTTGAGCCCCAGGTACTACTTTCTTCATGACTTTGTGAGCCCAGGGACTGGTCAGGCACACATGTAACCGGATCTTCAGTACGGAAGACAGAGGCAAGAAAGCAACACAGTTCCCTCAGGCCAGGACCCAACTCTGTTTTTACACTTTTATTCACTGAAATTGAAAACACACAGGGTACCACTTGATGAATTTTCTCAAATTGAATACATTCATATAACCAGTACCCAGATGAAGAAACAGAATGTGATCAACACCCCCCAAAAGCTCCCCTTAGGCCGTCCCTTTATGCTGTCACAAGGGCGACTACTGCCCCAGTTCGGGAAGGCTTTGAGCTGAACCTGCAGACATACCCATAGTGCATTGCTCCCAGAACCACAGCTGAACATCCAGGGGACGCTGGGGCTGAGATGCCGACCAGCGAGGATCAAGGTGAGCATCAACCCCAAGCCCTGAATCAGGCCTCGAGTGGCATCCTCCTTTCATTACGAGGCTCTGGCTCGAAAGGCAGCTATGCGAGACCGAGCTTCTCAAGTGCAGGGAAGGACAGCGGGGCATTCGGTCTTGCTCAGCGGATAAAGCCAGGGGGCTGGAGAGTGACTTTTTCTTAGGGCTTCCAATTGCTCAAGACACAGCTTACTACAGCTCTTCCTGAGCCAGAAAACACATTCTACCAAGTCTCCTGCATATGACTGTGAGTAGGTTGTTTCTTGGTGAGTTAGCCCCTTGGTGTTCACCCTGAACAGAGAAGGAAAATGTTCCTTTTTTTCCCCCAAGCAAAAGGATGCAGCAAGCATCCTCAAGGGCTTGTGCTTAATATCTTCGAGGCAGAGAACAACAGGTGTACTGCCTTCCAAATGTCAAGGAGCTCTGGACGAGCCGTGGGGCCCCATTGTGCAGCATTCTTTGGTCCAAGGGATGCTTCAGAAATTCTGAAAACAACACCACATTGCAAATAAACACTCTGCACTTGGAGAAGGGTGCTTTGTTCTCCAGGTCAAGGCAGCTCGCACCAGCCCCTTTGTCCTTCAGGGAAGGGATCGTCATTGCCACGGTTCCTACAAGCTGCCGTGTGTGATTATCTCAAGGGCACTTGACAATCTCACCGCCTATGTGTCCCCAAGGACTTTGTGTGCATGAACACGGGCTCCTGTGTTTCCGCAGCCTGTGGATGTGGTTCACTGGAATCAATTGAACAAAATCAAACCTGTGATAGGGGCCCATGATCTGAGCTAGAGTCAACCAGGTGCCAGGGAGGCAGAGGGCCCTGGTGAGGGAGGTCATGTGCAGAGCCACTTGGGAAGGCTGATTCATTCGGCTCGGTGGGCTCTGGGGAACCAGGGCACGTCCAGCTCTCACCTTACCAACAATACTGCTGTGCCACGAGCGATGTGATTCTGTAACAGAGCCCAGCAGCTCACCACAACTGTGTCAGGCCCTGGAACGCTGTCTCCTTAACCTCCACAACATCCCTACGAGGAAGATACTATTGACCCCATAACATATGGGGAAAGTGAGGCTTTGAGGGATCACACAGCAGGGAAAGGCCTCAGCAGGATCCACACTGGACTCGTCTGCCTCCAGAGCCCGGGCTCTTCACAGCTGTGCTGTCCTTGGGGTGGTAACATCAACGCTGATCCTTGCACCCATGTTGGAAGGACCCACTTTCGTGGACCAGTGTCTGCTCTCACGCTCCAAGTCACACTCGGCAGTGTCACCACCTGGCCGTGTTGCAATGTCACAGGCGGGAACCCTGGGTGGTAGGAAAACGACACAGCCCTTGGGGAGAAGCGTCCTCTGTTGCTCCTGGTGTGTCAGGCTGGTTGGGGACCTGCTTTTCCAATCTCCATTTCCTCTTTTCTATTGAGGTGACATTCACATAACTTAAAACCAACCCTGTTAAAGTGTCTAATTCAGCGGCATTTAGTACGCTCATAGTGCTGTGCAACCACCACTCCTATCCAGTTCTAGAACATTCTCACCCCAAAAGGAACCCTGACCTATTACACAGCCACACCATTCTCTCCTCACACAGCCCCTGCCAACTACTCATTCTCCTGTCTCTGTCGATTTCCTATCAGTGGAATCACAGAGCATGTGACCTTGGGTCTGACTCCTTTCACTCAGTACAACATTTTCAAGGTCCATCCACGTTGTAGCATGTTGATACTGTCTCTTTTATGGCTGAATAATATTCCATTAGATCGTCCCTCTTAAAAGCGAAGTAAGAGGTAATGTGGTCTCAAAGAAAGAGCATTGACTAAGAATCTGTGAAACTCTCATTCTTCTCAAGGGATTATGGTTATCCTTCTGCATCAGACAGACTGACCTGGGTGCACACGTCACCTCCTCCGCCATGTGGCCTTACTTGAGACACCTAGTTACTGTGAGGACCAGCATCTCTGCCCATTGGATAAGCATAAGTGACCGTCCCTAACTCACAGAGCTATAGTGGTAGCAAAAGAGGAAAACACATATGCAAAGATTGTCAAATTGCCTAACGTGCCATCATGATACCTAAGATGATACATAGTTTCTCTTCTTATTTGTGGGAAAACTGTCCCACTTACATTTATAAGTTGGGAACTCACCTGTATGCAACAGATGTGTGCCTGAGTTGCCCATGTAAATTAAAAGAATCAAATCCCCTATTCACTAAGGAAACGAATTCTTTTTTTTTAAATGTGTATTTATTTTTGAGAGACAGAGAGAGAGAGAGAGAGCATGAGCGGGGGGGGGGGGCAGAGAGAGGGGGAGACACAGAATCGGAAGCAGGCTCCAGGCTCCGAGCTGTCAGCACAGAGCCCGACTTGGGGCTCGAACTTACAAAATGCAAGATCATGACCTGAGCCGAAGTTGGCGTTTAACCGACGGAGCCACCCAGCTGCCCCAAAGCAAAGGAATTCTTAGGTGGACAAAACCTATTACTGAAGAAAATCTGCTCTAAGTTCCGTGGGTGGGTTAGCCACCTTTTAAATCAACATTTTCATCCCAGAGTCCAGCACAGTTCTTGGCTCAGAATAGGCACCCAGCATAAGTGTTTGTGTAGGCATCGGCAAAGAAGGAAGAGGTCTTACACCTGACATATTTCGAGGAACATAAACCCTGTCAAACTTAGTCATTTCTCAGGCATGAAGGATCCAGAGCAGAGACAGAGTCTCAATTAGAGGTGACTTTCAAAGAGACCTTGGATTCTAAACCATGGATCTACCGGGACACCTTCTGCCACCACCCAACGCTGCAAAACACACTAAAGAATGCTTGAGGCGGTTCTGGAAGATAAGTGGCCTGTATTTCATTCACTCACAGAGCAATCTGATCTGCGGAATTTACACCAGTGATAATCCATGCACAGTGTCGCGTTCCCTCCAATCCCAGCACCATAATCCCAGCAGGCAGCGACCGGGTCCCCTTATGGCAGAGCTCAGACGCATAATAAAGGGAAACGGGAATAAGGAAAAGTATCAGTAACTGAAAAGTAAGGAACGGTGTACCTGCAGGTGCAAAACACACAAAGTACAACAGGAAGAAAGACTTTCTGCAAGCCTACTGCAACAGGAGACGGGTCAGAACTCATCGGAGTGCCGAGGGCAAGAAGTGGAGGGGCTGTTAGCACTAGGGGCTGATGGGAAGTCCTGGGGGATGGGTGAGGGCTTGCTGATGGACGGGAGGTGTCCGGCACGCTGAGTCCTTCCTGAGTTCACGCATGTCTTCTTGTGTGACTGGGCCATCTGTGTTTGCCAACTGGAGCCCATCAGCGTTAGGTCCCCACTCTCTCCAGAAGATTCCATTGCAAAGGCCCTCCAGCAATTATTCTCCTGGGTTGGAAAGACATCCATCTCCGTGGGGTAGGGAAAGCATTTACAACGATGACCTGTCTGAAGTAAACTCTCTAAGAGAGGTCCAATGGCTAGCGCCATGAAGAAGCCTGTCCACGGTTCGGTTGAGGTGAACATTACGGCCACGTTGGTCAAGGGCTTCTGAAACCCTGTTCCCGATGCCAGGACCCTCTCAGAAAAGGGTCTTCTGAGACTTTTTGGCATGGGCAAAAGTGCTGCGGTCCAGAAGGCCCCAACAAAATTTCTGAATTTTGAATTAAATTTTTGAAAGCAAAACATCACTTTACCAAACTGTTTACCTCTCTGATGCCCCCCTGAAAGACTGAATGGAGACACAGTTTCTTCATTTCCTGAGATTTAATAAATGCTACAAGCCCGGGCTAAAGAAAGATGTCCAGATACTGACACCAGTGGACACACGGCATCTCTCAGATATTTCAAAATATTTCTAAAGGCTAGTGAACTATATTAGGCAGAATGAATAAATAAGCATCGCCTTTGCGGCTGAGAGCCAGCTCCTGAAAGCCTTCCAGCATCATCAGTATTTAGCATTGATGGTCTTTGGTGGGGCTTTCCGGACAGCAATTAGCAATTCTGGAAAGTGAGACACACTGCCCCCTAGCCACACTGCGGACACCACAGCTCTGCAAACAGCCACGCGACGGAAATCCTCCGAAGTCACCAGATGGCAGGAGAAGCAGCGAGTGCCGAGGAAAAAAGGCAGGTTTGGGCCAGGCCGCGTGTCTTCTGCTGTTTGGACTCCGTGCTGAAGGAGCACCAATGGGCCTAATTCCTCGAGGAGCTGCACGTACCCATTGCCATTTGGCTTGGCCACCTCAGTGTTCTCAAAATCAAGAGATTTTGCGTAGAAATCTGGGTTTCCAGGTTCTCGTGGAACAGCACAGGGATCAGAGGGGGTGCACGCCTCGTGACCTCACGGTCTCTGCACACCTCTGTTTCCCACACCTGGTCTCCCATATGCACAGGCTGGATGTTTGCACAATAATCCAGCCCTAACTTGGTGGCGTTAAATGACACCAACGATTTACTGCTGTTATTAATTCTCACAGTTCTGGGGATCAGCTGGAACCAGCTGGGTGGTTCTCACTTGGGGTTCCTTAGGCGGCAACGGTCCCACAGTGGCAGGCGGTGGAGAGAAGCTTCCTCACTTACATGTCATGATGGGCAGCTATCCTCCGCTGGAATCTCAGCAAGGGCTCTCTGTGGGAAGGTCCGCACTTGGGTTCTGCAAAGCCAGGCTTGCAGGAAAGCCACTTGGTTCTAAGAGTGAGTAACCCGATAGACAGCAGAGATGCTCTATTCACTTTCCTAACTGGGCCTCAGTGTCAACCTTGGCTGTATTCCATTAACAACCAGCAAGGTCCTCGACCACCCATGTGAAAAGGAAAGGGGTGTCAGACCCCTCCACTGACTAATGAGAGAAATGAAGAATTTGGGGCCTTGTCTCAAAATCCCTGTGGTCATTCCTCAGGTCACAAATTACGTATATTCCTCCCACACGCCAAATCCACACACTGTCCCCCATACCTGTCGAAAGCTGTTATCATGCATTAGGCTCAAGCTGGAGGTCAGGATCCTGACCTCAAATCGGGTCCAGCTTTGGATGAGGCTGCTCTCGGATCACTCCTCTGGTCCAGCTCTCTTTGCAAAGACCCCTGATCTGCAACAAGTCACCTGCCCCCACAGGAGGCACGGGGCCACCACCCCCTCTGCGACGTTCCTGTTAATAGGGTGATGTGGCAGGCCATGGAGACAGGCTGCCCAGTCCCTCTGCCTTCAGTGGCTGTCCCCGGTCCCAGGCTCTGCCCGCGGGCTCCCAGTTCAGCTTTCCCAACTGTCCCTCCCTTGTCATGAATATATAGCTCACATCTACAGCAGCTGGTTTCTCTGTTTGCTTCCTGAGCCAACATGTTTGGGAATCAAAGCCTTCTTTTCTTTTTTTTTTCACTGTGTCTTTTCCCGTTAGTCCTGGCGAGCAGCATTTCTGTGCACAGAATGCTCTTCAATACCCTGCACATCTTTTGTGAAACTTATTGGAGTTCATGTCATTTGACAGAAGCCATGCCTGCAAATCTGAGCTGAGGCAGCCTGGTTATGATGACCTGGGGGTGGCTGGGGACACGACGGTCCAACAGGGAGGGCCTGGGAGGCCGTGGTCTGTGCAAAGGCTCTTCAATCTTTCTGCGTCCCCAAGGAAATTTTAAAGTCAGATCCATGGCTGTTTCTTTACACCATGATTTTTACCAACAGACTCCCGGGTTTGGGTTTCCCTGGAAGCTATAGCTTGAGTTGAGCTTTGTGGGCTCTCTGAGAGGGCTGGGATGAGAAAGTACTGAATCTGGGACCCACCATGTCCCGATTCCTCTCCATCTGATAAATTATTTTTAAAGCTCATCTCTTCCTTTGCTCTTCTGACTACAGTCAGCTGGAAAAAAAACATGAGGGTTCCTGTGAACACACGGCCTGAAAACTCACTTGGTAAAGAACTACACTAACCATTTTCTGTTTTCTAGGAGCAACGATGCTGGCCACGCTTTCTGGGACAACATAGTAAGGGCCTTCTGCCTGCTTCCAATCTCCCTTTATGCCCCCCTGACAGTCTCCGCTAGGCCCTCTGCCTCTCTCGTGCCACACCAGGCTGTTATATTGAAATACATACTGTACCTTATTTTTAAGGCGTACACTGTGTTGGTTTAATGCAGGATATATTGTGAAATGATCACCACAGTCAAGTTGGTTAAAAACCCCAACATCTCACGGTTAGGATCACCTGTGTGAGGCGAGGACACTTAAGACCTACTCTCTTAGCAAATTTCAAGTGTACAGTGTAGTATCGTTAACTGTAATCACTACGTTGTTCATTAGATTCCTAGAATTTATGCATCTTTTTATTTAATTTTTTTTAAATTTATTTTTGAGAGAGAGAGAGACAGAGTGCAAGTGGGAGGAGGGGCAGAGAGAGAGGGAGACACAGAATTCGAAGCAGGTTCATACAAGGAAGGTAACTGTGGTGAAGAGGAAGGTACTTCAGTCTAGAAACAATGACACTTTTATGGAGCCCCTGGGTGGCTCAGTTGGTTAAGCGTCAGACTTCAGCTCAGGTCATGATCTCAAAGTTTGTGAGTTTGACAGGCTTTGTGCTGAGAGCTCAGAGCCTGGAGCCTGCTTTGGTTTCTGTCTCTCTCTCTCTCTCTCTCTAAATACTAAATAAACATTTAAAAAAACAAGCAATAATACTTTTTGCCACATTCATTATTACAGTATTACAAAGAAACCTTCTCTCTGTCTTAGAGGAACCAGTTGGCTGATTTATTAAGGGGGAACATACGCTTTCAAAGTTAAATGTTCTGTATTCAGAAGATTACAGGGGAAGGAAGAAAGGAAACTCACATCAAAAATGGGCAAGAGAATTGGGTCTCCTTGACCAGACTATGGATTTCATGAAAACAGGGTCAACATGTGACACACGTGTGGGTGGCAGAGTAGATGTCACAGAAGAAAAAATCAGTGACCTAGAAGACACAGTGATACAAGCTCTGAAGAATGAAACACAGGGAATAAAAAGATTCAAGACATAAAATGGAGTATTTAGCTACATAATAATTTTAAGAGCCCTAGAATAAGAAGCAGTTCGAAGAAAAAAATATTTGAAGAAATGATGGTGAAAAATTTCTAAATTGGATGAAAACTATAAACTCCCAGATGTAAGAATCTCAATGGACCTGAAGCACAAGAAACATGAAAGCCACACAAAGGTACAGCATAACTAATTTCTTCAAAATCAGTGATGGAGAGAAAAATCTTAAAAGCAATCAGAGATTCTAGACTAAAAATAGCTCACAGGTTCATCATCTAAGTTGTAGTTAACAAAGAGCACAGGTTCAGAGATGGGGATGTTATCTAGGAATGAAAAAGAGAAAACTGCTGATAAGTGTACAGACTGTGGCAGAATCTTTAAAAACATACCCAGTTGATGGGACACCTGGGTGGCTCAGTTGGTTGAGCATCCGACTTCGGCTCAGGTCATGATCTCACCATTTGGGAATTCAAGCCCCGTGTCAGGCTCTGTGCCGACAGCTCGGAGCCTGGAGCCTGCTTCCAGTTCTGTGTCTCCCTCTCTCTCTGCCCCTCCCCTGCTCACGCTCTGTCTCTGTCTCTCTCATAAATAAATAAACATTTAAAAACTTAAAAAATAAATAAATAAAAACATACTAAGTTGAGAAAAAGACACAAGATATTTTAAAAAGCAGCCAGGGAAGAAAGAAACATTCCATAAACAGGAACAAAGGTAAGTCTAAAGACCCCAGGGGAGAAAACGGCGGAGAGCATCTCCACTGAGGGAAAACAAACACAAGCCCATCCACTTAGGATACTAATCAGAACAAAAGTATATTTCAAAAGTGAAGCTGGAATAAAGACACTTTATGTGTAAAAGGAAGGCTGAAAGGATTCATGACGAGCAGACCTGGTACAAGAAATATTAAAGGAAGTTCTTCGGGAACGAGGGAAATGATAATAGATGGAAACAGGGATTTACGTGAAAACCAATGGAGACCACAAGTGGGGAATAAGTGAGAAAATATATATTTACTCATTATTTAAGTCTCTTTAAGAGACTTTTAGCTGCTTAGAGAAGAATAGCAAAACTGAGGCATGGTGTTTGTAACACACGCGGAGGAAAATACACAACAATAATAGCACAGAACCTGAAACTCCACCTGAGTCACATCACTTACACAGAAATGAATAAAAATGAATCGTGGGTAGAAAATATAAGGCACAAAACTAAAACTTGAAAAACTATAATAGGGGAGAAACACTTGGGGATTTAGGGTTAAGCAAAGATCTTGACACCAGCATAATTTGGTGGACTTCATCCAAATTAACCACTTTGCTATTCAAAAGGCCCTGTCAAGATAACAAAATGACAAATTAGAGACTGGGACACATATTTGCAAATTATATTTCCAACAAAAGCCTTATTTTAAACCATATACAGAATCTGTGAAAGTCAACATTTAAAAAATCCAATTAAAAACTGAGCAAAAGATAGGAACAGACATTTTACTAAATAGGATACAAAGATGTCAAATCAGCCCATGAAAAAATGTTCAACCTCTTTTCCACTAGGGAAATGGAAATTAAAAGCATACTGAAATATCACTACACACCATCAACGCAACAGAAATTTTAAAAATAGTGATTACACCAAAAGCTAGTAAAGATTTGGAGAAACTGAATTGTTCCTACATTGCTGGTGGGAATTTAAAATGGTGGAGTTACTCTGGAAAATAATTAGAAAGTTTCTTTTAAAATCAGTGATGGAATTATCAAAGATCGAGCAATAATATTCCCGGAAATAATTCTAAACTTATGTTCATGTGGAAACTTACAGACACAATTCATAGCTTTATTAGCAGTAGTCAAAAATGGGAAGGTACCTAAATATCCTTCAGTGGGTTAATTGTTAAACTAACTGTGGTATATCCATACCATGGAATATTACTGGGAAATAAAAAAAGGAATACTAGCAACTACTTGGGATTAATCTCAAGGGATTTACTCTGAGTGCAATAAAGCTCATCTCAAAATAGTTACATCCTGGGGCGCCTGGGTGGCGCAGTCGGTTAAGCGTCCGACTTCAGCCAGGTCACGATCTCGCGGTCCGTGAGTTCGAGCCCCGCGTCAGGCTCTGGGCTGACAGCTCAGAGCCTGGAGCCTGTTTCCGATTCTGTGTCTCCCTCTCTCTCTGCCCCTCCCCCGTTCATGCTCTGTCTCTCTCTGTCCCAAAAATTAAAAAAAAAAAAAAAAAAAAGTTACATCCTGTATGATTCCATTTATATAACATTCTCAAAATAACAAAATTATAGAAATAGAGAACAAATTGGTGGTTTCCAAGGTTAAGTTAAGCAGGTGGAGGTAGAAAAAGAAAAGTGCCTGTAGCTACATCAGGGCAACATGAGGGATCCCTGTGGATGTAAATGTTCTGTACCTTGGTTATACCAATGTCAATATCTTGGTGGTTATATTGAAGTATATTTTTGCAAAGTGTTGCCTTTGGTGGAAACTCAGTAAAGGGTACATGGGACTTCTCTGTATTATTTCTGACAACTGTGTTATTTCTTACAATCTCAATGTACATGTATCTCAAATACAAATTTTAATTTAAAAAGATATATTGGACTTTATCAAAATTAAGAACATTGCTTTCATAAGACACTATTAGGAAAATAAAATGTAAGCCAAGCCACAGAGTAGGAGGAAGTATTTTCAAAACATTTACCTGACAAATTATTTGTTTCCAGAATATGTAAAGAATACTTACAATTCAATAATAACAAGATTAAACAAGCAATAAAGGACACAAACAGGTAATTCACCAAAGAACATGTATATTGTTAAAGACACAGGTAAAAGAACATTCAACAGAATTAATCATTAGAGATAGTGAAAATTAAAACCACAATGAGATACCAGTGCACAACTAACATAATAGCACAAAACAAAAAGACTGAGAATTTCGAATTTTGTAGAGTGTTGGAATACATGAAATTCTTAAATGTTGCCAGTGGAATGGAAAGCATTTCAGCTATGTTAGAAAATTCCTCGTCAATTTAGTATAAACATGCATTCAACCAATGACCCCACAATTCCATTTCTAGGTTTTTAAGAAAAATGAAACTAGGGGCGCCTGGGTGGCGTAGTCGGTTAAGCGTCCGACTTCAGCCAGGTCACGATCTCGCGGTCCGTGAGTTCGAGCCCCGCGTCGGGCTCTGGGCTGATGGCTCGGAGCCTGGAGCCTGCTTCCGATTCTGTGTCTCCCTCTCTCTCTGCCCCTCCCCCGTTCATGCTCTGTCTCTCTCTGTCCCAAAAATAAATTAAAAACGTTGAAAAAAAAATTAAAAAAAAAAAAAAAAAGAAACTATATGTCCACATAAAGACTTCTACATAAATGCTTTATTCCTTATAGTCAAAACTGTAAGCAACCCAAATAGATGAATGAATTGTGGTTTATGTACACAAGGAAAAACTACTCAGCAATAGGAAACTATTGACACGTGCAACACAGGAAGAATTTCAAATGCATATCATTAAGTAAAAGAATCTAATTTCAAAATGCTATATAGTGAATTATTCCATTTATATAATTTTTAAATATATAAATTTCAAAAGAATTAAATCATATAGTGTATGTTCTCTAACCACACTGGAATTAGGTTAGAAATTAATGTCAATCATGGATAAAGATGTGGTTTATATATACAATGGAATACTACTTGGCAATGAGAAAGAATGAAATCCTGCCATTTGCAGCAACGTGGATGGAACTGGAGGGTATTATGCTGAGTGAAATAAGTCAGTCACAGAAAGCAGCATATGTTTTCACTCGTGTGGAACTTGAGAAACTTAACAGAAAACCATGGGGGAGGGAAGGGGAAAAATAATTTCAAACAGAGGGAGGCAAACCATAAGAGACTCTTAAATACAGAGAACAAACTGAGGGTTGCCGGGGAGTGGGGAGAAAGGGAGAAATGGGTGATGGGCATTGAGGAGGGCACTTGTTGGGATGAGCACTGGGTGTTGTAGGTAAGCAACGAATCATGGGAATCTACTCCCGAAGCCAAGAGCACACTGTATATACACTGTATGTTAGCTAAATTGAAAATAAATTATATTAAAAAAAGAAATTAATGTCGATCAATAACCTGATAAAAACTCTAAAGTCTTATAAATTGGAGAACACACTTTGAAACAAGCCAGAGATCAAGGAATAAATCACAAGTGAAACAGAGTATTTTGAATGATATAACACTCTACACCCACTAGGATGGCTAAAATGAAGAAGACAACATCACAAGCTTGGCCAAGGGTATGGCAAAATTGGAACGATCAGACTTTGCTATGTGATTGTAAAATGGAACCGCTGCCATCTTGGAAAACCTTTTGACATTTTTCTCAAAATGTTAAACATAGAGTTCCTAATGACACAAGCAATTGCACTCCAAAGCATGTCTAAGAAAACTGAAAACATATTTCCACACAAAAACTTGTACACAAATTTTCCTAGAAGCATTACTCATGATCGCCAAAAAGCGGAAACAATCTGAGATGTCCATCAACATATCAGAAGATAGAGTGTGATTTCCATACAGTGGAACATAAAAAGAAATGAAGGGCTAATGAAGGAATGCAGGGCTACAACAACATGGATGGACCCTGAAAAAATTATGTAAAAGAAAAGGCCACAGTTTGTAGGACTATCATATGAAATGTCCAGAATAAGAAAATCCACAGAAACAGAAAGTAGATTGATCAGTGGTTGCCAAGGGCTGGTGGGAGGCGACCAAGGGGAGTAATTAAGGAAATCAATTGACTTACCTTAGGAAATTATAAATAGGACAGCAATAATTAGTAAAATAGGAAATAGACAAAAGTAGAAAGAATTTTAACAAATTCAAAAGTTTTTTCTTTGGAAAGAGTAATAAAATTGATAGACCCCCCTAATAATACTGTATTAATTTAATTTAATTTAATTTAACTTTTATTTATTTAGTTTTTAATTTTAGAGAGAGAAACAGAGCATGAGTGCAGGAGTGAGGAGACGAGAGAGGAGAGAGAAAGAAAACCTTAAGCAGGCTCCAGGCTCAGTGTGGAGCTCAATACAGGTCTTGATCCCACGACCCTGGGATCATGACCCAGGCCAAAATCAAGACTCGGATGCTCACCGACTTACCCACCCAAGTGGCCAAAACTGTGTTAATTTTAAAAGGAGAGAGAGAAAGAGAACATAAGTTATTGACATAAGGAATAAGAACATGTACATCCTTACAGACCCTACAGACATTGAAAGGACAAGGAAAGAGTCCAAATATCCATCAATGGATGAATGGATAAAGAAGAAGTGGTATATATACACAATGGAGTATTACTCGACAGTCAAAAAGAATGAAATCTTGTCATTTGCAACTACGTGGATGGAACTGGAGGATATTGTGCTAAGTGAAATCAGTCAGAGAAAGACAAAAGTCATATGACTTCAATCATATGAGAACTTTAAGAGACAAAAGAGATGAACATAAGGGAAGGGAAACAAAAATAATATAAAAACAGGGAGGGGGACGAAACCGAAGAGATTCATAAATATGGAGAACAAACTGAGGGTTACTGGAGGGGCTGTGGGAGGGGGGGATGGGCTAAATAGGTATGGGGTACTAAGGAATCTACTCCTGAAATCATTGTTGCACTAGATGCTAACTAATTTGGATGTAAATTTTTAAAAAATAAATAAATACAACAAGTTAATAAATAAATAAATGGACAAGGAAATATTTAAATGGTTTTATGCCAATAAATTTGACAACTTAGATGAAAAAGAAAACACAACCTACCAAAACTGACACAAGTAGAAACAGAACATCTGAATAGTCCTGCTGTTGTCTATCTGGGATGGTGAAAAAGTTCCTATATTGATTGGATCACTGTACTTGTGTCAAAACTCATATAATTACACACTTCAGATTTATTCCATTTCATGGTATGTAAACTTTGCTTTGATCACTAAAAAATAAAGGAGTAGAGCCCAGACACTTAGAACCTATCACACTCTCACAGCTCTGTGAGTAAATAGCCTTTGCTATGATTATCAAAGCATGGGGCACAGAAGAAAAGCTCAGAGACTTGTCTAGAACCTTGGGACAGTGGTAAATTTCAGCAAATATGTATGACATGGGCAAATGCAGTTTGCAACGGCAACAGCTGCACAGTTTTCAACTAAAAACCGGTTTTCTAGGGCACAGATCCAACAAGTGAAGAAGGAACGGTCTATCAAATAGATACAGAGACTTCCACAGAAGTACTTTCCTGATGATGGATTCCCTGCAAAGGACCAAGTTCACACAAGTCTTGGCACAGATGAAGGGCTCCCTAGCTTCCAGCATTTTGCTAAGGAGGTGCACCCAGCAGGCATCAACAGGGCATTAAGAGGAAGTTAAGAGGAAGAGGCACCTTTACCTGGAAGTTTGCAGCCAGGAAGAAATGCCCCAAGGGGCCCTCCACCTGTCTGAGACTCCACATTTTATCTCCTTGCTGCGTGTGATGCACAGATGACACTTAGCAACTTAACCAGACACATCTGAGCTCATTCAGCTTAACGAGCTGTACGTAGCATGAATGCTATGGGATGCCCTTCTCTAACATCATGGGTATCTGAGCATATTCAACTTCACCTTCTGGACAACTGCTCTTCTGCAATTCCACATGTCCTACAGAGGTCCCCAATTGGCTGGTAGCCCGAAGAAGGATGTCAGTAAATTTTGACTTCATGCTCCACTCCAAAGAAAACGTACATGCAGTGAAATGCACAGATCTTATATGTGGAAGGCTCTGCATGTGATTATATGTGCATAAGGTCAGCGTGAGATCACAAGTCCCTTTGAAGTCCTATAGATCTGTGGCTTTGGGCAATGTTGCACCAAATGTGCAAGTGTGGCTGCCTGGGGCATCTGTTTTTTTTTCTCCAGCTACTGCAGTATGAAAGGTGACTCGGAGAAGCCACTGTCCAGCAGGACAGCAGTGCTACTTTTCCATCCAGAGGACCTGTGATTCCTCCCGTTGAAGGTTTCTACCCAGCAGTGTTCTCAGAGCTGTGCATTTGAATATCCTGGGAAGCTTTCGAAGATACCGATTGTGCGTCTCACCCTTAAAGATTCTGATGCAATTGAGCAGACTGGGCCCAGACATGGCAATTTTAAAAACATTTCCAAGGTAATTCTCATGTGCAGCCAGGGTTCAGAACTCAAGTGTACAAAAACTTCCATCTTATAAACAGTTCTGGGTCCCGCCTGGCTCTGCCACTAATCACCTGTGATACTGACAACCTCCGTTTCCCTGTTCCCCTGGTTTCTCTTCTGCATAAAACAAGGGAGGTTGATTCCATCAGTTTACACAGTTGTTTATGCAGTGAGACTTGAAAACATCATGCGCAGGGGACCCCATCGTGGAGGGAGCTAAATTAAGAGTGTCTGTGATTGAGCAGAAACAGCCAGGAACACCCGTCCTCCCCAGTGCTCCCTGGAGGCATTTCTGCAGAGTTCTGGGGCCTTGGGCAAGTCACGGGCTTCGTGCCTCTGACTACCCTGTAGCCGGACAGTAAGCCTCCGCCCACCGATGGGGTCGACTTTGTGGAATGCGCAGGCGCCTCCAGCGCTCCCCACACTGCAGTCTGCACCTGTCCACAGTGAGACCTTCTGATGCCTCCTTGTAGCTACTTAACTGACGGTAAAAAGGGGGTTCTTCTCTTTTTCTTCCAGTGGCGCCCACAAGCCATGCTCAGAGGGTGCTTTTATTTTTTTTATTTTTTTAACGTTTTATTTATTTTTGAGACAGGGAGAAACAGAGCATGAACGGGAGGGTCAGGGAGAGGGAGACACAGAATCCGAAACAGGCTCCAGGCTCTGAGCCGTCAGCACAGAGCTCGATGCGGGGCTCGAACTCACGGACCGCGAGATCGTGACCTGAGCTGAAGCCGGACGCTCAACCGACGGAGCCACCCGGGCGCCCCTCAGAGGGTGCTTAAAAAAAAAAAAGTTGTTGTTGCCCGGGTGGCTCCGTCGGTTAAGCGTCCGACTTCAGCTCAGGTCACGATCTCATGGTCCGTGAGTTAGAGCCCCGCGTCGGGCTCTGGGCTGACGGCTCAGGGCCTGGAGCCTGTTTCGGATTCTGTGCCTCCCTCTCTCTCTGACCCTCCCGTTCATGCTCTGTCTCTCCCTGTCTCAAAAATAAATAAATGTTACAAAAAAAATTAAAAAAAAAAAAGTTGTTGAGGGGCCCCCGGTGGCACAGTCAGTCAGGCATCCGACTTTGGCTCAGGTCATGACCTCTAGGTTCGTGGGTTTGAGCCCTGCATCCGGCTCTGTGCCAACAGCTCGGAGCCTGGAGCCTGCTTCAGATTCGGTGTCTCCTTCTCTCTCTCTGCCCCTCCCCCACTTCCTCTCTCTCTCTCTTTCTCTCTGTCAAAAATAAGTAAGCATTAAAAAATTTTAAAGATAGATAAAATAAATTGTTCACTAGAAAGTCCTGGAAGAACAAGACGATGAGGTTTCAGTCCAGTGGGGAAAGTTGGTTTGGCTCTGGCCAGCAGGGGTCAGGACGAGATGTTCCACCGGGGCCCAGTGAGGCTCCTCGTAAGTCCTGTCTGCTTCCGCTGCGTTTGGAGAAAGTGCGGGCTCTGAGTCAGCAGCTCGGTGTCCAGTCATCTGTCATGCGGAACGCTCACACAAGTGTGCAAAAGACAGAGACGCGGGGATGTTCACGGCAGCGTCTGCCGGTATGCCCCTCCCATCACCGTCACCCACACGGACCGTGATCTTTCCCACCCTCGGCCTCCACTGGTTCTTGGCTGGAGAGCTCTTCTCATTCCTCATCCAGAGAGCATGTGTCACTTCCTCCAGGAAGCCCTCCCTCATATCCCCGATGAGGCCACATCACAGACACATCTAGCCGACAGACAATAGTGGAAGCATTAATATGCGACTCCCCTTCTGGGTAGACGATTAGGAAGGATGCTGCCTCTGGCCAAACATAGCCCTGGGGACTTACGGCTTGGGGAGGGATGGTGGTGCCCCCAGCAGGTGGATACCGCCCTACATTAGGGCGCAGGGTTTGGTCAGCAAAGTGTGGGCTGGATTTCAGTCCCCTCTCATTATACCCTCTTGAGAAAGCCCTTGGTCAGTACACAGACCACACAACTGTGCAGGTGGCCCCCTTCAGAGCTTCCGTGACTCATTCCCATAGCACGCTTTTTGCGTGTGCTACGAACACCTATCTGCAGCGCCTACCACATCGTATTTGTGAGGTCCTTTGAAAACATGGACTGTGAAGGCAAAGACATGTTTAATTTTGCTCATGTTCTATTCCTAGCCTAGTTCTTGATTCACAGTAAGTGCTCAAAGATGTACACTGGACAATCAGCAGACAGAAGGAGATCTGGAACATGAGGCATGTGGTAGTCTTGTCTGAACGAGCCTCTAACTTGTGGAGGCTGAATGATTTTCAAACCCAAAGGACAGGCTGTGTCCCAGAGGGAAGCCTCATAAAGGAGAGCCTTTTCCCTCAAATATGCAGACAGGCAAGAATCTACTCCATTTTGCTTCCAAAGCCTGCATAGCTCCTCCTTGCAAAAAATACCGACAGAAAGAGCTTCCGGGGAATCTCCTCACTGAGCGTGCACATGGCTTCACATCAGCCCCAACCGTCCCCACGATCTCTGCCATCGGAGAGGTGACTTTAAATTACCTAAGAAAACTGGACATTCTTACGTTATTACAAGAAAGTAGTGAAAATTTGGAGGGGCTGGCTGGCTTGGTCGGCTAAGCATCTGACTTTGGCTCAGGCCACGATCTCACGGTTCGTGGGTTTGAGCCCCACGTCAGGCTCTGTGCTGACAGCTCGGAGCCTGGAGCCTGCCTCGGATTCCGTGTCTCCCTCCCACTCACACTCTGTCTCTGTCTCGCTCACAAAAAGAAGTAAATAATAACAATTTTTTTTTAAAGTAGTGAAAATTTAAACAAAAGGATGCGTACCCCCAGCAGCTTTTCAAACACGCAAACGTCCCTTGTTTTCTTTCACAAAGTGATGGGGCTTGGCGATATTCCTGTATTGGCGTAAATGCATTTGCCTCATCACTGAGAGCTTACCTGTTTGTACTTATTCATGTCATTTGACCTGGACTTGCCCAGTCTCCTGTGCATCGGGGGCATGGTGGTGGCTATTACAACCGTGCTACGATAAACATCGTTGACTAAGCATCTTCGCATACATACGTAAGTATCCCTTTAGGACACATAACTAGAAGTAGAATTTCTGCATCTAACTGTGCAGATGCCTTTACATTTGAAGCAATAGTAGGCAAGATCTACGGCTTTAAAGCACTAGCTTGACGCATACAATTAGGCCGCGTGTGTCTGTGTGTGTCTGTGCACACGTGCTCACGCACCTACATATTTATACACACAGTCTCCTTCCTCCTCCCCATCACAGGGCCTGATGCAGGCACCCAACCCCAGCACACTAACGATAGACACTGCCTCTCAGAAACGGGGATGGTGGCCTCTTTCCCTGGGCTCAGGGGACCCGTTTCCACCTTCCTAAATGGTCGCGGGCAGCATCCTTCCGCCACCTCACTCTCCACGGCCTCAATGTCTTCAGAAGTCACCCTCATTCTTCACAGACATTCTGGATCTTCAGCTCTCCTGCCCACCTTTACTCCACAGGGTTCACGCTCCCAAGGAGAACAATGTCTCTGCGGGAGAAATGCTATAAGCAGTTAAGGAGGGAGCAGGTGGAGAGGAGAGGGAAGCCCCAGGGGGCGTCCACTTCAGAGAGCAGGAAAGGAGGGAAAGGGGGTGGGCCGAGAGGCACAGCCAGGGCAGGGCTGGGCTTCCAGCACAGGGGAAGGCTGAGCCATTCAAGGCAGAGGGGAGGACACAGGAGGAGGGGGCTCCGACCCACCGGTGCAGGGGACACGCAGGCACACCTGGGCACGGCTCCCAGGCCGATTTCGGCCTTCCCTCAGGAAAGAGCTCAACTCCGCTCTCCTGGGAGGGCCCCTTGACTCCCTTGGCTGGAACCCGCAAGCTCTGGTTAAACTTTGTGCATTCGTTCACTCATTCACTCCTTCACTCATCCTACAAATGCCCACTGAGCGCCTCCTGTTTTCTGGGTGTCGACATCATAGATTGAAAACAGAAGTGTATAAATGTGAGGGATTCTTACTCCAGCTGCACCTTCTAGAAGGGAAGAAGGGCAGGGGTGGAGCGGGCAGTGGGAGGAGCCAGGGATTGGGAATCACAAAGAATGGTGTCTCCCTTGCTCGTTCCTCAGACACTCAGCAGCACCCACTCACTGCCAGGCACGGTCTGGACACTGAGGACCCGGACGTGAACAAGCAATTTGCCCTTCCCCACCCTGCATGGTGTTCCAGTAGCTGACGTGTGCAAAACCAAGAAAGGCTGTGTACCTGCAAGGACAGATACAGCCAAAGGTTAACAGAGCCAGAGAGTGATGGAGTGAGGGGGTCCCACGGAAAATAATAAGTAGGGAGGGCTCCCATGAGGGGTGGCTTTTGAGGTGAGACCAGAATAACTGGAGAGAAAATAACATCTGGGAAAAACATGCTAGTTAGAGAGAAGAACCAGCACAAAGGCCCTGGGGCAGGAGGAAGCCCCAGGACAAAGTGCTCAAGGAGCTGAGTGGAGGGGAGGAGAGGGCTGGGCAACAGTGAGACAGGGGAGAGAGCAGAGAGGTAGAGGATAGGGGGCAGGAAGGAGGAGGAGCTGGTAGGGAAGGGGACAACGTGGGCCCTGCAGGCTGGCATAAGAATGTGGTTTTTGCTCTGAGTGTTATCCAGCAGCCGGTGGTTTTAAGCACACAAGTGACGTGGTCCAACCCATTCTGAAGGACACTCAGGCTGCTATGTGGAAATCAGATCACAGGGCAGGTCAAGGATGTACCAAGTTCCCGCCTCCAGGGTGTTCTCAGGCTACGAATGGTGTTGGGTGGTTCCTTACATCCCCCCTTCCAGACAGGGACTTCCAAGACAGCCCCGTTTGTCCCAGGCTCCTGGCCCTCTGCACAGTGTTGGGCGAATCCAGGGTAAGTTTTGCTGAGGGAGCAGGGGAGGAGGGAAGGAAGGAGGCGACAGTTCCGCAGTCAGAAGGGGGCCGAGTCCGTAGCATCACATTTATTTCCTAGATTCTGTTCGGATCTGCCTCCTGGTTTATCTTGCTTATTTTGCACATGACAAGCTGATAGCCATTTAGCAAATACTCGGCTCTATTTTGGGTGAGACCAGCATATGGCAGCAGGAACGACTGTGCCCAGAACCAGCTCCTGGAAGCCAAGCTCTGGCAAGCTTGTGGAGACTCAGTTCCACAAAGAGCCATGTGCTGAGAAACCACGGCTAAGAGCAGACGCAGTCATGGCCCTTTCCGTCAAAGCTCACGGCTCCATGGCGGGGGATCGGGGAAATGCGGCTGCTACAACTCTCTCAGAGCGTCGACCCACGTCCACCGGCCGGACACACCAGTGGTGCGAACTTCAGGACAGAGAGCATGTCTTCTGTTAGAGAGTCACGGTTGTGGGGGGGTCACTTACTTGCCTACTGTTTTTGATATGAGTGTGTTTGGATGGGGGACAGAGGGATAGTCAGTGGGAATTCATCAGGGATTCTGAAAGGATCTGAAAGAGTTTTTGACTCTCCATTAATATATATATACACACACACATATATATATGTGTGTGTGTATATATATATATATATATATATATAACGAACACAGAGCTTGCATAAAAATTCAGAAAGTTCCTGAAGCCCTTGCATGAATCTCTGGAGAAGAACTCAGGCCTTCAGGACACCATCCAAGGTGGAAACCCGCGGCAGTCAACAGAATCCATGGTGCAAGATGCGGGAACGCAGTGTTTTCCAGCGGGAGCTGGGAGAACGTATATGCCTTCGCTAAACCGATCAGCAAAATATCAAGTGTGGCTTTGGCTTTATCGCTGCTTTGGAGGGCTGACCTCTTTGTTTAATGGAGAAATCCTCCCGCTCCCCACTGGACAGGCTAGAGCACACACCTTACCAGCAGGGTGGAGGTCCCTGGGCGCGGCTGTCTAAATTTCAGCTGCTAAGCTGCGGGCAGGTGAGTACTGTGTGCACACTCTGACGGGCAGATTGAATGGTCCGCAGTGTAAATGGTCAGCAAAGGGAAAGTTCACAGCTCAGATCTGCTGGGGCCAACTTTAAAGGATGGGGAGGCTCAATTTCCATACTGCACACCTGGAAAGATGAGAGGATTTATTTCTGATTCGCACGAGGACGGAGTCTGGAGAGCACGGAAGGACCAAGAGACAGATCTCTACAAGGAAGTCCCTCCATGTCTGGGTCCTTTGCTCTCATTAGGACGTCCACAAGAGCCCCTTTGATAACCCTCATGTTAAAAGGTGGGGGTAATTCCTGTCTCCTTAAGCATGGGGTGTACTTAGTGGCTTGCTTGTAATGAACAGAATGTGCTAGAATGTGGATCCTCCTGGAGCTGGCTGTGTGGTGAGGACTGGAGATGCTCGACTATCTGGAATCTCCTCCTTCATGAGACACAGGCTCAGCAAACATTCACTGAGTACTGACCGTGTTCCAGGGACGTGCTCTAGGGACACAGAATCACGCAAGGCGAGGTCCCCGCGAGATGGGCACTGAGACATGAGACAGATGCTGTCACTGGGCTAACCCCTCTGGGTCTAATGGGGTTGCATTAGTAGGTGAAACTCCCCTGCTTATCCCCCCCTTTTCCAGGAGCAACACACAAGGATGGCCCAGAAGCAAACACTGGGCTCAAAGGGGACTTTGCCCTCAGGAGCTGGGGGACAACTCCACATTAGGACCACTTACCAAGTAACAAGTCCCCTGGTTCCTGCTTGGGGAAAGGCCGGTCCTGCCACACGGAAGGCGGCCAACTCCTAATGTCCCAATTGGAAAAGACACTCCACTTGGTGGGAGAAGATCCCCACCTGAGCATTTGGGGCAGAACAGCCCCAAGGTTGAACTTTCCAGCATCCACAGACACACAAGCAGAGGCCAGGTGACTGCCTGGCAGAGAAGACTTGATGACATTCTTGCGGGGAAGGGGGAACAACTCTATAGTTGTCCTTTATGGGACACGACGGGATCCATGGCTGCTGACCTTGAGGAGTGGAGCACTGGAAAAGGTCATGGCAACTGGTGGCCTGGAGTTCTTTTGAGCCCCAAAATTCTATTGAGATAACGTGGACCTGTGAGTCCACACGTGGCTGGAGGTGTGCGGGGTGGCTTTGTGCAGAGCACAGGAAGCAAGAGGAAGGAGGAACACCGGGTCAGTGCGTGGGGACGGGGAGAGAAGGGGGGTGCACTTTGAGCAGGGACAGAGGGCCATCTGGGGAGGCATGGACTCTGTCTAGGACATGACGTATAGGGATGAGACTGCGCCGCGTGTCCCCAGCACGCCTCTGCAGTGCCCCACCTCCCCCAACACGGCACTGCTCTAGGGGATTTTCTCAGTGAGCCCTCCACACACTAGTCCGTGTAGCCACTGTAACCAAAGTGCTGAAGCCCAAAACCTGGACGTCACGTTTGCCAGCTCTTCCCGCAGCCTCTAAACCCATCAAACGCTGAGTCCAAGGATTCTGACTCCCAGAAGTCTGGGAAATGTGCCTCTTCTCACCGCCTGCCCCACCACGGCCACCTTCCAATCCAGAGGACCATCACGTCCTCCCCAACAGCACCCAACTTGTCCCTAGCTTCAATCCAGCCCCTGTGAAGCACCCAGGAACTTTTCAGTCATGGGTCTGGTCATGTCCCTCTGCTGCAGAAACTCCACTGTGCCCTTGCTTGTGGGATCCGAAGAGTGCCAGCTGTGGGAGGAAGGGATTAGTGGGGTAGGACAACAAGTCTGCATGGGGCTCTCCTCTGATGGAGAAAACCCTGGTCCATCGTATCCTGGATGGAGATGCTCGTCAGTGGCGTTGGCAGCCGGCAGCCCAGTAGGGCAGTCTGCTCTCCCCAGCCTCACCCCCCACACAGCGGTCTCCTCCCCTGACTCCTCCAGGTCTCCTGGCCAATCCCCTTCATGGCCACGCACTCAGGCCAGGCCCCCATGAGCTCGCTGCGTCAGACCATACTCACCTGTACCTATAGCACCTGCCCTTCTCCATAGCACTTGGTCCAATTATCATTTTTTACATGTATTTGTGTGATTTCCTCAAAATTAATCCTTTCCCCTGCTCTGGACTGTATACATCAGAAAGGTGGGAGCTGGGTCTAATTTGCAACTGGATCCCTGGGCCCCAAATGGACTGGACAAGGGTCTGGAACGTCACAGAGGGTCTGGGTTGAGCTTTGGAGCCCTGACATACCCACACACCTGCAGAAAGCTGTGGTTACATGGACGCTGAAGGCACGACAGTCAGGGGAACGGGCGGGGTGGGGGGGGGGGGCTCAGTCACGAGGTCCCTTCTCTTTCTCTCTCCCAGCAGGAGGCCAGCTCAGACCTAGAGAAGGCTGTGTGTCTGGGGCTGGGGGGCAGCCCCCTGGGCTCTGAGGACAAAGTGTGACAGCACAGTCATTAACCAAATGGTGTGATCTCAGAGGTGTGCACATAAAAGAATCTGAGGGGCGGCCTGGAGCAGTGATCATGGCAGGCATCCGGAGGAGGCACCCAGGACCCCAGTGGGGGGAGACACTGATAATCCTTATCTCTAACCTGGGCCTCCTTCAGGCCCAGAGCCATTCCAAAGGCCAATAAACCTTTTACATTCTCACTAAGACTCCAATGTGGGGGCATGTGCTCCTTCTGTTTGGCTTTTCATAGGGAGAAGGACAAGGCTTAAGATAAGGCTTTGGAAGCTGTGAACTTCCTCCAGGGTTAGCAATGACCAGCAGTATTTACTGAGCACTTACTAGGAGCCCACCCAGGAGTTACTTTCAGCTCTTGTGGCCACACAGGCATTGCTATTTTCCCAAGGAGGAAAGGGAGGGGTGAGAGTTTAAGCTTTCGGGGTGCATTCACGGCTGGTAGGCGGCAGGACAGAAGCTGGAGCTGCCCAGGGGCTCCCACAGAACCTGCAGACGTGTGATTGGCCGCTTCCGTGTTACCTGCCGTGCCATCCACGAGGATCTTGCTGTCCAGTGAGGGACACAAGAGAAGAAGGGTCACTGACATTTCACACCAGATGATTCTCTGTCCTGGGGGATGGGGGCGGGGCAGAGGGAGACTGTCACCATCCTGGGCACTACAGGGTGGTTATCAGCATCCCTGGTCTTTACCCACTAGATGCCAGGACCACCTCCCCTCCAGTTATGACCATGGAAAGTGTCTCCAGACATTGTCACACATCCCCTGGGGCAGGGGCAGGGACAGAGTCACACCCTGCTGACAGCCCCTGACACTGGGGACATGTGAGTTTTGCAAAGTAGAGACAAACTTCTAGAATGTTCTGCAAAGGAAGGCCCTGCCTTCTTATAATGGTGTGCAACAGCACACATTTTAAGAACCCCGAAACCTGAGCTCTCCACGCCATCCTGGAAATTGACATGAGGGAACAGGATTTGGGGTAAAGAGAGTTTTTGAAAACGCAGATTAGTTTTCTCTCTCTGCAACCACATTCCTAGGGAAGACTCCACGCCCTAAATAACTCAAGGTGTGCCCTCCATCTGTTCCTTGGGGCCTCTTCCCATAATATGACTCCCATATTTAGGTGCCCATGTGTATTTCTTATCAATCCTGGGATTATGTATGCACGCAGGTACCTGTGGGCTTAATGTCTGTCTCTTCTCTCAAATGGAAAATCCATTGGGAAGAGCCCTGTGTCAAATCCTTCGTGGCCCAGGGTCAAGCCTTGCACTGATCAGCTCCTCAGTAATATTGTTGAGTAGATCTCTGGGCATTGATTCTTTCAAATTCTTCCCCAAATCATCAGGATAAATTATAAATATCCAAGTGTACACACTCACAAGTCACAACGTGGTATTTACAGAGAAGGGGGTAAGAACCTCACAAATGTAAAACCTGGGTAAATTTAGCTCCAACCTAATGGCCGTGTCATTGATTTTTGTCACACTTCACATCTTCTATTTTAGAAATAATAGTCATCAGCTCCTGTAATCAGAAGTCTCCCTGTAAACTTACTGATTTGGGGGGTACTTGTTGTTTTTGAAATAACACCTGCAGAACAATCATTAGAACCTTGATTAATTCTGTGCGACACAAGGAAAAAAATGAAATACATCTTTTAAAAAGCTGCAGGGTTTTTGGTGCGAATAATTTTCATAGAGTATTCTAATAAGGGAATATACTGCTACATAGGAAACAGTACAAATATTAGAAGAGGTTGTGCATGTGCTTGTGTGGGGGGTGCTGTGCGTATATAGTGTATAAATGTATGTGATTACAAAAAAGTAGATAAACTATTGCGGAGAAAAATCAGAAAACTCTTGGTATCTTGCAGAAGATGATCAGGTTGACGTTGGTTTAAAAATTCTCCCAATTCAACAATATGGTGGAGGAAAAACAAGAATGCCCAGGCGTTATGTTTAGATATGACAGAGAAGGTGAATTTACTTTGTTTCTTCCGGCTTCTTAAGAAATACCCCAAAGCTAGGAATTAAAGTCATAAGGAGACTCTGTGTACCAAAGAAATAGAGTCTTGAGTGATGGCTCCATTGGGGAAGCCAGACCATCCCCTGCATGACCACTGGTGAAGGGGCCTCCCGGAGAGCCCCCACACGGAGGGAGAGCCACAGATGACCAGGAAGACCCCCTCTCCCTCAGCAGGCTACCCGGAGTGGGGGCTGTCAGTGATGCCCCAAATGCGTGTGGAGAGCACTCCTGGTGAGGTGGGAGCACTTCACACTACATGCTCCTGCTGGACACATACACACACACACACACACACACACACCTTTACTTTGGGTCTATTTTGGCCACTGTAATATTAACAAACTGACAAACTGGGAGGGAAAACCAGACACTGATTTCTCAGGGGCTCTCTTCCACTGAAGCCCTCCCAACCCATTTCACGATGTGCCAGAGATTTCATCAAAGTTAATGAAGAAGCAGCATGAAGGGCCAGCTGGCTTCCGGACTCGGCTTCCACTCCTACCCAAGGAGCTTCAGCCTCTTAAGATCCGAAGGGAATCCTGTTTGGAGCGTCCGAGGGGCTGTGGGGCTGCACAGAGATTCGTCTTAATTAAGCCAAATTCAGGTTGAATCACAACACCCCTTCTTTACCCATTTCACACACTTTAGAAAAGAAGCTTCTTTTTTAATCACCAGAGAAAGGCTGCACAGAACCAGGGTATGCCTGAAGCATAGAGCCTGCTCCCATCTCAGGTGCGACTAGGAGATTTGGGCAACAATGGGGCAGATTCAACACAAGGAGAGCATGTGGCCACCCTGGAGAGAGGTCATGTGTTTACTTACCTGGAATGAGTTTACACCCCAGATTGAGCAAGTGGGCTCACCCCCACTTGGGGACTCAGACTGTTATCCCCTCGTCAGGCAGATTCCCAGGGTCTGGGCCTCTTAGGTGGGAACAACGGACACTTTGTTCGTCTGTCCGGTAAGTTAATATTCCACAAAATGAACGTGGGAAATTAGGCCATCTCGCGGGTATTTTAGAAACCTGCCGTGCCATGGCTCCGCACTCTTTCCAGTTCGTTCTGGTGCTAACTCAGGGTTTCCCTGCCCCGGAGGGAATGTGTGTGTCACGGTGACAGCACCGCTAGCTGTGTCCTCTCACTCCTGCTACCCACGGACCGTCCCCCCCCCCCCCCCGCCACCCCACACTTGCTCACAGTGTCGTGTTCCCCAACTCACCCTCGGAGTCCATCCAGGCCGACAAACGATGTCAGACGTGGGGATGGCTGCTCCCAAGCTACAGGGGTGTGAGTCCCTGTTGCTCAAGGACCTCTCTTCCTCCTCCTCCTCCTCTTCCTTCTTTTTAAGAATCCACATGTAAGTGATACCATGCAGTATCGATCTTTCTTTTTCTGGCTTATTTCACTGATCATAATGCCTCCAGGTTCACCCATGTGGTCACACATGGCAGGATTTCCTTCCCTGTTATGGCTCCACGAGATTCCATTGTGCATAATGGAATATTACATATGTCATATACAAAGAAATATTATATATCTGGAGATGCCCATTCATTCAACAGACACAGGTGGTTCCCTATGCATCCCAACCACTGTGCATACATATTATCACAGAAACAGAGGTAGACTGGTGGATACAAGGGACCAGGGTGAGGGCGTTGGGGAGAGGCCGGACAAAGGGCGCAGAGGAGTAAGTTCTGGGGTCGACTGCAGTTAACAATACCATATCCTATACTTGGCACTTGTTAACAGAGTAGACCGTAAGCATCCCCATAAAGACAATGCTATGTGAGGGAGGTGATGGATGTGTTCGTTCACACAATAGGTTGTGGTGAATGTTTCTTAGGATGGAGCACGGTCATGGATGTTAAGAAAGGGCCATCCCCTCCCTGGAAGAAACAACCGCAATGGGAAAGAAAGTCGTGTCCCCCTGCCCTTGCCCTCTGTCGCCTACCTCTCTTCTCTCTTCTTCGATATAAGCCTGGGTGCATGAAGCTCTTCCTGGAGTAGGCACAGAGTGCCTGCTGCTAACTGACTAATCTGAATCAGCTACTCCACGAGAGGAAAACAGTGGGTCAGCACCCCCAGCGGTGGCGTGGGGACCGGCGGCTGCAGGGCAAGCCCCTGTGCACAGACCCTGTTCCTGAACCTGTCCCTTCCAAGGCTGGATGAGACCCTGATCCAAAGAAGCAGTGGGCCAGAAACGGCCAACTGTGAGTGCAAACTGCACGAAGATCAGAGCTGGATGCAGGGCTTCAACCCATGAACCGTGAGCCGAAGTCAGATGCTTAAATGACTAAGCCACCCAGGTGCCCCAGGCATTGGCTCATTTTTAAGCACATGACATCAGAGTCCAGAATGCTACTAAAGACAACTGCACAGTGAAAGTTCCAAAACAGAAGAAACTTCTAGAGCCAGGCCTGGTGAGGAGGGCCCTGTTACAGATGAGAAGCCGGAGCGAGCCACTCTTCCTGGTATCTGCGGGCACAGTTCATCTGCACGTTCAGCCAGTAGATGCTCACTGACACGCCCCACCGGGCTAGGTCCTCGGCTCTGTGCAGTGGGAGGGACAAAGATGAATGTGACTTAGTGCCAGCCTTAAGATGCCCCCATCTAACTCGACAGACACATCCTCAGGGTTCGTGAAACCCTTTCATTAAACTACTCTTTTCTGTGGAGAACGATTTAAATGCTTACTCTATGTGTGGGTGGTGTCCCTGTCCACTGGCTGTCATCTGAAGAGCTCACCTTTCTAGAAGAGCCCACTGTGAAGAGTAATGTGGGTGGGTCTCATCATTCCTATTACATCCCCCCCAACTCCCCCTCCACCAACAGAATTGTGTTCTGGACACTGATGCTTGGAGAAGCATGACTTTGACACGGCCTGCCCACCAATGTGCAATCAATCCCCATGTTTCCAAGAGACTGGACAGCGGGCCTGGGGTGGAGCTGTGGCAGGGGGCTATCTTGAGCTACTTTATTGTTTTTTTAAATATATCGTCAAGTTAGCTAACATACAGCGTATACAGTGTGCTTTTGATTTGGGGGGTAGATTCCCATGATTCATCGCTTACATACAACACCCAGTGCTTATCCCAACAAGCGCCATCCCCAATGCCCGTCACCCATTTCCCCCCTCCCCCGCCCTCCCTTCAAACTTCAATACCACCTCACACCAGTCAGAGTGGCCAAAATGAACAAATCAGGAGACTCTAGATGCTGGAGAGGACGTGAAGAAACGGGAACCCTCCTGCACTGCTGGTGGGAATGCAAACTGGCGCACCCACTCTGGAAAACAGTGTGGAGGTTCCTCAAAAAATTAAAAATAGAACCACCCTACGACCTAGTAATAGCAGTACTAGGAATTTACCCAAGGGATACAGGAGTGCTGATGCACAGGAGCACATGTACCCCAAAGTTTAGAGCAGCGCTTTCAACAACAGCCAAATTATGGGAAGAGCCCAAATGTCCATCAACTGATGAGTGGATAAAGAAGATGTGGTTTATATATACAATGGAATAATACTACTTGGCAACGAGGAAGAAAGAGCTACTTTAAACAAAGCCTGGTCTTCAGTGTGTGTGAGTGGTTCTCTGGGACAGGAGGTGTGTAAACGTGGCCTCTGGCCAGACTCCAGCCACGAGGCAATGAACACCCTCCGGGGTTCCCCAAAGCCCACCAGGCTGTCACAAATGGCTACAGAAAATTAAGCAGTTCTAGATCTCCCAGAGGTTCTCCTTGTGGGTACACAAGAGAAATCAAGTGAAGATAATATGGGTTTTTTTTCCAGAGCTACGTCGTTAGTAGAAATATTTCCTAAATTTTATCTTTTAACTTGAATAGTTATTTCATGGCCATCAAAGGCTTCTCAAGCACTTTTTAGAGATGATTTTGTCTCAGAACGGAATTTCATGCCCCATTATCTTGCAATGATTGTAACTTTTACATGATCATTATTCACTTTTTTTTTTAATGGGGGCATTGGGGCACAGGCAGCATTGTGAGAACACTAAGTTGTTTGCCTTACAGATGGGTTCAGAGTTGAGTGCTTCTGAAGGTGCACCTATCCTGTTTCCAATGCTGGTAATGAGAATATTGTTAAATAAAGGTAGAAATTAAAAATTCAGAATATATTTTACATAATTAGTATTTTAAACTTGTGTGATTTACGCACCATTTTAAAGAATGCTTTGCCATACTGTAATTCCCACCATAAATCTCGCCCGTAATATATACATTAAAGCACTCTGAGATTGCTCTAGAATGTGAATTACTAAGTGCTGATGAATAATTTTGAATAATGTGACTGCTTTCACCATTGAGTGGAAAATTAAGATTGTGGTATTGCTCTATTTAGAAATGATTGGTTTGCAAGAGTGAAACTCACAGCTGTTGGCCTCCTCTGAATGATGGTGCTTCCAGAACAGAGCAGAAACTAAGACTCGCTTGCAGGGTTTATCATGCTAAAATGTTCCTATGGCAAAATAATGTTTGCTTCTAGGTGCCCAGACGACCAGTAAGTCTTGGACATCTCCAGGGGAAGGCTGGAGAGCCCTTGTCATGGTGTGTGAGGGTGTGAGGGGGGGCGCATCCATGGGTGCCTGGCCACACGAACTCCATGATGATTCTGTCTGGTTTGTGAGGACAGGAGGTGGGCACTAAGGCGAGGGCATGGCCTCGCATGGCCCAGGGCTCCACTCTGGTCCAATGGAGTGCTTTCCCAGGACAGAGAGCTTTCCTGGGACCCCAGACTTTCAGTGCTAAAACCAGAGAAGAGTCTGGGCCCAGCGGGGACTTCTGGTCACCCTAGATGACGATGATGATGTTGGTGACAAAGAACAGCACAATGATGGTTTTAATAATACTAGTGACAGCAACTGCTAACACATGCACGGCTCCAGCTATGGGCTGGCCCTGTTCTAAACATTTCAGAATGTTAACCTCTTTGACCCTCACAACGATCTCATGCAACACGTATGACTGTTTCTCACTTTACCAATGAGGACAGTGGGGTTCAGGTAAATTAGGTAACTTCTCTAAAGTTACACTTAATAAATAAAGGGGAGTTGGTGCAAACCCTGATGGTCTGGGTCTAATGTCCAGGCTCTTGATCACTTTGCTGATATATATTTTTTTTATTTTTTAATGTTTACTTTTGAGAGAGAGAGAGAGAGAGTGAGAGAGAGAGAGAAAGAGACAGAGGGAGATATAGAATCTAAAGCAGGCTCCAGGCTCTGAGCTGTCAGCACAGAGCCTGATGCGGAGCTCAAATTCACAAAGCAGTGAGATCATGACCTGAGCCAAAGTCAGATGCTCAACCAACTGAGTCACCCAGGTGCCCCTCCCTTTGCTAATATTAAACCAGCAAGAACAACCGCCAGTTCTTGACTGTTTAATATGAATCGGGTTCTTTGCTGGATATTTGATATACTTTGCATGCTTAATGTTCACAAATGTTGTGCAAGGTGCAAATTTATGTCCCGGCATAGAAAGATGTGCCCAAGGTCACACTATTGGTGAGCGAGGCCAAGACTGGACCCACATCTCATGGACTCTAACCACTAGGTGATCTGATGCGGCAGGGGCCCCTCCTGATTGCACTGCCAGCAATCACTCCACACGGCCACACACTCACCGTTCAGTGGCACACACAGCTGGTGTCTCTTGAAAATGTTCTTGAAAAAGCAGTAGAGATTATTAGTTTGGGGGTATATTAATTTTATGATATCTCACAACTTGACTACATACCCTTTTGCTGCCCATGTGACAGAAAGTACTTCTGGAACACATCTGCAGCAATGGCAGCTGTCTAAGAAAATACATTTGTGTGATTGTGTGAGTTGCTAACTAAACTGATGCCTTTTTGGAGACCACTATTCTTACTTGAAAAAAAAAAATGACTGAGAGACCAATTGTGGTGTTTCAGACCCAGGTCTATGGAACCGGTATCAGAATTAGAATGTGGAACACGTCGGGGCGCCTGGGTAGCTCAGTTGGTTAAGCGACCATCTTCGGCTCAGGTCATGATCTCGCGGTTCATGAGTTCAAGCCCTGCATCACGCTCTGTGCTGACAGCTTAGAGCCTGGAGCCTGCTTCGGATTCTGTGTCTCCCTCTCTCTCTGCCCCTCCTCTACTCACATTCTGTTTCTTTCTCTCAAAAATAAATAACAATTTAAAAATGAAAAAAAGAAGATTTTGGAAAACGTCCATTTTTCTCCATGAACTTTACAGCTTCCCAATACTTAATGATTTTTCTGAATAAGTCAGTGGTGATATTGATGAACATGAGATTTTGATATTGTATAATGGTCTATGTCCACATTTGGGAGATCTGCCCCAAGACTCACCAGCACTAACGCACACAGAGTCCGACAGACATCAGCATGTTTAAATATGCCAGGGTACACTTGTGGGTTCATTACAACACCCGAGGTCATCAGTGCACAGTTTGGGAATTACAAAACCATCCAAATACATAAATGAATACTAGAAGATACGAGCAGCATTAGCAAACACCTTGACTTCATGGATCTTATAGAACACCACACTCAACAACCACAGAAGGCATGTTCTTTACAAGGGCATGCAGTGAGCTCCACGAGACAGACCGCACACTGGGCCACAGATTAAGTATCAGTTAGCTTAAAAGTACTGAGATATACTGAGTATGTTCTCTGACTCCAACGGAATTAAATTAAAAATCAATAACAAGATTCCTAGAAAACACAATTCCGTATTTGGAAATTAAACAACACACCTCTAATTAATCCATGGGTCAAGGGAAAAATCAGGAAGTATTTCAAAATCAAATGGAAACAAACATACAACCTATCAGATAAGGTGGTACTTGAGGGAAATGGATAGCCTTAAATGTTTATATTAGAAAAGAAGAAAGGTCTAAAATTGATGACCTAAATTTTCCACCTGTGGATACCCAGAAAACAGAGTGCTGAGTAAATACAGGAATCATAAGGATAACGATAAAAATCCAGGATGCAGGAACCAGATGAGCAATAGAGGCATTTCATAGTGCCCAAACTTGGTTCTTTGAAAAGGTGAACAAAACTGGTCTTACCTGAACTGGTCCACAGAGAAAGAGAGAGACACACACTCCCGATACCAGAGATAAAGGGAGTATGGCCCTCACTTGTATTCTACAAGTGTACACGGAAAATATGGAATACTGGAAGTAACATCGCATGAATGAAATCTGAAAGCTTAGACGAATTGGACAAAGTCCCTGAGAATGCAAATTTAGCACAACTGAGACAAGATGCAGCAGAAACTCTGGATAGATCTCTGTCTTTTAAAAGGAACTGGATTTGTTAGCAAAACCATGTGTAAAGAGAAAACCTCAAGACCACATGGTTTCACTGGTGAATTTTATCAAATATTTAAAGAAGAGGGGTGCCGGGTGGCTCAGTCAGTTAAGTGTCTGACTTCAGCTCAGGTCATGATCTCACGGTTCGTGAGTTCGAGCCCCGTGTCGGGCTCTGTGCTGACGGTTCGGAGCCTGGAGCCTGCTTTGGATTCTGTGTCTCCCTCTCTCTCTGCCCCTCCCCTGCTCGCACTCTGTGTATGTGTGTGTCTGTCTCTCTCAAAAAAAAAATAAACATTAAAAAAAGGTTAAGGGAGAAATAGCACAATTTGTACATAATTTTTATAGAAAATAATAATGTGAGGATAATAATTTCCAAATAATGTTATGAGGATAGCACAGCCCTGACATCAAAAATTGACAAAGATGATATAAAAAAGGAAAATTACAGACCGATATCCCTCGTGAACGTAACACTCCTTGGCCAACATGAACACCTTGAATGCAGAAATACACAAACTGGGAGGCATGTCACAACTAAATGTGGTTTATCCCTGGATCACAAATACATCTTCACATTCCAAAGTCAACATAATTTACCCTATCAGTACGATAAAGAAGAAAACATTTGACAAAATTCAATGCTTATTTATGATTCAGAACTGTCAGCAACCTGTCAGAAACAGAAAGGGGCCTCCTTGATCTACTGAAGAGCATCTCAGAAACCCTACTGCTAACGTCATACCTGTGAGCTATGAAACGCCAGCGCACCTGAGATCAGGAGCAAAGCAGACATACCCACTTCCGCCACCTCTGCTCTACATGAGACGACAGTGTTGGGCCAGCGAGTGGGACAAAGACTGCTTCAGAGACAATCCTAAGGAATCTATAAAAAAAACCCCGTTAGACCTAATAAGACAGTTTAGCAGAATCACAGGATACAAGCTCACTACAAAAAAAAAAAAAAAGTCAATTGCACTTAGCAAACAAGTAGAATATTAAGTTTAAAACTTTAAATAACAAACTCACAATATTCCATTTACAATAGAAACATGGTTAGAAATAAATTTGATGAAATGCACATGACATATACACTGATAGCTTTCAAATATAGCTGACAGAAATTAAATAAGTCCTAAATAAATGAAAACATATAGCATGCACATGTACTTGGAAGACTTGATAATGTTAAGATATCAATTCTTTCTAAACTGATCTATAAATTCAACAAGATTTCAAGCATATCTTAGAAGAATTTTCTGAGAAACTGACCAGCTTATTTAAAAATGTCTGTGCAGATGTGAATAATTTAGAATCACCAAAGCAATCTCAAAAAATAAGAACAAAATTGAAAGTCACCTGACTTCAAGACTTACTATAATGAAAAACACAAGAAATAAGGTGCTGGTGAAGATGTGGAGAAAAGAGAGCTTCGTGCACTATTGGTGGGAATGCAAACTGGTGCAGCCACTGTGGCGAACAGCATGGAGGTTCCTTGAACAATTAAAAATAGAACTACCATGGGGTACCCGGGTGGTTCAGTTGGTTGAGTGTCTGACTGGCTCAGGTTTGTGAGTTCAAGCCCCACATCGGGCTCTGTGAGGACAGCACGGAGCCTGAAGGCTGCTTCGGATTCTGTGTCTCCCTCTCTCTCTGCCCCTCCCCTGCTCACACTCTGTCTCTCTTTCTCTGTCTCTCTCAAGAATAAATAAACGTTAAAAAAAAAATAAAATAGAACTACCATATGATCTAGTAATTTCTACTGCTGGATATTTACCCAAATAAAATCAAAAAGATACATGTCTATTGCAGCATTTACAATAGCCAAGATACGGAAGCGGCCCAAGTGTCCATCAATAGATGAGTGGATACAGAAGACGTGGTCTATGTACATATATGTATACATGTATATATGTGTATATGCTATATATACATATACATAGAATGGAACTTTACTCAGCCATAAAAAAGAATGAAATCTTGCCATTTGCAACAACATGGATGGAGCTAGAAAGTATAATGCTAAGTGAACTAAGTCAGTCAGAGAAAGACAAATACCATATGATTCCACTCATGTGGAGTTTAAGAAAAAAACGAACAAAGAAAAAAAGAGACAAACAAGAAAACCAGACTCTTAACTTTAGACAACAAACTGACAGTCACCAGAGAGGATGCAGGGAATGGGATTGGTGAGACAGGTGATGGGGATGGAGAGTAAACTTATGATGAGCACGGAATCATGTACAGAGATGTGAATCACTCACTCTATGGTACACCTGAAACTCCAATGAGAAACGACCACACCCTCTCGAAATGACTACCACTGAAAAGAATGGCAACATTAAATGCTGATGGGTGTGTCGAAGGACTGGGGCTCTCACACGTTGTTGGTCAGTGTTTCATCCATCTATATTATATATATATATATATATATATATATATATATATATATATATACAGTTTATTTACTTATTTTGAGAGAGAGAGAGAGAGAGAGCACATGAGCAGGGGAGGGACAGAGAAATATGGAGAGAGAGGACCCAAAGAGGGCTATGCACTAAAGAGCAGAGAGCCCGACGCAGGGCTCAGACTTAAGAACTGAGAGATCATGACTTGAGCCCAAGTCAGATGCCTCACCGACTGAGCCCCCAGGTGCCCCAACTGTCGGTCACTGTTTCTAATGAAGCTACATATGTACAGCGTGACCTGGCAATTCTGTGGCCCAAGCATTTTCCCAAAAAAAAATAAAAACAGGTGTCCACAAAAGACTTACACACCCCATAGCTTTATTCGCCGAAGCCAAAAACTAAAAATAATCTTGACATCAGTGAATGGGAGAATGGATAAACACTCCGTGTGTCTATCCACACAATGACTGGGGCTCAGTAACTTAATTGAACAGAGTAGGTACATAACTTGACTGAATCCTGAAAATGATTATGCCAAGTGAAACAAGTCTACAGAAAACAGCACGCAGTATGGTACCATTTATCCAAAGTTCTAGGACAGGCAAAAACAATCTACGGTGGAAAATAACCAGCAAGCGGCTGCTTCTGGGGAGTGGGCAGGGAGCGGGAGGTGATGGGAGATGGGCAGAAGGGAACTTTCCGTGGTGAGGGGGATGTTCAGCATCTCGCCAGGAGTCTGGGTTACTTACACACGTGCATTTGTCAGAGCGAAATGGGATGATTCACTTAAAATGTGTGCATTTAGTTTTATGCAAATTTTACCTCAAAAGAAAATAATCTAAATCAATACTCAACTCTAGTTTATGACATGTATGTTGAAGAATCCAGGGAAATGTGCATTGACTTCCACAAGTGACTCTGAAATACATAAAAAGCATATGATGGTTTGATGCTTAGAGGGGATAGAGAGATGGACGAAGCTGTGATAAAACAAGAATAGTAAAAGCTACATGGAGGAATCTCGTGCAGGCATTCACTGTAAAATTCTGTTAGCTCTTCCGTACATGTGAAGTTTGTTCGGTGGAACGTTGGAGGGGAAACAAAGTAGTGGCTGAGTGCACACTGGGCTCAGGCACTTGTGTCCCGCTCTGCTGGATGCAGCCGGCTCTGCAGACGGTGGCCCTGAGCCCTGAGCCCACCAGAGATGCCCTGTGGCCGGGCGACCTGCTGGGTGCTCCCTGGTCGTCGTCCTCCCTCAGAGGGGTGCACAGCCAGTTGGGCAGGTGGGGTCCAGCACAGACGCCAAGTCATGAGAACACGGGCTCTGAAATCTGATCTCCGGGGTGGGGACTTAGTTCCATTTCTGATGAGCTGTTCAATCTCAAGCCGGTGATGTAAACCCTCTGTGCCAGAGTTTCACTGTCTGCAACGTGTGGGTAATACAGCGCCCTCCTCCTCAGGTTGTCACGAAAAACGTACCAAACCCATGCTTTTAAGCGACTAAGGACAGTGAGTAGCACCATCGTCATTGTCACTGTCGCTCTGTGACTCTCATATCCTCTCCGTTCACCTCCAACACAAGGACACACAAGCACTCCCCAACTCCTTCAGCCAACATCCCAATTCCCCATAAAAGTAACCTCAGAAAATGGATGCCTGTCCCAGCAGCCAGCCCACCTCTGCCCTCAACATGCTCAAATCCCAGCATTTATGCGGAGACTGGGTGCAGCTCCTGGCTTCTCTCTTCCAGTAACCTCACCCTCCATGCCTCAGCCACCCATCCCCACGGCTCTCTCCCGACCCTGTGGCTGGTGAAGCCACACCACCTCCCTACGATCACGTGGAGCACAGCACTCTCCAGACACCACATGTATCTAGACACGTATCAGAGCGACTCACCCGCTCTGGTCATTTTACAGCCAAACCCCAGCCATTTCTGAGAGTCTCTGAGACGCAGATCCGGGGGCCTGTCTGCTGTCCCTCGCCTTCCTTCCTCATGCAGCTTGATCCCTCCGAGGAGTCAACCCCCTTGGCCTCTGCCCACGCGGCCTATGTCCCCAGAAGACCCCTGCCCTGATTAACCCAAATGCTCTGCCTACGTGTGCCTGCACCCACCCAGCTGACTGTGGCAGTAGGCCAGCACAGGCATGTGTCCAGGTCGCTCTGGGACTCAAGGCCGCCCATCTTGCAAGGGCCAGGGGGCTGCTGGCCTCCCCTCTCCCCATGATGGCCTTCGCTTCCAGATCGCCAAGGGAGACAGAAGCAACCAGAAAGAGACACAGGTCCTCCCAGCCATCGCTCGCCTGGCACCCGCGTCCCCATGTCTCCTCCGCCTGCTCACTCCTGCAAACACACACCCGTGTGCCCTGCGGAGGCTGGGGACCCTGTGTGGACACCAGAGGCCTGGGCCTCTCACAGCTTCAAGGCCACCTCTCAACCACGGTCATCCTGTCTTTCGTTACCAACTTTCTCCTCTCTACAGAATTCCTTCTGGCCACAGATGTGCCAAAATGCCTCCCACCTTGAACAAACCACGTAAGCTCCTTTCTCCCACAGCAGGTACCTCACTCTCTTCTCCCCTTTATGGAAAAGGTCTCAGAGGCTGTGACCATACTCAATGTCATCACCTCTGTTCCTCCCATTTTCCCTGAAACCTTCCCACAGAAGGGCGTTCACACCCCCTACTCCCATCACCTCCTCCAGCAAGACCCGAGGGATCCCATCACCAAATCTCACAGTCAGACTGTCACCAGGGGGGCAACCTGCATGTTCTTTCCTCCGCCCCCCAGGGCTCACACTCACCTGGGACACCTCCTACCCTGACGGTCACTGTTCCGTCCTCTTCTTGCACCACTGCTCGTTCCCAGGTGAGCTCGCTCGGGCCACCGGCACCAGCTATGTGTCCATCTCTGTCCTACGGCTCTACCCGCAGCCCACATCACCGACGCAGTCAGACAAACATCCGGGGCACACTTGGCTGTCCCATTTTATTCCTCCTTTCAATTATACAACACAGACTGATTTAGTACCTACCACGTGCCCCACGTTCTTCTGCACGCTAGACACGTATCAGAGAATAAAACAAACACAACTCCCCACTAATATTCTAGCAGGAGATTCTGTTCTGCTATGAAAGACAATTAACAGCGCAAATGACTAGATTACACGATATGTTAGCGGATAACAAGTAGTACTGAAAACATACCGTGGCCACAGGGCAGGGAGCTGGGGGAGAGGGCAGGAGGATGTAGTGCTTTAGAGGATGGTTCAAGGAGCCCTTGGCAGAAGGTTACACTTTATTTTTATTTTTATTAATTTAATGTTTATTTATTTTTGGGACAGAGAGACACAGAGCATGAACGGGGGAGGGGCAGAGAGAGAGGGAGACACAGAATCCAAAGTAGGCTCCAGGCTCTGAGCTGTCAGCCCAGGGCCTGACGTGGGGCTCGAACCCACCAGCCGTGAGATCATGAATGACCTGAGTTAAAGTTGGACACTTAACCCACTGAGCCACCCAGGTGCCCCATTTTACATTTTAGAAGAGACTAGGGAGCTGGCAGGAAGCTGGCTGGAGAGGAGTGTCGTGGGCAGCTGGAGGCTGCAGGGCAGGGAGGGGTATGGTGCAGAGGTCCCGGAGGCTCATGGTCAGGACTTGGAGAGGATTGTAGGGACCCTGACTTCTGCTTGGGGTGACATGAGAGTCCACGGACGGGCTCTGGGCTGAGATACAATGTGGCCCTCGCTGCTCTGCAGGCTGATGGGACATGAACTTGGGTACAGGAGGCGCAGTGAGGGTGGCTGGCTGCCATAACCCAGGCAGGAGTGATGTTGGCGGCCCAGGCCAGAGGGGTGGTGCTGTGTGGGGACAGCACGGGGTTCTGGTCCAACCAGATGCGTTGAAGAATCAGCCATGGGAACCTCAGGGGCGTGTTTGTTCTCAGCGTCCCGGTCAGCATCCTCAATCGCCCCTGATTGGCCCATATTATCTCCAATCCAAATATCCACCTGTATCCATCAATCTAGATTGATTTCACCAAAATATTCTACCCCCAAAAAAGAAAACTGCAGAACAACAGAGGATTCCATTTGCGTAAAAGAAAATATTGACTTTTGCGGGGGGATGTATGCATATGTGATGAATTATAAGAAAAGCAAAGAAATAATTATAGCATTTGGGGTAACAGGAGAAGGGGTACAGTTGATGGGTGTTCATGGGCTTCCTTGTGTTACCTGAGTAGCGTAGAGATCCACTCATTGTCATTCTTTAAGGAATGCACCCAGTATATGTACTCTTCTGTACATATGAAATATTCAAGATCGGATAAGGAAAAATGTGCATTTAGAATGGGAAACGTTCATCTAAATCAGGCTTCTCAAATGTGCATATGTATACATATGGAGATGGCTTATAAGTACCATAGAGATGTATTATATAAATGACATTGTGGTACATGCATACATATTTCTATAAAGGTACATAAGAAATAAAATAGCTAAAAGCTAAAAATACTACTTCTAGAAAATAAGCATACATTGCTTCTCAGCCTTTTGGCTAAGATCAAGTGTAGAAAATGAGTACACAGTGGAAGGTCAAGTGTAGAAAACGAGCACACAGTGGAAGGGGTGGAGAGAACCCCAACTTACACTTCTACATCCACCCCATCTTTGAGATCCTACTTAGAACGGTAGAAACCACACCTGTGTGTAGCATCTATCTTCTACCTTCTTCTCTACATTTGACTTTGTAAAAGTCATATATTGTATATATTACCTTTATAATATTATTAAATAGTGGTTAAAAAATGCTACACTAGGGCGCCTGGGGAGCTCAGTCAGTTAAGCGTCCAACTTCGGCCCAGGTCACGATCTCACGGTTTGTGAGTTGGAGCCCCACGTCTGGCTCTGTGCTGACAGCTCGGAGCCTGGAGCCTGCTTCAGATTCTGTGTCTCCCTCTCTCTCTGCCCCTCCCCCACTTGCACTCTGTCTCTCTCTCAAAAATAAATAAACATTAAAAAAAAATTTTTTTTAAATGCTACACTCAGCAACCTTAAGATTCTGCATCAATAATCACAATGAAAGTAAAGGTATTTGAAATTCCTTGGCCCCAAACCCTGCCAAAACCAAGAATCATCTCGTCAATACCCCAGTGCTGGAGTAGAGCCTGTGGAGCTGTTCCCTCTCATCACCTCCCGTTGTGTGGGAGGGACAGCCTGTGGTCACTGCATCCCCAGACATAAAAGTGTCAGGAGGCGCGTTCAGGCAGCTGTCCGTGGTGCTGCACTGCTGGCCCCTTCCCAGGCCGGAGATCAGGGCCGTCAGGGTCTCTTTATGTCTAATGTGCTATAAAGGCCAATGCTGAGACGGAACTTGGCATCCGGGTCACATTTGGCACAACAAATGAGACCTTGGGCCAGAAGCAATTGACTCCACTAATTTGTTGCAAAGAGGAGTGGGGACACGTGAAAATGGCCATTTCAGATCACGAGTGTCATGAATACAAATGAAAAATAAACTCACAGTGTCTGCGGGTCGTGAAGCCTGTCATGCTTGGCAACTAGGAAGCGGACTGAATTTAAAACCATAATCAGACCTGCTAATTGTTCACTCACTGCCAACCGTCTGAGAAAACAAACATATTAATATGGCTTTGACTTTTGACAAGTACTTGTACGCATCGCCAGATGGGAGCGTACACAGAGATGAGAACACGGGAGGAGAGGAGTAAGGCAGTTTGGAAAACATCAGATAATGTATTGTTTTTTTACGTAACGTTTCCTACCTCTCAAAGAGGGCTGCTGGACTTTCACAGAGATTCCCAAATCCTTCATTAGAAAAACTTTTCGGGGGGGCACCTGGGTGGCTCAGTCAGTTAAGCATCTGACTCTTGATTTTGGCTCAGTTCATGATCTCAGGGTTCGTGAGTTCAAGCCCCACGTAGGGCTCTGTGCTGACAGTGCGGAACCTGCTTGGGATTTTCTCTTCCTCTCTCTCTGCACCTCTCCTGCTCTCTCTCTCTCTCATAATAAACATTAAAAAAAAAAAAAAAAAAGAAAAGAAAAACTTGGGGCACCTGGGTGGCTCAGTCGGCTGAATGTCCGACTTTGGCTCAGGTCATGATCTCATGGTCCATGAGTTCCAGCCCCATGTTGGGCTCTGTGCTGACAGCTCAGAGCCTAGAGCCTGCTTCAGATTCTGTGTCTCCCTTTTTCTCTGCTCCTTCCCCACTCACAGTCTCTCTCTCTCTCTCTCAAAAAATAAAAAAAAGTTAAAAAAATTTTTTTAAGTAAAACTTTTCTTAACACCTACTGGCCTATCGAGAAGAGCAAATAATACAAATATTTTTAAGGATGCTGAACTTTTTTACAAAGCTTAATTTTTTAATTATTGGCTGCTTTGAGGAGCCTTCATAGGGCATATCAATTGGATCAGTAATTGTATAGCACCCTGAAAAAGTCGTTGCCTCAGAGTACTAGTGTCAGAACAAATGATTTCCAACTCATTAGAACTCAACAGAGACAAGAAGAGTGTAAGAATGAACTCTCAGGAGCTGTGAGGCATTTACATACAGCATGCCCAGTCTTAGACAACCCCACAGGTGGATTTCTCAGGGCATATTTCCAGATGAAGGAGTCAGGGAAGTCAGCCAAGTTCTTGGAATATCTCAACTAGTAAGTGCCCAACTTGGATTCAAACTCAGGTCAACCTGTGCCCATCCCAGAAGTCCACACTTCCTTTCAAGCACAGTCTTCAAACATCTTTTTTCTCTTTATGAAACATTCCAGAATTGATGCAGATTCCTTTTGTCCCACGGGTCAGTCAGTGCCAGCCCACAGAGTGATGGATTTCCTTCAGACACTAGAGCCCAAGATTCATCTTCTGGTTCAAAAAATAAAGTTTATGTGCTTCTAAAGCCCGGTGTGTATACTGGTAAGTGAGCTAGGTTGAACAGCCTTAACTCTGACCCTCATCTTCCTCGTCCTTCAGTTCATGGCACCCCTGCCCGCCCATCCCACGCCTGGACCAGTTCGGGGCCCTTGTGCCACCACCTCTGAACCATATCCACAGTGTTCACTTTAAATGTAAACCAGATGTGAGGGCAGAACAGTGCTCCCCACAAAGATGGCTCGTCAGTGGACCGCAGGATGTGGAGAGTACCCTGGGTCACCCAAGTGGGTCAGCCCTGAAGGTGGAAAAGGGAGCAGAGAAAGACTGGCGGGTGCACCGTCATGGGCCTTAACCACCGAGGAGGTGGACTCCAGCCCACGAGGGCCGCTAGTGGCTGGAAGAGGCCAGGAGGTGGGAGTCTCCCCGGGAGCCTCCGAGAGGAATGCGGCGTGCGGGCATCGTGACTTCAGCCCCGTGAGACCACAGGTGAGCCCCGGAGCTGGGAAGAACAGTGTTGCTTGAAGCCACTGTGTTTGCCGTCATGTACATCAGCTGGTGCCACTCCCTGCTTACCAGGCCACAGCACTTTCTCACTGCTGTTCCGAAAATCTCAGCTCCTTGCTGAGCTCAGTGGCCCCAGGTGGGCGGACCTACCTGACATCAAATCCCCCGTGTGTCACGTCCCTCCTCCCCTCTCACTGGACGCCAGGCTCGGGGCCCGTGGTGTTATGATCGGGTTGTCCCTGCCTCGGGGTCTTTGCCCTCGATGCCCCTCCCTGAACCACTCTGCCCCCTTCCTCTCCTCCAGGCCTCAATTTCCACGTCCCCTCCTCAGAGTGTCCTATGCACCGGCAGCAGCAGCTCCAGGGAGTGCTGCAAATGCACATTCTCAAGCCCCGTGGCACGCCGGCCTGATCAGAGACTCTGGGGATGGTGGGTCCCAGGTGCTCAGCTGACTGAGCCTCCTTTCCTCCCCTGGTTCCCCAGGGGGTGGCGGCCTCACCTATCTCCATCTCTGGTACCTAGAACGAGGCAAGCCGCACAGCAGGAGCTCAGTAAATATTTGTCGGATGGATTACTGAATGTATTTTCTAGAAGCCGCCAAGCAGGCACCACGCTATGTATAAAAAGATCCAAACAGCATGGCTCTGCCCTGCAGAACTTACAGTGGAGTGGAAAAGGTCTTTTCTCATGCAGCGTGGTGCACACCATGACAAATGCCTGTGACAGCCCGAATGAGGGCCCCTGAACCCATGTGACGCCTGGCTTGTGCCAAGCACAGGACAGATCGTGTGTGATGCATGTCCTCATCCCTGAAACGTATACTGTCTCCCCTGCTTAGAACATGAGCCCCCCATACGGCTCGTTCAGAGCCACACCTATACCTGGTGACTCCCATCCAGAGGAAGTCATCAAAAATGGGTTGGATGTGGGGTGCCTGGGTGGCTCAGTCGGTTGGGAGTCCAGCTCTTGATATCGGCTCAGGTTGTGATCTCACGGTTCATGGGTTCGAGCTCTGTGTGGGGCTCTGCACTGACAGCGTGGAGCCTGCTTGGGGTTCCCCCTCTCTGCCTCATCCCCACTCATGCGCACTTTGCTTGCTCGCCCTCACTCTCTCCCTCTCTCTCTCTCTCTCTCAAAATAAATAAATAAACTTAAAAAAAATGTGTCAGGGCACCTGGGTGGCTCAATCAGTTGTCTGACTTCAGGTTAGGTCATAATCTCATGGTTCTCGAGTTCGAGCCCCGTGTCGGGCTGTGTGCTGACGGCTCAGAGCCTGGAGCCTGCTTCCGATTCTGTGTCTCCCTCTCTCTCCGCCCCTCCCTGCTAGTGCTCTCTCTCTCTCTCAAAAATAAATAAACGTTATAAGTATATAAATGAATGAATGAATGAATGAATGAATGTGTCAAATGAATGAATGGTCATAGATTCAGAAGACAGAAAAATCTTAGAAGAATGTGGACAAGGCAACCAGGCTTGGGGTGTTCCAGCTAAAAGGTGCAGCCAGAGCAAAAGCCCTGAGGGATGGGCAGCTTGAAGAAAGGCCAGAGGGGTAGCGGCGGGGGCGCCTCCGGTGACCGTGGGGTTGGCAAAGCTGTGGTCCCAGCTGAGGCACGCTGACCCACACCAGGCAGAAGCCTGCGGGGGTAGGGGGGTGCTTTACCACAACCCCCACGGAGAGTATTCCTGTCCAGGATACTCCACACAGGTGAGGGGTCCCCAGTACAGGATGGGGTCCTACAGCGGGGGAGTCACTGGCCGACCCAGCCCCAGGGGCAGACGGACTATCTTCCCCTCCCAGCAGCTGAAGACGCTGCTGGAAGGGGAGAAGAGACTCAGCCCAGAAGGTAAGTGGAAACTTCCCACCTGAACTCTGAAAGTAAGGAATGGGTGGTTTGAACTCTGCTTGAAACCATGCATTGGGAGACATTTAGTCCTTTCAAGGCCATGGGCTAAATAATCTGAGGCTTTTTCACAGAGCAGTGACTCATCTGAGATAGATTCACCACCTCACCTCACAGCTGGCCTTGTGGGGACAAATTTGATGACGTATCTCCCTTCAGTGAATTTCCAATAAAGGGTTTTGTGCACCTCTATTTATTTAAGATGAAAAATACAATAAAGCTCTTTATTATCAAACCTATCCTGATTCAGTCGAAGCCCCACAGGTAAAATCTTCACGTGCCCATGTGTGTAAACAAACACGGGCACTGTGCGCGGGGACAGGCACTTCTGCACACACATGACACTGAGCACACAACGCCATCATATATAAAATTACACCAAAACCCAGGGTACTTTTTTTCTCCTTATCAAAAACGCACTGGGCCATAGCTCTGTGAATATACTTGGTGATCTAAGCTATTCATTAAAGGTAATAGAACAGAAAAATAACTTTTGATACACAGCCATTCCAACATGTTATGTTTTAGAGTCTTTGCTAAATCACATTGTCAGAGTTCACTTTATTTTACTATTGAGTCAATGTGAAAGAATGAACCCTCTCTCTCAGAAATGTCTCTCCTTAATGCTCAGGACCTGCTCTGCTAAGTTTAATACAGTGACAGTTCCAGGCTTAATTTGCTCCTTAGAACAAGCCATTAAGTATGCATTGCAGCTTTGTGCCTGCTCTGTGAACTGTCCCCTTTTCTTAAATACACAGCCACATAGTAAAGGTCCCCCAGGAGGGGATTTGAGCTAGGTTTGGTAGTGAGCAGAAAATCAGGCATAATGTGCAGGCATCCAGAATCTTTCATGTGACATCAGGAATTTTGCAATCATCACCAAGAATCATAAAATACTTAGGAATAAACCTAACCAAAGATGTAAAAGATCTGTACGCTAAAAACTATAGAAAGCTTTGAAGGAAATTGAAAAAAATAAAAAGAAATGGAAAAACATTCCATGCTCATGGATTAGAAGAATAAGTATTGTTAAAATGTCAATATTACCCAAATCAATCTACACATTCAATGCAATCCCAATCAAAATTGCACCAGCATTCTTCTCGAAGCTAGGACAATCAATCCTAAAATTTGTATGGAACCACAAAAGACTCCGAATAGCCAAAGTAATATTGAAGAAGAAGACCAAAGCAGGAGGCATCACAATCCCAGACTTTGGCCTCTACTACAAAGTTGTCATCGTCAAGACAGCATAGTATTGGCACAAAAACAGACACACAGACCAACGGAATAGAATAGAGACTCCAGAATTGGACCCACAAAAGTACGGCCAACTAATCTTTGACAAAGCAGGAAAGAATATCCAAAGGGAAAAAGACGGTCTCTTTAACAAATGGTGCTGGGAGAACTGGACAGCAACATGCAGAAGAATGAAACTAGACCACTTTCTTACACCATTCACAAAAATAAACTCAAAATGGATAAAGGACCTGAATGTGAGACAGGAAACCATCAAAACCCTAGAGGAGAAAGCAGGAAAAAACCTCTCTGACCTCAGCTGCAGCAATTTCTTACTTGACACATCTCCAAAAGCAAGGGAATTAAAAGCAAAAATGAACTATTAGGACCTCATCAAGATAAAAAGCTTCTGCACTGCAAAGGAAACAATCAACAAAACCAAAAGGCAACCAACGGAATGGGAAAAGATATTTGCAAATGACATATCGGATAAAGGGTTAGTATCCAAAATCTATAAAGAGCTCACCAAACTCCACACCCAAAAAACAAATAATCCAGTGAAGAAATGGGCAGAAAACGTGAATAGGCACTTCTCTAAAGAAGACATCCAGATGGCCAACAGGCACATGAAAAGATGCTCAGTGTCACTCCTCATCAAGGAAGTACAAATCAAAACCACACTGATATACCACCTCACGCTGGTCAAAGTGGCTAAAATGAACAAATCAGGAGACTCTAGATACTGGTGAGGATGTGGAGAAACGGGAACCCTCTCGCACTGCTGGTGGGAATGCAAACTGGTGCAGCCGCTCTGGAAAACAGTGTGGAGGTTCCTCAAAAAATTAAAAATAGAACTACCCTACAACCTAGCAATAGCACTGCTAGGAATTTACCCAAGGGATACAGGAGTGCTGATGCATAGGAATCCTTGTATCCCAATGTTTATAGCAGCACTTTCAACAATAGCCAAATTATGGAAAGAGCCTAAATGTCCATTGACTGATGAATGGATAAAGAAATTGTGGTTTATATACACAATGGAATACTACTTGGCAAGGAGAAATCTGGCCATTTGTAGCCAGATGGATGGAACTGGAGGGTATTATGTTAAGTGAAATAAGTCAGGCAGAGAAAGACAGATATCATATGTTTTCACTCATATGTGGATCCTGAGAAACTTAACAGAAGACCATGGGGGAGGGGAAGGAAAAAAAAAAAAAAGAGGGAGCGAACCAAACCATAAGAGACTCTTAAAAACTTAGAATAAACTGACGGTTGATGGGGGTGGGGGGAGGGGAAGGTGGGTGATGGGCATTGAGGAGGACACCTGTTGGGATGAGCACTGGGTATTGTATGGAAACCAATTTGACAATAAATTTCATAAAAGAAAAGAAAAAAGGAATTTTGCAATCATTAAAAAGTCAACTGTATGGGGGCGCCTGGGTGGCTCGCTTGATTAAGCGTCTGACTTCAGCTCAGGTCATGATCTCACGGTTTGTGGGTTTGAGCCCCGTGTCAGGCTCTGTGCTGACAGCTCAGAGCCTGGGGCCTGCTTCTATTCTGTGTTTCCCTCTTAGCCCCCCCCCCCCCACTTATGCTCTGTCTCTGTCTCTCTCTAAAAATAAATAAACATTAAACATTTTTTTAAGTCAACCATATGGCTGTTCAGATGATATTTTCTCCTGCATAGATGGACTGAGAATTAATAAAAGTGACTACATTATTTAACAGACGCAGTAAAGAGATCATCACCAGGTGAGGACCATCACTGCCACCGACGGCTTCCCCGGCCAGATATGGGGACATGTGGGGCCTTCTGAGAATGTGCAAACGCAGAGTATACTGTGCGTACTGGGGCATACTGGGGCATACTGGGGGCAGGCACAGGCTGGCAATTCCCATTCACCTTTGCAAACAACGAACCGCTGCGTTCTGACTCCAGGAATGCCTGGAATACAGACTGGCTCTAATTAACAACCGAGAGAAACGCTGTGGTATCAAATCGATAGAAGAAATGCAAAATTGAACAAATAAATAATGATCAAATGGAAAAGGTATCTGTAACTCCCAGTAAATTATATTTTATGGCATCAAAAACATGCAGGTTTTTTTTTTTTCCCCCAGAAGAAAGGATCTAGAATTTCCAAGGTAAGGAAATTTGGCATAAAATACGAGAGGAAGAAGGTATTGAATTTAGAAGCATGTCAGGCCCAACAGGCACAGAAGCTAAACTAAACAGTCAGGAAAGGCCTCAAATCCCAAATCAGAGCACCCCCTCCAGCATGCTAAGGGCAGAGGCGCAACAGCGTGAGCTCCGGCCACCCGGCCAGCTTTCCTTCCTTCCTTCCTTCTTTCTTTCCCCAAAGGCCCCTACGTCAGGACCTGTGACGGACGCAGGATTCTGTCCTGAGGACATAAGAGGCACCCTCTATTCCCACGTCGCTCTCAGGCCAGCGGGATCGTGGCTCAAAGACAAAGTAACACCCCACCTCAGAGCGGTTTCCCCAACTCAAAACGCAGCCGGATTCCGGCAGTGCCGGTGGGGTGAGACCCAGGGTCCCCAGCCCTCCTCTCTGGCACTCCCCCACCTGCCCCACCCCCGATCTTCCTTCTGGGCTCCCAACCAGCTTCACTCCAGCCTCAGGGCCTGCACCTGTGCCCTCCACCTGAAATGCTCTTGTGCTCCGTCACTGAGTGGCCGGCTCTCCGTCCATCACCTGCCCCTGCTTGACTTCACGCCGGGTGAGCTCCCGTCGAGGCAAACAGACAGCCTCGTAGACAGAGGCGTCCAAGCAACCGCTGGACACGTGTGGTGAGGGCAGTGCTCTGAGGAGGTGGTTTCGGCGAGCCCCGGCTCTGTTCGCCCCTTGGGTGGCGCTGCTGGTGCTCAAGGTCACCCAGAGTTGCAGAGCAGGGGCGACACGGGGAAAGCCAGAATTCTCACCGTTCTTAACAGCATTCAGCTGCTTTTCCTCAAAACAACAACAAAAAACCAGAACACAGAAAAACTTGTGTTCCTGGAAGACTTTGATTAACTTCTAGAGTTGTGGAAAAGCTTCTTCTGACCATTTCGGCCATCTTTTCTTAGTGGGAGAGCGACATTCAGAGGTCGTTACGCTGTTGTTTCCCTTCTCTCTCTCTCTCTCTCTCTCTCTCTCTCTCTCGCATTTAAACTCCCCTCTTGGCTGCATCAACCTGTAGGCAGCTTCAGTACTTCCCTTTGAAAACTCCTCCCGCTTCTCTCGAGTGCTCCCCCAGCTACAGCCTCTGGAGGCATCTGAGGGCGCCAGACCAGCTTCTCAGGCGCATCCACCGCCGCGTCCGCTCCACGCTGCTCCTGCCCCTCTGCTGGCCCGGGACCCTCCCCAGGGTCTCCAGAGGCCTCCACCCGCCCACACCCGACCGCCATCCTCCAGACCCTTGCTGGACCTCCCAGCGCCGACTTCCTTCCAGAAACACTCCTCCCCTGGCTACGGTCTCCAGTGTCCTGCCCGCTGCTCCTCGGCCTGCTGGTAAGGCATAGTCTCTTCTACCCAGCTGGCAGCCAGGGCATTCATCAGAGACAGAGGAGGGGAGAGAGAGGAGAGACAGCGGGAGACAAAAGAGAGAGAGAGACAGAGACATGGAGAGACAGCGGAGACAGAGACAGAGAGAAGAGTGGAGTGAGAGACAGAGAGATGGTGGGCCTCACTCCCTCACGGGTGACGTCCTCACTGTCGCCCTGGAACCTCACCCAGGCCCTGGCCTCAGCCGCACAGGAATGTGTGATTCTCACATGATTTTCTCCAGCCCAGCCCCCTCCTCTGATCTGCGGCTGGCGTCTCCCACTGTGACCTTGACCCGTCCTCTAAACACAGGAGCAGGGGGTCCCCAGTAAGTACTGACCTCCTGAAAGCATTGACACGTGACCTGGGCTGACAGACCGTCCACTCAGGCCCTGAGACCCTCTGGGACTGCTAGTCCCTACAACTTTTTCCAAATCCCCTGTAACTGGTGGCCTCACAGGCCTTTTCCCTATACCTGTTCCCCTTGGGGTGTGTCTGTGAGCAGTTCCAACATCCATCCCATTTGAAAGACAGGACCCCAGCAATAATCCCCGGAACACTGCTCACCTACACTGTCCTCGCCGGGCCCTTGCGACATGCTCCCTGCTGACCATCTGGCCGGGGACCTGCTCAGAACTGCTGACCATCCCAGCGGGGCACCTGCTCACACCTGCTGACCATCCTGACAGAGTCCTGCTCACACCAGCCCCCTGCAGCTGGCTGGGCACAATCTGTCTGAACCTGCTATCAGTGAAGTCAGCCTGTAGTTGAAAGGAACAAACACTACAACCACTGTTGTTACACCTGAGAAGAGGTGGTTGGCACTTCCCAGTTGCCATCACTCCATGAGCACCTTCAAATGTAGAGATGCTTCCTTGCGCTGACATAGCCATGCGGAGCACCTGCCTGGTTTCAAGTCCAGAAGTCAGTCAGGAGAACCTCCCTTCTCTCTCATCCAGAAGTCAGACAGGAGAACCTCCCCTGTCTGGTCCAGTAATCAGTCAGGAGAACCTCCCCTCTGTCTCGCCTGGAAGTCGGTCAGGAGAATCTCCCCTCTCTCTCCTTCACAAGAACCTCCCCTCTCTTTCCAAAAATCAGTCAGGAAAACCTCCCCTCTCTCATCCAGATGTCATTCAGGAAAACCTCTCCTCTCTCTTCTCCAAGAACCTCCCCTCTCTGGTCTAGAAGTCAGTAAGGAGAACCTCCACTCTCTCTCTCTTCCCGAAGTAAGAAGGAGAACCTCCCCTGTCTGGTCCAGAAATCAGTCAGGGGAACCTCCCCTCTCTCTCATCCGGAAGTCGGTCACCAGAACGTCCACTCTCTGGTCCAGAATTCATTCAGGAGAACCTCCCCTGTCTCGTCCAGAAGTCAGTCAGAGATCCTCCCCCCTCTCTCATCCAGAAGTCAGTCCAGAGAACCACCACTCTCTGGTCCAGAAGACAGTGAGGAGAACCTCCCATGTCTCTCATCTGGAAGTCAGTCAGAAGGACCTCCTCTCTCTCTCATGAAGCCCCCACACTGAAGCCAGAGTGTCCTAACCAAGAACCAATCAGACCATAGCCTGTTCCTGATCTGAATTCCCACGAACTTGCAAAAACTTCTCCATTGTGGCCACTGGATTCCCACATGGGTCATTTCATTCTCGCAGTTCCAAGGGGACAGGTGTTTGGAAAAGGAGGAATGGCCAACATCGTTAATTGTGGTAAAGGCATGTAGTGCAGTGAGTACTAGAATGTGTGGAGTGCATTCACAGGATGGAAGCCCTCTGCATCCCGGAGCAGAACAAGTTCAGCGGCCGTCCCCTCCTAGGAAGGGAGGCAATGATCTGTTCCCTGATTCCCTCTCAGCACCTACGTCACATATGGCATGCAGTCGGTGCCCAATAAGTGCATCAAGTGAATGACTGAATGTCAGGTGTGATGGGCACCATCCCAGAGAGGAGGGCAGCTGCCCGGCAGGACCCTTACCTCCGCGCCCTCTGTGGGCAAGGAGGACACCACGGAGAGCATCCCACGTCTACGTACATTGGGTGAGTCAATTCAGAGAGCGTGTGATGTGTCTGCAGCTCTCCGTGAACGGCCCGTTTGCCTCTTGGTTGGCCTCACGTTCACGGGTCTTGCGGTGCCTTGATGTGGAGGACTGTGCTATAAGCTTCACCGTAAGCTCATGATACTTTGGAGGCTTCGCTGTGAGTCTGCTCCCGGGGCGGGAGGCGGGACGCTGCCCTCATGACACACAGTTTGTTCCTGGTCTTTTGATGCAACCGTGAAACAGTACTCGTTTATTCTTCTTTTTAAAAATTCCGGGTTATAAATTAAGAAATGAGTCCTGGAATCAGGAGGAGGCTCCTGCGTGAGGTCTTGTGATTCTTCCACACTCACCTTCCCCGCTTCAGGATGAACACAGCCAATCCCGGCGCGGAATGGGAGAGTAGTGGAGGGTATCCAACCGCTGTGGGGAGTGGAAGCTGTGATTCTGAAATCATTGTTCCGGGGCTTATTGCAACAAAGGGCCAATCAGCAATCTCCAAAAGCGGCCACAGGTGAGCTGGGGAGCCCCTCGCTGCCCTGCCGGCAGACTGGGTCTCAGCTTCCTGCTGAGACGGGGGCCCCGCCCTCAGCGCCCTGCCACCTGGGCTCCCCGGGGCAGCGGGGTGTTCTTCAACACAGCCCACAAGGGACAGCCTCCTCACCAGACAGATGTCACAATCTTTTGTAGGGCAATACCAGAAACGACATTCCAATCTTTGCCACATTCGGTGGCTGAAAGCAAGCCACGGATCACGTCCACACTAGAGGGAAGGGAATTCCAGGGACATGAGTTCCGGGAGGTCATCTTACTCTGCCTGCCACGCCTCTAGACCCCAGTCCCCAGCAAAGGGTCTGAGGAAGAAGAACCCACAGTCCTCACAGTAAAACACGCATTCCCCTGCACCTTGCACGCCAACGTCAGTTTTAGGAAGACGCGGCGAGGCAAACGTTGTTAGCCAGCGCCTAAATCATCCAGGTGTTTTTAGCCAAGTGCAAAGCTACTTATTTACCGAGTAAGAAAAAAAACAATCCCGGGCCTTGTTAAGTCTTCAGCTCAGTGCCAAGCAGCATGCTTCGGTGTAGCGATGAGAACATTAAATAACAGAAACACAAAACAGCAGCAACAGCCATTTTTTTAAAGGAATTTTGTAAATTTGAAGTCCAATATAGACGCTAATAATTGTTGTATTTACTCTGAATAACTCATCATAATGCCAAAGGTCTGGCTCATTTTTCCTGTCTGTTCGGTAAAGCGTGTGTTTATAAATACATGTTGAGGTTCCCAGAGAGCGGTGTGCTCCATTCTTCATTCTGAGAGACAATTGATTAGCAGTACCTTGAAGTCATTTTTCAAGGAATAACCATCAATATTAACAGCTGCCAGCCTTTCCCATTTATAATCAGCTAAAAACAGTTCTTCCCCATGGGGAAAATGTTTACATTTCCAACCTGGGATTAGTTTCTAACTCCCAGGGTAGGAATCAGGCATTATGTTGTGGTTCCTTAGAGATTCAGCTGTCCAAACAGCAGCTGACACGGAGAGCTGTGTGCACATTCGGAAGGGGGCTGATTAGCGTGTGCACCTGCAGAGCACATACACTCCTTGCAACCTTGTTCTCCAGCACCGGCATTCTGCACAGGGCTGGACACCAGTGGGGCAGGGCAGAAGACACCCACCACTCGGGGTCAGAAGGACCTGAGCTTGAATTCCTGCTCCCCCCCCCCCCCCGCCCCCGCTAACTTACTCATGTCCCCAGGCAATTGCTTCAACTCTGAGTCTCAGGCTCCCCCGGGCAAACCGTCGAGGGCACACCACCATTCTGTGGGGTGCTGCAAGGGGGATGTGTGTGAAGTCCCGTGGCATTAGATAACATTACTTATGCTATTAGAATTTGGCAGGTGGAACTCTGCGGGTTTTGGCACTGTTTTTGAAAACTTTGTTTTATGAAAAATTCCAACCGTAGACAGAAATAGAGAGAACAGAATAATGAGCCCCATGCATCCATCAACGGGGATCGACAATTACTAACTCATGCCAATTTGATTCCTTCCACACCCACAAACACTCCTCCTTCAAATTATTTCAAAACAGAACTCAAACATCATTTCGTCTATAGATATGTCAAAATGTATCTCTAAAAGATAGAGGCTCCTTTACACACAATCTCAACACTATACTGCACTGAAAGTAATAATCTCTTAACACTACAAAACATCCAGCTGGGAGTTGATTTCCTGATCATCTTATGTATTCTATTTTTTTAATGCTTATTTATTTATTCTTGAGAGACAGAAAGAGAGAGAGAGAGAGAGAGAGAGAGAGAGAGGGAGGGAGGGAGGGAGGGAGGGAGAGAATGTCGGGGAGGGACAGAGAGAAAGGGAGACACAGAATCCCAAGCAGGATCCCATCTGTCAGCACACAGAGCCTGATGTGGGGCTCGATCCCATGAACTGTGAGATCACGACCTGAGCCGAAACCAAGAGACAGACACTTAGCCGACTGAGCCCCCCAGGTGCCCCACTCGCCCCTTCGATTTTAAACTCAGGCCAGGACTTTCCAACCCTTGAAGTGTTGACATGTGGGGCTGGGCAACACTTTGCTGCGGGGCGTCCCGTGCATGGGAGGGTGTTCGGCGGCCTCCCTGGGCTCCGCCCACGTGATGCCAGGAGGACCCCTCCCCTCAGTGGTGGCCACCAAAACTGTCTCCAGATGTTGAAGAGGAGGCCTCACCTCCTGTGGAGAATCGCAGATTTGGAAGATGAGAGGCACTGCATCAGAAACAGTAAGAGATTGCCAGTCTTTTCTAGCGGGGCGATGAAGCCCCCAGCCCCTCAGTTTCATAGTCATTTGATAGGGACTGAGCTTGAACCGCACACTCCCTGCAAACCATAGAGCACAGTGGTGGTTTGCAAGGGAGCTGGCAACTCTGGGCCACGTTCCCTGCACTAGATTCAGTTCTTTAAAAGTACTGGATACAAGGTTTTGCAACAGAAAAATAGGCTTGTATGTTGTGTTTCACTGGTGGAAAGAGAATTGTTTTCTCTTAGCTGCCCCCCCCCTGCCCCGCCCAGCCAGTCTGGTGACAGCTGAGACAAATGAGCGAAGCAGGGCCCACACGACCTCACCTGTGGCAAGAGCATGCTCGTGGCAGCCCCGGGGAGATGACAACCAAGAGAGGAGCTCACTGCCGTGTGCTCTCCCCGTCCCCACCCCCGCCCCCATCCCCAGCCACCAGCAGGAAGGTGGCAGCTCACTTTGTGGGGACGGGAGCCACGCTGGCCGAAGGTGACACTCTGTGTTCAGAACACTTGTGTGATGCTCACACCCGCCTCTTTGGGGCTCCACAAACATGCCACCAGCCATCATCACGACCGTCCTCCATCCGGCCTGCGTGTCCTGAAACTGGACGACCTTCATTCAGGATCAGGATCTGGAGACTGGTGGGGACAATGGCAGGACCCCTTAGTCTTCCAGGGCCCAGATTTGACTGGTATGTGAGAGTCAGCTCAAGGCAGGGTTCTCTGTCCCCTGAGTAGGAGTTCATCCGTCTATGGGAGGCTCGTGAGAACATCCTGGCGTGTGTGTGTGTGCACACACACTCGCACACACCTCTCGGGGATGCTACAACGTTGTCAGCTCTGAGCACGCGATGCATGAACTCTAGGCAAATGTGTTTAACAAACTGCAGGATTTTGAAGGGGGAAAAAGGATACTGATGCTATCTCTGCCCCAAATTGGTTTAAGATCACCAGTAAAGGTAAGAAGGAGTGGTCTCAAACACCAACCACCCCTGGAATACTGAGAGATTTGCCAAACTCATAGTGAACGAGAAACACAAGAGCAGAGACTAACAGAGACATTCCTGATGTACCGAGAACCTGGAACGGCACTCTGTGCCCCTCATCCTTCATCATGGCCCTGAATCTCCACAACCATTTCGGGAACTAAGCATCAGCACTGCCCCCTTCTCAGAGATGAGAAAACAAAGGCTTGAAATCTTCCAGCCATGTTTCCTTGGTCTGACAGCTAAGAAGGAGCGTGATGGGCGCTGAGTTCTCCCATTCCACTTCCCCAATCTTATTTAATAGAGAGGATTGCTTCTGGAACATGCACAGGAAAGTAGCCAGCAGGCCTTTCATGATAGACGGTGCTTATAAGATAAACATCGATTCGGTTGGAATGACGCCCTCCACCTCCCCCGCCCCCCCCCCCCCCCCGCCGTAGATATATAGCTTTTTGCTTTTAGCGTTTCCTCTCCTTTACCTGGAAAAAAAACACACATTGGCATATCATTTGAAAAGCTTACAAATGACTCTTGCAAGTATAATAACACCACTGATCAGTAGACTTGGAGATGAGGCACGCGCTGGGATAAAATTATTTTTCTCCCAAAGGGACAACACACTTAGCGATAAAGTGCCCATCAGCAGATCCTGCCCAGCAGTGAAAACACAGGCTGTGGACACATAACTAGGGAGGGTGTGCGCAGTGCTCTCAGCTGGAATGCAGAATTATTTTATTTATGAAAAAGCACTTGCGAAATTTTGCTGAGAGAGGGGCTTACTTGGGAAGGAGAGTGCTTTCCGCTCAGATTTCTTTATTGCTACGCCACAGAACTCCAAGCGCTGCCCAAAAAACTGTCATCGTCAAGTCTGCGTTTCGGGGATCAGGAGCGAAACATAGAAACTGACTCCCGGCAGGCTGCAACTTGATAACCACCCTCTAAATGAATAACCAGCTTCTTCTGTCACTCCTCGTGGTAGCTTAGAAATTAACACTCTTTAGAGTCCCAGATGTTCAAGAGAAGCCAGTGCAGTGTCACGGTGACGGAGGGAGGGTGGCCAGAGGTGGGAGACGCTTCTGTGGATTATGACAGCAGTGCCTTGTTTCCATATAGTTCCTGCTTTCAGACTGAACAGATGGAACCTTCACTCCCTACACAGTACGAGATATTCCTCCCCAAATGATCATCCTTGGTGCCATGTCCCAGGCCAGCTTGGGGCCATCGCTGTTCCCCACAAGCCTGTGCCATGAAGTCTCGGGGAGGGGGAGTGAGAAGAGAGGTGCTTCTTTCTAATGCACCCTGACCTTCCTCAAGCCACACAATCCCCAGTGTCAGAGGACAAGTCCTGATGGGCCCAAGTCTTTCGTTTTCAAAGTGTGGTCCTCAGACACCCAGGGCACCACATCTTCAGAACCACTGGGTTTTCCACCTAGAATTAAGGATTTGGGGGTACGGCACGGAGCCCCAGGGAGTCTGGACGTGGCTTATTTGCAACACTAAAGAGTGAGCTCCGACCACTCAGGATAAGCTGTGAAGACTTGTGGTATCTCTCTACTGATGCTTCTCCATGCTTCTCCCCACCCATCCCACACCCTGCGGGGGCAGGCAGTATGGCAGGGACTAAGTTGACGGAGGGACCATGGGGATTTACATGGTTTTGGAACTTATAAAACTTGCTCAGAGTTTTGCCTCCTGGCTCAGGCCGGGTCCAGGACATGGCTCAGTCCCCACATGGCCATAAAACCAGCTCTGAGGCCACAGGCCAAATGGTTTCCATCTTTTTTTTTTTTTTAACGGTTATTTATTTTTGAGACAGAGAGAGACAGAGCATGAATGGGGGAGGGTCAGAGAGAGAGGGAGACAGAATCTGAAACAGGCTCCAGGCTCCGAGCTGTCAGCACAGAGCCGGACACGGGGCTCGAACTCAAGGACCGCAAGATTATGACTTGAGCCGAAGTCGGATGCTTAACCAACTAAGCCACCCAGGCCCCCCCAAACAGTTTCCATCTTAATTCACCCAGCTCCGGGGCCCATCGCTGCAGCTGTGGAGGCAACTTGCATCCCACAACCTGGCTTCCTCCTTGCACTTTGCTTCATGAGGCCCCAGAACACAGGAACTGGACTGTTCTCCAATTCCCTGCTGGCAAAGTGAGCTCTTCTCCACTCCTCAGTCGTTGCATTGAAATCGTGGTGAGGCGGGGGACCCCGGCACCCTGTTCTGGCCCCCAGGCCTGTCTGTCGACAAGAATGTGAATTAGGAACCGGTTTTCCTGCCCAGCAGAGGGGTTCGTTCTCCTACTGCGTAAAACGAAGACTCTTGTTCAGGCTCGTCCATCCCTAACACACTGTTCCAGCAAGGCACAGTAAGTACTTCATCCTGTTAGACATCGGATGGGCCCGTTACATGGACACAGTGTAGCAACGGGGCTCGTCCTGTCCTCCGGGAGATAAAACAGTTCTCCCATGAATTCACTAACACACTCATTGAGCATTCACGATGTAAACGGCCAAATGAGGTTTACTGAGAAGCCAGAGGTGGGACCCTTGTCCTCACAGCTGCCAGGTAGCTGTGGACAGTACCGCTGAGCTCCGAGAGACAGCAGGCAAGGACCCGGCTTAGTGTAGCACTAGGTAACCCGTCCAGACAGGGAAGGCCACTCACATACAGGGGAAGACACTTCTCCAGGTGGGGGAGGGCTCAAAGGAGGAGGTCCAGGAGAAGAAGGGGGACATGAGCAGGGTTGGGAGGGGGACGGGCTGCATCTGCCCCCTCGCAGCACAAGGAGGGGGCTTGGTGGCCCCGGCATTTGGTGACGTGAAGGCGTGGGCTGGGTAGGGAGGCAGTTTGTCCACATCACTCTGCCCTATGAGTCCGGCCCATGTTGACTCTCCCAGACCCCCAACCAAAGACGGCTCAGAGGCCTCCACCTCCCGTCAGCCGGTGAATTATGACGGAGGTGGTGGGCATGGGGGCCGGGGGACGTCCCTCTGTAGGAGGAAAGGAAGGAGACAGATGTGCCGTCATGCTGGGCAGCAAATTATCCAGGAGGCGACGGTGGGCCTGGAAAATTCACATTTGTGCATATTCACAGAGCCTTGCACACAACATGGAAACACAAGACTCTAGCAGAGAGGAATATGTTCCTTAAAGGGGAATTTGTTCATTCTCGGAGGAAAAGCTTCACAGTTGGTAGAAAGAAAGTGGACTAAGTCATAGATTCAGAGGAACAGGATGGGCCAGTGGAAACTTAAAGAGAAACCAGCCAGACAAGGAGGGGCTGGCACAGACTTGCAGAAATGTCTTGAAGACCAAAGCGGGGAGGAGAGCAAAGGGCACTCAGCTGGGGCCAGACTTCCTTCACTCTCAGTTAGCTGGTGATCAACCCCCTCAGGATGGAAATGATTTAACGGTGAGCAAACCCACACGTTCATGGGTGAAAATACCAGCGAGGCAGGACCACCCTGGAGGCCCTTGAGGGAGGCATTTAGAGAGGGCTGTTCACCAGGCAGGGCAGCCTGGGGGTCCGCACTGGGTTAAGCCGGGGGCCACCCACAGGCAGACCTGTTCTTCTGCTTAACTGTAACAACTTCCTGCACAGGCTGTGCGCACACTCTCATCTTCGCGTTTGCTGGACTCGGCACTGGAGACCGGCAGGACCCGCTCACCCGGTGCCCGCTTCATGTTGTGGGATCGCACTAGCAAGCCCCCCTACTTCTCTGACCTCCCTGAGGGTCCCATCAGCAGCGGGATGTGACGGTCACAGGGGAAGGGAGGCCCGCCGGCAGTCATGATGACTCTGCGTGGCACATCCTCAACTGTCTGCGGTTTCAGGCCAGTGCTGGCAAAGGTACTCCCTGGTGAACTCGATCTTCCCCTGTGAGCCTCCCTCCCACACCTGGAGGGAGGGCCCCTCGGCACAGTCTACATCCCCTGTGACGTTAGACTCTCCCCATGTCCACCTCTAAGCCGGGACCTGGGGAACAGAAGAGGATACACTCTGTAGCCACGAGCCACCCAGCAACCCGGGAAGGGCGGTATGGCACATGCTCCCGAAATCATTAATAGTCTTGGAACAATCCCAACTTCTAATCCCACCGATGAGGCCCTAGCCCCCGAAACAGCCGGATGTGCGCAGAAAGACAGAGGTAAATCAGTGCACTTGGTGGCTCGACGACACATTTTGCGTTGGCACTGCTGGGGGCGGGACGCTGCTGGCATCTGCTGGGTGGAGGCCAGGGATGCTGGCAGATATCCTGCAGCGGCCGGAACAGCTCCCGTGGCAAAAAGTAATCCTGCCCAAAGTATCAATGGTGCTGTTGCGAGAAACCCTGATGCAAAATTGTGTTCATCGCAATGATTTCATAGTAGAGACAGAGAAAAAAAAAAAGGAAACGGCCTAACTTTCCCAACATAGAGACTTGGTTAAAATGCATTTAACAACTGGAGAATATCAAGTTAAAATACCTTTTAAAAAGTTCACTTTTTAGGAAAATTTAATGGCATGAGAAAATGTTCCTGGTATATTGCCAAGTAAACTGGTCAGTGCTTCCCAAGGGTTCTGGAGGAAAGACTGACAGGCGGGCCTCAAGGGAAATACTCCAAGTGACACTGTAATGGCGGACGGACATCACTGCACGTCTGTGGAAGTCCGCAGAGTGTACCACACCGAGAATGAACCCTAAGGCCAAGTGCAGGCTTTACGGTTAATGACAGAGGATCCCCACTGACCCAGCGCCCACACCTCCTGCACCCTCCCAGGCAAGCTGCCAAAGGGAGGAATGGGGGAGCAGGGGGGAGAACATACAGGGGGAGCCTTGGCACTCCCCACGTGTTTCTCTGTGGAACTAAAACTGCTCGATGAGTCCATTACTTAAAATGATGATAAAGGAGGCTACGGATATCACGCTGTCCATTCCACTGTCGCCTTGATGACATCAGGACTCCTCACTCAACCCCCCACCACCCCCACCTTCCAGGAGGATGACCGAGGACTGAGGACAGACACGCCGCTGGAAATTTGGGAGCAATCACCTAAGTGCAGGGATGACGGCCAGGCGCCTCTTCAGATGGGGAACTCACAGCACTGGCTCGCCTCTGTGTCTTCCACTGCCAAGGTGACAAACGTGCAATCTCTCTCTCCCTCTCAGCGCTCAGCCTCTGGGGAGGGGTGGCGCTGGGCCTCCCGCCCCGCCAGGAGGACGCGGGGCTCTGCCTCAGCCTCCTCAGACCGTGGGGCCCGGGTCATTCGCGGAGGAGCTGGGCATCCCAGGGGACCTGCACGAAGGGGAGACTCCGTCGCCCTCCCGTGCCAGCTCACTGGGGCTCTGCGCCCGGGGTTCTGGCCAAGAGCGCCTGGGCTCGGGGAGGGTCTGGGCAGCCCGGGGTCCTGTGTGCAAACCACATCTTAATCCCTGAACCACCTCCCCAGGCTAACAGAGACTCCCGACGCATCTTGGAAGCACGTGCCTGGACACATGTGCCCGCAGCTGCGAGGAAAGAACCACAGACTGAAACATTAACAGGACTCACGCAGTGTTTAGTTTGGGAAGGTGGAATTGTGGTTCACTTTCTCCCCAACATTTTGTTTTCAAAATTTCAAGCCTAGGGGCGCCTGGGTGGCTCAGTCGGTTGAGCGTCCGACTTCGGCTCAGGTCATGATCTCACGGTCTGTGAGTTCAAGCCCCGCGTCGGGCTCTGTGCTGACAGCTCGGAGCCTGGAGCCTGCTTCGGATTCTGTGTCTCCCTCTTTCTCTTCCCCTCCCCTGCTCATGCTCTGTCTCTCTCTCTCTCAAAAATAAATAAAAACATTCAAAAAAAAATTTTTGTTTAAATTTCAAGCCTACAGAAGAGTGAAAAGTACAGCACTCACTTGCATCATTCGTGTGTGTTTTATGTATCTACGTGGATATACAGATATGGGACATTTATAAGTATGTATATAGAAACACAAATATTATATATGAATATATATAAATTATATAAATGTAATATACATTTATAAAATAATTACGTAGGGAATTTTAACAGAAGAATCATGTGTATGTGTATATACATAAATGCACTTTTCTTCTTTTTGGCTGAAGTGTTAGAAAGCTCCTTTCAGACACCACGTCCTCTACCCCTGTTACTTAAGCATTGAGCACCTTCCGAGACCCAGGGCATTCTCCAGTGACATCCCTGGCCTTGGTGTTGACAGGTCTGGTCCCTTGCACTGGGGGCCCACCTGTGGGGTCAGGAGGGCACTGTGCTCCCCAGGGTTCCTCTTCCCTCCCTTCCCACCCCAGCCCCCTCCCCCCTCCACCCCGCTCCTGCCAGTCTCCCCAGGATCACTTTCCTACTGAAGCACCTGCTCACGGATCCTCTGCTTAGAGTGTGCTTCCGGACACCCTGGCCCAAGATGCAGCGTCACCAAGAGAGAGGTCACTCCACAAATGAGCCCTTGCAAATGCAAGACATGCTTTTCTTTCGAGTCTTCTATTTCCTTCTTGTGTTGTTATCTAGGTTGAATTTATGAAAGGAAAGCACACCCAGGCTTCTCAGGGCAAATAAGAAACGTTACCAATGTCCTCAAATATTTGAAGGCAGCTCAGGAAACGTGGAGTTCAGCGCCAACAACTTCTGGAGGCAGCTAGGCTCGTCGCTGAGGAAGTCACACAGGGAGAACGTGTCGCTATTTCATGCTCGCGGCGCAGAGACTTGCCCCTGGAGACCACACAGGGCAAGCCCCCATCTGAGGCGTGAGTACGTCTGCAGTAACCCACGGGGGCCCCTGCCTCTGGAGACAGCCTACCGTTTGCTGAGCTACTGCCGACTGCTGGAGATGCTTTTCTCCCCCCCGGCTGAACTCCTCTTGAGTGCCAACTCCACCCAGGGACCCCAGCTCTGGCTTCCTTTTTTTTTTTCTTTTAATGTTTGTTTTTTATTTTTGAGAGTGGGGGAGAGGGGCAGGGAGAGAGGGAGACACAGAATCCGAAGCAGGCTCCAGGCTCCGAGCTGTCAGCACAGAGCCCGACACGGGGTTTAAACCCACGAACTGTGAGATCATGACCTGAGCCACAGTCAGACACTCAACCGACTGAGCCAGCTAGATGCCCCAACTACAGCTCTGGTTTCTAAAGCCACAAGGGGAACAAATAATCCCTCCTTTCACACGCGAGGCTTTCGGAGGTGGCAGAAAGCTAGCTCTCCGGCTCCACCTTGTCCCCATGCTGGGTGTATGTGGCCTCGACCACACACTGTTCATTCCCTCATCCAGCAAACGCTTCAAATGCCCACCACGCATCAGGTGCCACGGTCGGTGCTGGAGACAGAGTGGCGAACCAGACAGGCAACCTGAAGCTTATGAACCAGCATGTAGACGATGAGTGTCTGTTCCTCATACTGCGGGGTCCAGTCCCACAAAGTCACCCTGCAGAACTTCCAAGCCGAGGGCAGGGAGAAGACTCTTGCACCTTTCTCCTTAAAACGTTCCCCAGGAGTCTTCTGCAGAACACAAGATCCCAAGAGATGCTCCCCAAACAGAGGTCCTAGGAGCACGTGAGATTAGCAAAGGCCATCACATTCACTTCTGGAGTCACAGCACGTGGTGTGTTAGAAATTCAGCATCTTCCTGTTGTGCAACATCTATTTGACTTCTTTTAAAAAAATTTTTTTAATGTTTATTTGTTATTGAGAGACAGAGCATGAGCAGGGGAGGGGCAGAAAGAGGAGGAGACATGGAATCCAAAGCAGGTTCTAGGCTCTGAGCTGTCAGCACAGAGCCTGACGCAGGGCTTGAACTAACAAACCGTGAGATCATGACCTGACCCAAAGTCGGACGCTTAACCAACTGAGCCACCCAGACACCCCTATTTGACTTCTTTTAAACCAGTGTCTCCCCAACCTATTGGAACCACACAACTCAGTCTTTTTTTGGAAGAGGAGTTTTCCTGTTTTATCTCTTGCAACTGGAATGCCTTGAAGCATTCTTGCTTTGCCCTCTCCTTAAAACTGGAGACAAAGTAAAACCTGGGCAGGCACTTTCCCTGCCCCCTCCCCACCTTAGGGGAGGAGACAGGAAGTTGTGTGCTGGAGCCAGGGTCTGCATGATCTGCAGAAATGAACGGCAGGCCCTCCGGGCACATCTTGAAGGCCTCCAAGCAGGGGTCCCCGTGTCCTCAGGAAGCGACAGGAGATGGGGCAGACAGATTGGTCTATCCTAGGCTCAGGGTTTTGGCTCAGAGGGGGCCGGTACCATCATCCACTGAGACAAACCAACCACCTATGTGTGACGGTCCCCAGTGATGCGCTTGGCATCGAGAGTCGCTTGGCCTGACTGTCACTGGAATCAGGCCCTGCAGGAAAGCCCATCACCTCCTGCCGATACCACTGCCAGCTCAGAGCCCCTGGCCAAACATCCCAGGCATTTGCGGAACCAGGATGGGGAGGGGGCCGCCCCAGCATTACCAGGACCCTTCTGGTTGTAAGTGACAGGAACTAAATACAGGCGGGTTTATTAAAAACAAGAACATTGGGGCGCCTGGGTGGCGCAGTCGGTTAAGCGTCCGACTTCAGCCAGGTCACGATCTCACGGTCCGTGAGTTCGAGCCCCGCGTCAGGCTCTGGGCTGATGGCTCGGAGCCTGGAGCCTGTTTCCGATTCTGTGTCTCCCTCTCTCTCTACCCCTCCCCCGTTCATGCTCTGTCTCTCTCTGTCCAAAAAAAAAAAAAAAAAAAAAACAAGAACATTATTGGTTCCCACGACCCGGCGACTCAGCACCAGGCCGGCTGCAGGGGGCCAACCTCTGCCGTCAGGTTTATGTTCACCTCCATGGACCGCACTCTGGGGAAGCTCCCCTGGTGGTGACACGGCGCACTGGCTCCTGTCCAGGTGAAGAGAGAAGCCTTTCCTGGGTGCTGAGCACAAGTCCCAGGGCCCACTCAACAGGCCGATGAGTGGAAGAAGCTGACTGGCTAGGCCTGGGCCACGTGGGCTCTCTGTGGCCGGGGTGGAGTCAGCCCCACCCAAACCACGCAGACAAAGAGTGGGCACAGAGTGGGCCCCCAAAGGAAATTGTGAGTACCCTCACCCCAACACCCAGGAGCGGCTGTCCACTGTAGGGGAAGGACATACCTGCCCGCTGAGCCAACCATGTCAAAGACACTGGAGGACAAATCAGATCTTTACTGTCGCTCCCAGACCTTGGCTTCTTCCTCAATACCAAGTCCCATCTCGCCCTGCTTCCCCCAGTCGCCTAATGATTACCTTACAGAGAAGAAAGATGGGCCCAGGACTATGCATGCTTAACAATCACTTCGATGGTATCCAATTCAGGGCGGGAGCAGACCTCCTCCTGGAGGGGACCCCTCAACATGCCCAGAACCGGGGCCCCAACTCTGCAGGAGGTCCGCAGGACAAGGCAGGAATCTGAGTGTGCGGCCAACGTCCCACATAATGCTCACGCACGTGGTCCTCGAACAACGCTTTGAAAAAGCCAGCCTGTATCCATGGAGAAGTGACCAGGGCCTGGGAAATTGTTTCATATCTTTAGAAGAACAAAACAGCCCGAGGATATACATGTAATGCACAGAATGAGAGGAAAAGAAGGGCGCGACGCAAGATGAAGGAGGGCTCTGTTACTGAGGAGAAATGAAGACGTCTGAGATACCTCCGATGCCACGCGCCGAGATAAAACAATGGAAAACCCCCATCACTGGGAGAAACTGAGAAATGATGGAAATGGTTAGGTGGGCGGTTCGGTCCTCTCTGGGGAGTCAGAAGATCTACTTTGGGGCCCAGGCAGCTCTGTTCCTCAGCGCAGAGACCTTCAGTGCATGAAGACCTTGCCTTGGGCTCAGACGTGCCCGCTTGTTAGGGTTGGAAGACCAGGAAGTAGAAGCCCTGAGCGTGACGACAGAGCCCGGCATATAGACACACAGGCGTGTCTCCCTGCCTCGCATGGTGTGTGTACACACACACACACACACACGCACGCACGCACGCACCCTGGAAGAGTTCCACTAATTGCTGTGATATGAGAATTTGAATGTTGTACTTTATTTTTACATAAATGAGAAACACAATAAAACTGCAAGTCAGGACGGACCAGGCTGTTAACTACATGTCATAGTAACAAACAGTCTCCTGATCACAGGGGCTTAAAACAGCAACGGTTTGTGTCTGAGGAAGCAACACGCTGTCTGCGGGTGGGTGGGAGCTCTGCTCTGCTCCCCAGTGGGACCCCGTTCCGGCACCTGCTGCTCAAGGCAGTGGAGGGAGGGAGGGAGGGAGGGCCTCGTGAATGTCACACCAGCAGTGGAAGTGACACGTGCCAACTCCACTCACAACTCCCGGGCCACAGGCGATCACCTGACCCCTCCCCCGACAACGGGGGACATGCCAGGAAACGTAACTTTACCAGATACATAGACAGGGACCATATTCGTAGATGTATTTCTACCATCTACAGAGAAATGAGTATTGCTTCGTACTAATGACTAGTACACTCATAAACAATAATAATATGTAGTATATGTATGCATATCACATTGCCTGTGTATACAGATAATGTTACACGTACATATACTTACGTGCACAGGTGTAGTGCACACACATACTCCCCTCTATGCATATGTGTGGTGTGTGTGCACACGTACGTGGGAGTAGGAGTCAATTCACATGGCTTAGCCCACAATAAGCACTTTAAAAAACTAAAAATGAATTATGATCCCAAGCCACGGGTCCCTCTGCAGACCTTGGGCAGTGTCTAACCCCCCCCACTGCCCCCTCCACACTCACTTCCTTGAAGAGGGGGTGGGTGGCGGGACATCCTGTCCCTGGGTCAGCTGGAGAACCGCTCCACGGGCTACGCACACATTAGTGGGCCTGGCGCCGTGCCAGGTACCAGACGTGGGGCTGTGGCAATGTGAGCTAGCCCCCGCCTTCTCGAAGTTTACGTCGCACTGGGGGGACCGATAATGTGTGAACAAACCGTCAGGTAAGACACTCTCCAATGGTGATAAATGCTCTGAAGAAAATCAACCAGGTACTGGGGGAGGGGGAAGCAGTAAGGGGGGGGGGTGGCGGCAGGTCCTTTATGTGGACAGGCAAGAGGGCTCTCTGAGGAGCTGGTGCACGAAGGAGGTGCCATCGCAAAGAGGCGTGAAGGGGCGCTTGGGGACCTGCATCGCTCGCCGGGCAGTGGATCCCGGAGGATGTGCTCGCAGGCCCGGCTGGGGGCAGGCGAGCTGCCAGAAGCCGTCTGCCAGGTAATTCTGCCCAAGTGGGGCTGCGAGCGCTTCCTGGCCATCTTTGTCTCCCCCTCGCCCTTGCTCCTTTAGACTCCTGCCCAAACATGTGCGGGACCGTGCGGTTGGCCATGAAGGATCGTCACTAAACAGCTCCCACCACCCTGAGTGATTGCTTTCCATTTGAGACAAATAACCACACAGTTCAGCTCTTTCCCAGGCAGCTCCCCGTTCCGAAGAGCCGCCTGCACATTAAAGCTTTCGATGCATGGCGCCCAGCCTGCTTAGGCCTTCTTTATGGCCTCATCAGCAGTAACCGGACGATTACAAAGGCTTCTTCTGTTTTTAAAAACAATGATTTATTGGACCCCTTCAACTCTTCTTTCCCGAGTCTGGGTATTACATGGGCATGTTTTGCTATAATTAAATTCCTAGATTACTGTCAAGCCAATTGTTTTACCCATCCAATCTGTAACAATGCGTTTTTATTGTCTCTTATTTTTTAATTAAGATGGAAATAGATGTATTCTATGAGATCCAGGAAAGAAAGATAAACAGCCCTCTTCTCTAGTCAATCCACCCCAATCAGAGGGACCCTGGGGGAGGGAGGTAGGAATCTTCAGTGAGCTCTACTTAGCGTGGAAGAAGCCAGACATTCTGGGTTTGTCCACCCCACACTCAACAGGTATTTACTGAGCAGCTACTAAATGCTGGCCACTGAGAAGGACACAGTGGTGAACAGGACAGGATGAGACTATCCTCAAATGCTTACATTCTGCTGGGACTGACTTGTAACAAAGAAGTAAGTTTAAAACAGTAAGATGACAGTGTCCTTTATAAAGACAAGCCAACAGCATGCCTGATAGGAAGTGACAATGACTGAAGGCTATGAAAATCAAGTGACCACGGAAGCCCTTTGGAAAATTATATTGAGATGAGATCAGAATTAGGAGGACAGAGCTAAACCAAGGAAAACAGCACTGGTGACAGAAAGAAATAGCAGGTTCAAAGGCTCCGGGGCAGGGAAGACCTCAGCAGGTGTTAGAAGTGGCAGAGAGCAGGGAGAATACAAGATGAGGTCGAGAAGCTTAAATGGAGTTGAATTTGCAGGAAAAAGGAAAAGTGTCTTCCGGGAGCAGAAAGACAGGGAGGAGGGGACTAGGGGGGGCTCTGGAAGCAGCCCCAGCCTTGGCTGTATCTTAGGGCCACACCTGTGCAGTATACCTGTTTCACACCCCAGACCTCTTGGCCAAAGACTCTTGTGGTCCAGGACGGGCATAAAACAGCATGGACCTTCATGCTGGGACACAGGCACTCTGGCCTGGTGACCAGTGGCCAGAGCAGTTTCCTCCACGCCTGGCTACGGCCTCCAACAAGGGAAGTTCTGCAAAACCCTGACAGAAGCTGACCCCCAAGAACAAGCGTGGCTGAATTTTCCTCTCACCAGGAAGGATGAAGGCTCAGCTTGGTCATTCCTTTGATGTACAGAAAGTAAGGGTATTAGGTATTCCGTGCACTTCACAGTTGGGAACCTGATGAATCCCTGCTGCATTTGTAGCCTTGATACTAGAACGGTACCCGGTGTATCTAGGTGCTCAATAAATGATTAAAAGAAAGACCTGCCTGGATTGAAGACTTGGCCCCTTCTCCCACCCCCTCAAGGCGGCCGCGTGCATCCAACGTTCCTTCTCACGTCCACCCTGCACCCACGGCTCGCCCACATTCGAGCACACCCACTGCCCCTCCCTGGGTCCCTACAGAGACGGCGACCACACGCTTGGCGCCTGGGCAGCACGAAGCCTGATCACCTTCCTCCCTCCAAAGCCCCTTTCTCTGGCCCTCCTGCCCCTTGCTCCTCACTGCGCCCTTGGAAGTGAGCCGCATTCTCTGACCTTGGCCCGAGGCAGGGTCTGTAAGTCTTGCCAGGCTGCTCAGAGATTTGGTCCTGGCCTCAGTATTTGACCTGTTTCCTACTTGCAACTTTTCTTCTTTGCAGGTATGCTGTGAACAAAGGTAGCGCCCTCACATCCTGTCATTTAAATCGGGGTCCACCTAGCGTGTTTAATCAAACATATGGAAGCACCATGAGTGTCAGCAAAGGCAGGTTCCAGCTGTGGCTCCGAGGCCTGGGGTCTGGGAGGCCAGAGCTCATCAAGCTAGGAAACAGGGCCACGGCCAGCACCCCCTGGGGCCACCCTCCACGTGATCCCCGTCTTCTGTTTTGGTCTCTGCATCTGTTACTGGATAGGAGGCCAGGGAAGTGAGTGGCTTCAGAATCCAAAAGCCCCAGGGTGATGAGGGTTCAGGCAGAACATCTCAAAGTCCGTGGGTCTCAAGCACACCCTCTTCCCAAAGACTGTCTGTCTCCCTCCCTTCCATCACCTTCCAGCATCGTAGCTTGAGTAAGTGCCAGCTTCCAGAGGGCGCAGGAAAGAAGCCTGTCCATTCTATATGCGTGCACCTCAGGTGTCCAGTCCTCCTGGTTTGCCCAGACCGCGGGATGTCCCAGGACACAGGACTTCCAGTGCCAACACTGGCTTGAGTCGGCCATCCTAATATGCTTACACACCTGTGTGTGTGCACGTGTGCGTGTATTTACACACGTTGGTCAAAGCTGCCGGTGGATTTCCCACGCCTCCAGGACGCACAGTACAGGTGGAAGTCAGTCAGCACTTTCTGGACTAGGCAGCCCTTGGTCCCTTTCCCCCAGGAAAAGTGGAAGACAGACGCTAGATGGTCCACGAGGAGAAGGAACTGAAAAGTTTCTCACAAACTCGCTACAACAGACCTTCTCAAACATTCCAAAGAAGAACTGTAGAGCTTCAGAAATCCTTTCTCTCATGTTCTTAGCCAGAAAATAAAGCACAGAGAGGTGTGTGCTTGGCGCCCGTGTGTGTGTGTGTATGTGTATGTGTTTTCAAAAAGGTATCTGGAGCTGAACCTTCACGCCCATGTATTAACAATAGCAGGGAGTGGGAAGAGTTTTTCTGCTGTAAGTCAACTCTCATTTCTATTTAGGAACCATTTTTGTTTGTAGACATGGGCCCTTTAAAGGATCCATCAGATTTTTTGTCAAAGCAAAGGCACCTTCTTGCTTGCCTACTTTTTCTTCTGATGTAGAAAGTTCCTGGATCTTGAGCCAGATTTTCTGACTGAACCAATCCTGCTCTTAGAGTTGAGAGTCTCAGGTACCAGTTAAGAGAGGCTCTTATGAGCACAAACGCTGGCCTGCCTGACAAAGAAGGAACAGGGTGAAATGAGGAAAGAAGGGGCCAGGCATCTGGAAAATTCCACAGATGGTCAGTGAAACTGAAGTCGCAGCTGGCTGAGCAGGGTCCAGGTCCTCAGGTGGGGGCTGAGTCTGGGGAGGCTCAGGTCCCCTGGGCCCGGGGACCGATGGGGCACCTCTCAGAGCAAGCAGCCAGCCACACGGCCACACGTGCTGGTGGCCGACGGGGCCGTCTGTGTCTCCTGTGTTTAAGTAAAACGGGTGCGAACAGGGGAAGGAGGCTGAACCCGCAGCAACAAGGGGCAAAGTTTCGAGGGATGTTGAAGAATCCGTCATTCAAGAGGCACGGAGACACTACAGTAAAGGGGGGATTATCGGAATAAAGAGATGTGAGTATTCACTATGCAGGTGGATCCAGAGAAAACAAGAAGCTGAAGCTTCTCACCTTTGGACTTGACTAAAGCACGGAGACCTTGGCCAGGCCCACGGATGCTCTTCAAAAACCTCTAAGTTCCTTTTGGAAAGCACTTGGGGAAAGCAAACAAGGGAATATTCTTAAACGTTACGCTCAGTTGAATCGGGGGCGAGTGAGGGAGGAAGGCAGGCTCCATCCTTTACCGACTCCCCGACCGCCAGGCACCCAACCACACCAGGGAGTCAACCGCCTGACTCAGGGCTCCCAGACGCCCGTCTGTGGGATCCCACTCGCCTCTCCAGGTCTGTTTTCTCATGTGTACGATGAAAATAACGGTACCACCTTCTTAAAGTGGTTGTTGTACAAAATAGAAGACAAAGCCCTAGTGCCTGACACGGCTCAAGATTTCACCATTGGCACCGGCACGTTAGTTTCCGTCATTGGCCCTTTTGACGGGATGGATAGATTTTTCCCCCAACGCGGTAATTATCTGGTTTATACTTTATCTCGTGGCTCAGTTACAGAAACTTTTCTGGTGATCAGAAAAGAGATGTATAGGATCCTCAGGTTGTGTCTCTCTCCGTGTCTTAGGGCACGGAGCCAGCACGATTTGCCACCCTCAGTAACAGGTGGGTGATAACCCCCCAGGCCCAGCGTGGGCTGGTCACGGCCCCGGGCAGGTCCCTGCTGAAGCAGGAAGAGGAGCTAACAAGAAATGTTCTTTAGTCTTGCAGATACAAAACAAACCCCATGCTTTGCAAACAGAAAAGAAATATAGGTTAGCTGACAGGTATACTTTATTATACGTTGTCTTGATTAGTTTCTGGAAAAATCTTCAGATGTTTTATGTTATTTTAATTATAGAGACTCATTCCAAAGTCTTCAAATATTATTTTCTCATTCCCTGCCATATATCTTTGTAGACTATTTCTCTCACATATATCTTTATAGACAATTCAAGCTCTTGAGATATTTCTATTCCCCAAGTCTTCAAAGCCATGGTTTCTTCTTATTTTTTTCATGACTCGTACCCTTCAGCACGCTGAGCTTTTGATGTCAGGTATCAATTTTTAACTTTTAATTTTGTCTCCAGAAAGTAATGTAAAGAGAAATATAAAGGTTAAAATAATACTCCTCAGAAGCGTAGAGCTGCAAATTTCATGGCTAAAAATGGAAAATTAATAGTACCTTTTCCTTTTAACTCTTAATGCAGTAACCAGTTCTTGATTTCAGCAGCTCAGTGAGGGCCTTTTACAAAGGATTTTACTGTGGTTTTATGGGTTCCGCATACAGGACAGGAGCCCTTCTTAGCTGGGACATAATAATGCTACGTGGAAAATTGCCACTTTTAATGCAGCACTTTCAAATGGACTCCAACATCTCGGGTTTTTATCCTTTAAAGATTTCAAATTATCTGTGGGACCAACAGGTGCCACCTGGGACAGGAGAAGAGAAGTGTGTAAGAGAATTTCTCAGGGTGTATTTTTTGGAGATACTGTGTCAAAGACCCTCAGATGAGACGAGGAAGGAGTCGGGAGAAGGTTCTTGCTGCTCTCGTGTCGGAGCCCATTGTGTTCCTGGAGGAGCAGAAACTCCACTGTAGACACAGGCCCAGGGCCTGACAGGAAAGAGAGGAGGGGGCTGGGGGAGAGAGAGTGTGGGCACGGAGACTCAGGGGCTTGAGGAGAGTGTGGGCACAAGGCTTGCGGGTTGGGGAGGGAGAGAGAGAGGGTGTGGGCACAGAGCCCCAAGGCCAGGGGAGAGAGAGAGTGCAGGCATGGAGCCCAGCTCCCTGGCTCTCCGGGCCCCAACAGCACAGACCCCTCATGAGTAGGGCGAGTGTGTTTGTGGGTGTGAATCATAGGGAAGGGCCCAGAGCCAGGGTTAGGTCAGAGGAGACAAAAAACACAAGAAAGGTCAGGGAAGGTGCGCTCAGACCAGCAAAGGGGTGTGTGGACGGTTCCTGGGTGTGCAGAAACCAAGGGCCCACCGCCACCGGGTGCCAGCTGACACCCAGGTCATCCTGGGAACACTGCTTAGCGGGGAAGCCATCTTCTGCCACTGGGGAAGAGCTGCAACAGCGGCCAGCAAGTGAAAGGGGGCAGAACCAGGATCTTGGCTCATATCGGCTGGACTCAGTGTATGAAGGTAAAAGTCACGAGGGTAATAAGCATCATCAGTGGGACTAAACATGGATGTGTCCTTTCAGGGCACAGCTCTTGAGGCAGAACTAGGAGGGCTCCCACTTCACCAACAGGAATATTGAGGCTCAGAGAATTCAGGAATGGCCTGAGCCACGCAGCAGATAGAGCCTGGGCGAGGATCCGAACCCCCATCCATGGGACTCCAGGGTGTTTGCTCTGTCTTCACCTCCGTGCTTGATCTGGATGCAGATTGGAAGTTCTTTCCAGATTAACGGATGAAGATGTGAGAAGAGTGTCCTGAGTAACTTCGTGCATTTGATTAACGCAGGCCACCGTCACCACTGGGGGGTCAGATAAGAAGTACAAACAGCATCCTGATATAAATATCACCTGCCAGCTTTGACAGGTGTTCAAAATTGTTCTCAGGGTGCCTGGACATGGTGGGAGATGCCCAAGAAAATCAGCAGAAAGCTTTCTGAGTGAGCCTTTGCTCTCAGCAGGCCCTGATCTCAGGTCCCCCTATGCATGCTTTGGTGGAAGGGCGCCTGCAGGATTAATGCAGAACAGAAGCTCCCGGGACACCACCTGCGTAATTTCCAACGAACACATTTGATGCTTGTCTTTGTCGTAGACCACAGGTTGTGCTGGGGATCATTACTTCTTCCCCTAACTACAGAAGGAATATTTATCCAGTTTTCGGGCTACTTGTCCCTGCACGTAATAATTTAATGGGGAAAATAAGAGCAGAGGGGTAAATGAGTGGGGGAAAAACCTGTTTGGTTTTTAATAGATTTTTTAACAATCCAGAAACCCAGCAACTGAGAGTGAAGAGGGCTCACCCTTTCGAGTCAGAAAGCCTGGGTGTGAGCCATTCTCTAGGCAAGAAATCCCAAGTTGAACATCCTTACCCCCCCGGTTTGGTTTCCTACATCTGGATCTGCAGCCCAGCCCTCCCATGCACATCACTTAGCATGAAGACCCCTGAGTAGCAATACAGCCCAGGCTCAGCCAGCAGAACCAGTAAGAGTGCTGGAGGATGGGGGGGCGTGTCCTAGAAAGGGAGCTTCCAATAGGAATGGTGGAGGATGGGGGGCGTGTCTTAGAGGGGGAGCTTCCAATAGGAATGCCGGAGGATGGGGGGCGTGTCTTAGAGGAGGAGCTTCCAATAGGAGTGCTGGAGGATGGGGGCGTGTCTTAGAGGAGGAGCTTCAAGTAAGCCCCTGACCCACCTGCAAATCCGTGCCCTCTCTATCCCCTCTGTCTAGATCTAGGACGCTGCTATCCTCTTAGCTACTCAAACCAAAACGTGTGGGGGTCTCCAATGCCTCCTTGCTGGCCTCTTCAATCCACCTCCCTGCCTGAGGTCCCTTCTGCTAACCAGTGCCAGACTGCAGCCGGACTGTGCACACGGCTTCCTGACTCCACGTTCAGTGACATCACCCAGGCAGCTTGCAATCAGCCAGCGGTGAAGTTGTTTACATCATGGAATTGTAACACTCATCGTGTTTGTTTTTAAGACTGCTGGCTTACCAACGCACCACTTCTACATCCCAAATTAGTTTGCCTCTCCCCGTCCCCACCATGACCACCTGACTTCAAGTTATCACCTCTCACTTCAAAAACGGCCTTCTCCCATTCCTGCTCCTTCCAGCACACTCTCTTCACTGCAGCTAAAAAGGAAGTTTAAACCTAGATTGGGCTGTCATATCCAATCCTTGCTTAACTTCCCACTAAACTTATAAGAAAAGTCTAAGCTCCTACCTGTGCCACAAGACCTGAGGGATCCGATCCTGTTTATCTCTTCCCTCCCCCTGTGGTCCCTGGGCTTGCACCACACTGGCCTCCATCCTGTGCTGGACCATACTGACTACCCCCTTATCTCAGGGCCTTTGCACATGTCCTATCTCTGTCTAGAACGTGCTCCCCAGCACTTTGCCTGCATGGCTTAAATGCTACATCTTCACAAGGTACTTCCTGGACCAGGTTTCTACTGGATGGCCACACACATCCAATGCCAATTCACTCTATTACTGTTGATTTGGGTTTGTTTATAGCACCTTCACCCGTTATAACTCTTTATTTGCTTATTTATTTTGCCTATAGTCTGGAAACTCCCTCAAAATTATAAGCCCTCAAAGGATAGGAACTATGTCTATTTTATTCTGCTAGGTATCACTATAGCCTGTTACCTAATAGACACCCAAAACAACATTTATTGGATGGATGGATGGATGGATGGATGGATGGATGAACATGTCCTCAGAGCAGCTGAGAGACTAGGGGATCTGAACCTGGAGGCCAAGGTGAGGCTTTAAGAAGGCTAGAGCCCTTCTGAAATCATGGAAAATCTTACGTATCTGTAGATTTTCTTTCTCAGACCCTTCCAACTGTGATCCAAAAACAGCATCCTGTATTGAAAATCATGGGAGGAGAGAGCTTTCCCTGGACAATGATCACCTTAGAATCGGTCTCTGCCTTACACTTAGCTGCTCACTGGACCTGGGCTCAGTATCATGAATAGAAAGTCAACAACTCTCCAACAAAGAGTGCTCACCAGAGAGTTCTTTAGCTGTCTACTGGCACCTATGGCTGTGCACAAAGAGCAGGGACCCAGGAGAAACTTCTGAAATGGTTCGAGGTAGGCTCGTACCCTTGCTGAAAGCATCACAGCCTCCCAGTGCGCTCAGCAGAACCCCAAGCTGGGGAGGATCAGACGCTGCCACTGTGCGGCCTCTACAGGAGGCAGGCTGGAGGTCCTGGCGTCTTGGGGAGGAATCGGGAGTCGGGGCAGGGGGGGCACTGTATTGACATGGTAGCAGCTGGAGGTCTCTACCACGGATTGCCCCCACTTGTAGATCAATACTTAATGCCCATATTGATCTCAATTGGTTTCCTCACTGACAATCAGCAGTTCCAGAGGAAGTGGTAAACATTCCCCAAATAAAAGAGACAATAAGGAAATCTGAGCAGAGGCACATTAAAAAAAAGAAGAGGAAAGATTTTCTCTAAAATCATAAAATGTTTGTAACAATAACAGATAATGGAGTAGCATTATCTTCAGAATGCAAAGGTAGCAATTAAATCTCTGTTGGGCAAAATGTCCCCTCCTGCCAGAGATGCACGCCCAACCTCAGAACAAAATCTCCTCTGTTGTTTTGATCTCCTACCTCTGTGATTATGGAAGCTGCAAGGACTTGGCTGGGGGTGGCAGAGAACTCATCTATTAGAAACCTTAAAAGCAAAAGAAAAGAAAAGAAAACATGAGAACGGGACTCAGGAGGGACCGATTACAATGTAGCTCCAGATGTGGGTAGAGGAAAAGAGAATGCACTTTGCCAAACTGACAGAGCTCCTGACCTGTAACTCCCTGAGGTCCAGCTGTGATTCCCTATGGATAGGGAAAATTGTGGTGTCTCTCTAGAATTTTCCCCCTTGACACATGGCAGGTCAATTTTTCCCAGCAGAAAGCAGATTTTTGCAATAAAGCATTTTGATTTTAATTTATCCTTGTGTAAATTGGATACTCTGAGTCTAGACCCTCATATTTTTTAATACTTGATGGGTGGGAGTGGGAACATGCTGCTATTTTAAATCTCTCAGCAATTTTCTGAACCATCTTTGGGAGGGAAGACTGCTCTTTTATTTCCAAAAAACAAAACAAAACAAAGCATTTCAATGAGCCCTTTGATTTTACAAAGGAGAAGCCAAACCCCTATTTGGGAATGGAGAGGTTCTAAATAAGGAGATGTGAAATAGCCCTGCATGATAATGTGAAGTGTGTCACTGCTGTGCATGGAACTCACCTCTGAGCTGGGAGTGTAATGTGGGAGATGAGTCTAGGACTTTGTGTGTGGGGCTAGGGGGAAGCAGGCAGCATTCTTTCTGCTGGTTCCAAAATGCTGCTGTTGATGGCAGGCAAGAGGTGGGTCCTGGGACTGGTGCACTGGATGCAGAAACATGGTATCAGGTTGAGGGTTAAAGAGAAGCACATCTAGCAGGGACCCGCTGCTATGGTGGACCTGGCTTCAGATCACAGCCTTCTTTCAACTTTGGTCCGTCCAAGCTTTCCGTGAAGTTTTGATAAACATGAAAGGAGCCTGATTTAATCCCACTTTAAGGAAACAGAGGAGGACCTTAACCCTTCCGGAGAACGTAACTGCAAAATGCTGGTGATGTGTGGAGGGCAGACCACTGGTCTGTCTGAGAAGAACAAGTACAGTGGATATCAGTGGATATAATCCTCCTCAGTTCCCTTCCCTGTCTTCATTCTCCTGGCATTAGAACTTCTCTTTCTAGCCTGAAGCCCTTTGCACACCAGACTTAGCCAATCAGAATGTTGTCTCCTACTGGCTCAATCCTGGCCAATGCAAAGCTTCCCTGGGACTTTCACTGGAACCATCAGATGCTGGCTGAGAAAGTTGCTGGGGAGGTGCTGTAAGTATAAAGGGGCTGGTAGCTGGCTTTGGTCCATGCAAGGGAGAGCCCAGCTGAAGAGGAAGAATGGTTGAGTTATTTATTCCTCTGGTTTCCTCTCTGCTCCACTGTTGCAAGCTGGCTTTGTCCTCCTTCTGAAGCTCTCACTTCTGCCGTGGCTCCCTACAGCTCTCCTCCCTGGAGCCCTGTAACTGCCCCCTCCCCCACTCCTTCAGGTCCTGGGATGGAAATGGTTCTCCCATTATCACTAGCCCAGGGGTTCCTCGATGTGCCGCTCTCTGGACGATATCTCTGCTGATTCTTCTGCTTTGCCAGTCTGTGGTCTATTCCCTTCCTGAAGCCTGATCTAGCAAAGATTGGCCTCTGTGGTCAAACAAGAAACAGGCCCTTCTGTTGTCAGCTGGACAATAATGGGAGTTAGTGAGCCCTAAAGAATGGAGCAGTTAGGAGCCACTTGTGTCATATTCATGACAAACACGAGTGATGAAGCCTGGTCTTTGCTCACAGAACCTCCTGAATTCTGGGAAGTGACCACATCTATCTGAAGTTGCCTCTAAACTTCCCTTCGCATGCTTATCTAGGGCTTGCCAGGGCTGACTCTTCAAAACCAGGCTGAGAGAATGACATCAGCAAGATGGTGGCACAGGAGGTGCCCTGTTCATATCCACACCCCCCCCCCACCCCCCGCTCAGCAAGAAAAACCTGGCATCTATCCACAGACAACAGTGCTTTTCTGGGAGCTTCGGGATCCAGGTAGGAAATTCTGAAACCCTATGCAGTCCAAGCGCTATTTTGAGAATGCAGGCCCATAGCCAGGTGGCTGACTCACTGACTGCAGTGTCTCACCTATACACCCAGAAACAGGTCCATATGCCCCTGCAGGCTCAGCTCTAGCGCCATCTGCCATCTCTCCTGTCACCATCCCCATACGTCAAGGGCCCTGGGAGAAGTTATACCCATATCTTCACTGGCTAAGAGGCCCATAGACCTCAGTCCCAGCTGGGTACCTTGAAATGGCCGGCCCTTCCCAGCCATACACCGAGATCAAGTGGAGATTATCCTTGGGAGACAAGGATGGTTCGCTAGGTACAAATCGACAAAGGTGTTACACTGTATTAACAGGATAAAGGATAAAAGCCATATGCTCATCTCAACAGACACAGATGAAGCATTTGACAAGATTCAACACCGCTTCATGATAAAAACTCTCAACAAATTAGATTTGGAGGGGATGAACTTCATCGAAATAAAAGCCATCTATGATAAACCCACATCTAACATCATACAATGGTGAAAAGCTGAAAGCTTTTCCCTAAGATCAGGAACAAGACAAAGATGCTTACATTAAACCTAGTACTGAAATCCTAGCCAGAGCAATTAGTCAAGAAAAAGAAATACAATGTTTATAAATCAGAAGTTAGTTTGTCTCTGCAGATAACATCATCTTACCTATAGGAAACCCTGAAGACTCCATCAAAAATCTCTTCAAACTAAATTCAGTAAAGTTGAAGGATACGAAATTGACACACAAAAATCAATTACATTTTTATACACTAACAACAATGTGTCTGAACAAGAAAATAATCCCATTTATAATAGGATCAAACACAATAAAGCACTTAGCGATAAATTTAACCAAAGAGGTGAAAGATCTGTGTACTGAAAACTATAAGATATTGATGAAAGAAACTGAAGAAAACATGAAGAAATGGAAAGATAGCCCATGTTCATGGATGGGAAGAATATTGTTAGTGTCCATAGTACTTAAAACAATGTGCAGATTCAGTGATATTCCTATCAAAATTCCAATGACATTTTTCACAGAAATAGAGAAAACAATCCTAAATTCACATAGCATCACAAACACCCAGAAAGCCAAAGCAATCTTGAGAAAGAAAAAAAAAAATGGAGGCATCACACTTCCTTATTTCAAACTGTTACAAAGCTGTAGTAATGAAAACGGTATCATACTGGCAAAACCAAAACAAAACAAAATCAGACACATAGACCAACAGAACAGAACTGAGAGCCCATGGGGTGCCTGAGTGGCTCAGTCGGTTAAGCGCCTGACTCTTGGTTTCGGCTTGGGTCACGGTTGGCTCGGGTTTTGTAAGTTTGAGCCACGCACTGGGCTCTGCACTGACAGTGTTGTGGGGGCTCCTTGGGATTCTCCCTCACTCTCCCTCTCTCTCTGCCCCTCCCCAATTCGTGCTTCCTCTGTCTCAAAATAAATAAATGACCTTAAAAGAAAAAAAAAAAAGAATTGAGAGTCTGTGACTAGACCCATGCATATACTGTCAACTAATAATATGTGACAAGGGAGCAAAGAATACTCAATGGAGAAAGATAGCATCTTCAATAAATGGTGTTGAGAAAACCGGATATTTTCATGCAAAAGAATGAAGTTAGGGTTCCCATCTTATCCCATTCACAAAAAGTAGCTGGAAGTAGATTACAAAGATTTCAGTGTAAGATCTGAAACCATAAACTCCTAGAAGAAAACATAAGAGAAAAGCTCCTTGACATTGGTCTTGGCAAGGCTATTTTGCATGTGACACCCAAAGCATAAGCAACAAAAGCAAAAATTTAAAAAGTGGCACCATATCAAACTAAAAAGTTTCTGCACAGCAATAGAAATGATCAACAAAATGAAAAGGCAACGTACAGAATGGGAGAAAAGAGTTGCAAACCATGTCCCAAATAAGGGGTTAATATCCAAAATATTTAAGAAACTCATACAACCCAGTAGCAAAATCATCATCATCCTCATCATCAACGTCCCCTTTAAAAATGGGCAAAGGAGGGGCGCCTGGGTGGCGCAGTCGGTTAAGCGTCCGACTTCAGCCAGGTCACGATCTCGCGGTCCATGAGTTCGAGCCCCGCGTCGGGCTCTGGGCTGATGGCTCGGAGTCTGGAGCCTGTTTCCGATTCTGTGTCTCCCTCTCTCTCTGCCCCTCCCCCGTTCATGCTCTGTCTCTCTCTGTCCAAAAATAAATAAAAAATGTTGAAAAAAAATTTTTTTTAAAAAAAATGGGCAAAGGACCTGAATGGATATTTTTACAAAGACCTGCAAATAACCAACAGATGCATAAAACAGTGATCAATACCACTAAACATCAGGGAAATGCACATCATGGAAAACCACAATGAGATATCACCTCACACTGAGTAGGCTGACCATCATCAAAATTACAAGAGATAATGAGTGTTGGCGAAGGTGTAGAGAAGTGGGAAGAACCCTCGTGCACTACTGGTGGAAAAATAGATTGGTACAGCCATTATGGAAAACGTACAACATGGAGTTTCCTCAAAAAGTTAAAAATAGTATTTCCACATGATCCAGAAATTCAATTTCTGGGTATATACGCAAAGGAAACAGAATCACTATCTGGAAGAGATATCTGCACCCCATATTTGCTGCAGCATTATTCACAATAGTCAAGACATGGAAACAATCTAAGTGTCTATAAATGCATGAGTAGATGAAGAAAATATGCTCCACAGGCAGACACACATTCTCTCTCTCTCTCTCATTACACACACACTCACACACACACACACACACACACACACACACACAAAGTGGAATATTATTCAGCCACGAAAAGGAAGAAAACCTTGCCAGTTGCAACAACATGGATGAACCTTGAAGGCATCATCCTAGGTAAAATAAGTTGCATGGAGAAAAGCAGATACTGTGTGATCTCACTTACATGTGGAATCTGAAAAATCCAAACTCCTAGAAACAAAGTAGGCTGGCAGTTGCCAGGAGCTAGGGGCTGGTTACATGGGAAGATGCTGGTCAAAGAGTATAAATTTCCGGGTGTTCGATGAATAAGTTCTGGGGATCTAACATACAGCATGGTGACTATGGTTAACAACACGACGTTGTACACCGAAAAGTTGCCAAGGGAACAAATCTTAGATGTTCTCACCATAACAAACAAGGGAAGTCTGTGAAGTCATGGATGTGTTAACTAACTTTATTGTGGTTATCATTCCACAATGTGTAGGCATATCAAATTATCACAGTGTACACCTTAAGTCTGCACAATTTTAGAGGCCAATTACATCTCAACAAACGTGAGGAAAAAAAGAAAAATAAAACCAGACCTGCCTGCTGAGCTCTCCTTTATTAGCAAATAGTAGCTGATGGGTAGGAAAGCTGCTTCCTCCCTCAAAGCTGAAACAACAGCAAACACGTGCAGACTCTTGTCGTGCACACGCACTGACTCAGCTCATCCCCTTCACCCCCATCCCACCGACGAGCAAACTGAGAGACTGAACCACTGCGCATGTGGACTCAGCGGGTGCTGAACAGAGGCAGGATGTGCTGAGCCTGGCGCTCTCCAGCATGCTGGTGGTCTCCCCTGCCTGTGTGGACATCCCTGTTTTTCTACAAGGAACCAGCTGGTCTAAGATGCTGGCAGGTGGCTGAAAGAGTTCATTCCCAATGCCTCTTGAGCACCTTCATTTAACTAGATTTGGGACCGGGAACAGTTTGCAAACTGGGTTCGACACCCGAATTTTTTTTCATTCATTCATTGAAGTGAAAGTCACAAAATGTACAATTAATCATTGTAAAAATGAGCAATTCAGTGGCATTTAGTACATTCATAATGCTGTGCAATCAGCACTCTATCTAGTTCCAAATATTCCTGTCAACTCCAGAGTAAAACCTGTACCGTTTAAGCAGCGTCTCTCCATTCCCCTGCTGGTCTTTGTCAATAAAGTTTTATTGGAACACAGCCACACTTACTGGCTTACTTGGCAACTACCACCATTCTTGTGCTACAGTAGCAGAGATGAGAAGGTAACAGTAGAGACCTGATGGCCCACCAAGCCGAAAATATTACTGCCTGGTCCTTTACAGGAAACGTGTGACAACTCTGAGCAGTGACTTAGAGCACTAGCTTTGATGTGGGTTGGCATCCTCACTCATCACTTTGCCGTATGACTTTGGGTGCCTCCTTCGCACTCTGTGCCCCACTGTGCTCCTACACAAAGCAGGCAGCCAATCTATGCTCTGTGCTCTGCATGGAAAGCACTTAGCACAGAGCCTGGCATTAGGCAGGCAATCAATGGTGGTCAATACTATTATCTTGACATTTGTGCCCTTATTTGATGTTCCAAATTACCCTGGGAGCCCAGAAAGGAGATATCTTTGTCTCCATTGTACTGATGGGGAATGAGGGCTTGAAACGGATCGGAACTTGCTCAGGTCACGAACCAGTGACAGCCACAGCCACAGCCACAGCAAGGGCCTTGGGCTCATTCTCCCACCGCCTACACCCACCGGTCACCGTGTGCAGGGGCAGGAAGCAGAGAGAAAGAGCATCAAACCCAAAGATCCAACTCGGATGTGTCCCAGCCCTGCCCGGCTCTGGGAGTGGCGTGTGCCAGTTTGAGCATCTCAAGAACGTGCTGTGCACCCGAGAGTGGCTTCACCTCATTTCCCAAGTTCACAGATGTTGCTGACAGAGCGCCCACCTTGCAGAACCCCTGGCTTCTCGATGTGGAGGAGATGAAAGAAAACAACGCGTTTCTATTTCATCAGTGCCCTGCTCTCCTGAGCCTTCCTTCCTCTGGTCACATTTGCAAATTAAAATTAAACCCCACCAGGAAAGGGCTCCTCTCCCCGGCTTCGTGCTGAGCTGGCTCTCGTCTCTTTGAGGTTTTCAAAGCTGCTCTTAAGCAAATTCTTTAAATCCTCTTCCAGAGCCTTGATGTGTTCACAGGGCAACTGCTCCCGGCTCTGGGGTGAATCCAGCACTTTGTAAAGTTCGGGGGTGGGGTGGGGGGGATGACAGTTCAGCTGGCCCTGCAAAAAGCCATTTTACAAGCAGTCAGCACAGCCCTGCAGCCAGAGACCTGCTTCCTCACCAGCCAACAGAGGGAGGAACTGGGAATCGGCCAGCTGATAGATGGCAATGCTCATTTCCTGGCACTTGAGCTATGGCGAGGGCTGGAGGGGACACTGGGGAATCTGCCCTAAGAGGTGAGCAAACAGCGAAATTCAGTCTTGCCTCTAACCCCTGCCTGGGGGTGTTTGCACAAAGGCAGGCAGGAGTGGTAATACTTTTAAAAGTTTGCCTGAAGCCAGAGGTGCTGGGTTTGATTTAAACTCCACGAGACTCTTACTTAGCAAGCGATTTCTCATCCCCCCAAACACGCGTGCACCTCCTTGTCCGGGAGCCACACAGGTAAGTGGCCGGCCGGCTCGCGCTTGGCGTGGATTCAAGCGCTTTCGTCGTGCCAGTTATAAAAACCGTAATTTTGATTCTCTGACTAAGAGAAGCACACAGACTCCAGGTTACTCTAAATTTCCCTCTGGAGACCCCGGCAGAGGCTTTGTTGACATGATTTGTCTTTCTCCAGTGCCACGCAGGCAGGCCCAGAATCACAAATCACCGCTTGTCTCTCGTACACACAGGGGAGGCCAAAGCCCTGTGCCTTGTGTGACGAAAGGCAACGTGATGGCTTGGTTGGGGTCGGCGGCATGGGACAGGCCAGCTGAGCCACTCCAGGCCTACGGACAGACAACTCAGCATTCAGGTGGTAGCACCCTCTCTTCAGCTTTGGCTGCTCCCAAATTACTGCCAACGAGACGGCTGAGAACAACAGACACTTACTGTCTCACCGCCCTGAGGTCCAGAAGTCCAGGATCAAGGGCTGAGTGTGGCTGGTTCCCTCTGGAGGCTCCGACGGGGAACCAATCCCTTGCCTCTGTGTCTGTGTCTCAAACTTCCCCCTCCCTTCTTTTATGGGGACCCCAGTCATTGGACTTAGGGCCCACCCTAAATCTAGGATGTTCTTACCCCGAGGTCCTTACCTTCATTACATCCGTAAGACCCCATTTCCAAATGAAGTCACATTCGCAGGTACAGGGGTTACCACCTGGATCTATCATTTTGGGAAACAACATCCAACTCAAGACCGTAGCCAAAGGGATGTGTTAGCCCCAACGCCTGTCCAGAAGCTCACTTTCTGTCCTCAGAAAAGGGACAGTGAGCAGGACAGAAAAGCAAAGAACTGGGCCAGGACCGGGGTGCTGCTGAGTCCTCCCAGCCCCACAGCTTTCTCATTGTGTGACCTCTGGCTGACGACCAGTGGCTTGGTTTGCATGGTTCACGTAAGAACAGACACCAGCCAACTGGTTTGCCAAGAGATCAGAGAATCCAGGGAGGCATCTGGCAGCTCATGTGTTCAGTGATTGCCGCTGCTTCCCTGACGACGGTGAGGTTGACGGAAAGGACAACGGGGTCATCTCTAAACCATGCTGTTCATAAGCAGTGAGGTCTTCGATTCTATTTGTGACCTGACTTAGTCATTTATTCATGAGCATTTGGGAATTAGACACTGACTAATCGAAAGTTCATCGGAAGAACGGGTTCCATACTTCCTATTTGTTACAAGGGGGCTGGAAGGTGTCCCACGGCCAATGGCGAGTGGAGAGGGGACGGGTTTCCTCCTCAGAAATGGGCGAGGCAGGAACAGTGACACTTAGGTCCGGGCCTCTTCATGCAGCAGTTAGCTCCCCACCCGGAGGGCCTCTCTCAGAAGCCTCCCCTGGTTAACCGTTCCTACCTTCCTCGTCTACAGGGGTCGGGCTCAAAGTATGTGAGGATGAACATTCAGAATGCATAAGGCCTGCCAGATAAAATCAAGGCACCCAGTTAAATCTGAATTTCAGAAAAACAACTATTTTTTAGCCTAAGTATATCCTAAATGTTGCATGGACGTAAGTTACCTGAAGAGTCATTGTTTATCTGAAATCCTAATTTAACGAGACATTCTGTGTTTTTATTTGCTAAACCTGGCAACCCTGGGATGGAGGTCGTCTGGAAACAACCGGTGCATCCTGGCCGAGGGCCGGCCATGCTGGGATCCTAAGAGAGCATGGCAGGTTGCTTTGCCGAGGCTGGTGCCTCACCTCTTCTACACTGCATGCGTCACTCCCTCATTAGAGATGGGCTCTGACACCTGTCCCCGTGAGGTGAGGGTTGGGGGGCTTGTGACCTGCTTATAACCAGCGGCAGAAATGTCACGGTGTGACATCGGGGGCAACGCAGATGCCGTGTCGTGGCTGGGACACTGGCTTCTGGAGCCCTGAGCCACCATGTATGAAATTCAAATATCCTGAGGCAGCCATACTGTCAGGAAGCCTGGGTCTGCAGACAGGCCACCTACAGGTGATCCGGCCGAGATCCAGGGAATTTCCAGCACCAACAGTCATCCACACGAGGAAAGAGGCCTTCGCATGCCACCAGCCCCCTGCCACTGAGCCAACCCCAGTTTTTTAGTCTTCCCAATGAGACAGCATGGGGCAGAGACATGCTGTCCCTGACGTGGCCTGCAAGGATGTCTGGGAGCATAATGGAATAGCTTTTGCATACCCCCGAGCTCTGGCGTGGGGGGTGTCTGCTGCACAGCGGAACCAGGGGTCAACCAGGCCTTCAGCCACGTCCTGCTTTACTTTTTCTCCCGCCCCCACTTAGTTCTGGATGAGGCCATGGTGGGCAGAACCACGGGCCCCCAGAGATGCCCTGAAACCCAGAACCAGTGCCTTTGTCAGCTTGTGTGGAATGAGGATTACAGAAGGACTGAGGACTGTTCAGCTGATACATAAATTCAGTGAGGCCACACGACACAAAAATCAATGTACAGAAACCTGTTGCATTTCTATACACTAATAATGAAATAGCAGAAGGGGAAATCAAGAAAACAATTCCATTTACAACTGCACCAAAAATAATAAAACCCCTAGGAATAAACCATCCAAAGAGGTGAAAGACCTATACTCTGAAAACGCTGAGGAAAGAAACTGAGGACGACACAAAGAAATGGGAAAATATTCCATGCTCATGGGTAAAATGTCTATACTACCCAAAGCAATCTGCACATTTAGGGCAATCCCTGTCAAATACCACCAGAATTTTTCACAGAACTGGAACAAACAATTGTAAAACTTGTGCGGAACCACAAAACACCCTGGATAGCCAAAGTAACCTTGAAAAAGTAAACCAAAGCTAGAGGCATTACAATTCTGGACTTCAAGATATAGTACAAAGCTGCAGTCATCAAAACAGTATGATACCAGCACAAAAATAGGCACAGAGATCAAAGGAACAGAACAGAAAACCCAGAAACAAACCCAGAATTATGCGGCTGATTAGTGCTGGGCACGGCAGGAAGGAATATCCGATGGGAAAGGACAGTCTCTTCAACAAATGGTGCTGAGAACACGGACAGCGACATGCAAAAGAATGAAACTGGACCACTCTCTCCCACCATACACAAAAATCGGCTCAAAATGGATGAAAGACCTAAATGTGAGACCTGAAACCATAAAAATCCCAGGAGACAACACAAGCAGTAAACCTCCTTGACACGGACCGCAGCCACTCCTTCCTAGACACGTCACCAGAGGCAAGGGAAACAAAAAAGCAAAAATGAACTACTGGGACCTCATCAAAATAAGAAGCTTCTGCACAGTGAAGGAAACAGTTATCAACAAAAAGGAAACCAACAGGACAAAAAGATATTTGCAAATGACACATCCGATAAAGGGTTAGTATCCAAAATGTGTTTCTATATTTACACGCTCCAACACCCAAAAAACAAATAATACAATTAAAAATGGGCAGAAGTCATGAACACATATTTCTCCAAAGAAGACATCCAGATGGCCAACAGACACATGAAAAGACGTTCATCATTACTCGTCATCAGGGAAATGCAAATCAAAACCACGATGAGCTATCACATCACACCTGTCAGGTTGGCTAAAATCAGCAACAAAAGAAACAACAGGTGCTGGCGAGGAGGTGGAGAAAAAGGACCCCGTGTGCATTACTGGTGGGAGTGCAAACTGGCGCAGCTACCCTGGAAAAGCGTATGGAGGTTCTTCATAAAGTTAAAAACAGAACTACCCTATGCTCCAGCAATCGCACTACTAAGTATTTATCTGGAGGAGACAAAAGCACTAATTTAAAGGGCTACATGCACGTCTGTGTTTATATAGCGACAGCATCTACAAGAGCCAAATTACAGAAACGGCCCAAGTGTCGCCTGATTGATGAATGGATAAGGAAGACGTGGGATATATATACACTGGAATACTATTCAGCCACAAAAAAAAGAATGAAATCTTGCCCTTTGCAACAACATGAATGGAGCTAGAGAGTATTATGCGAAGTGAAGTAAGTCGATCCGAGAAAAACTAAGAATACCATGTGATTTCACTCATAGGTGGAATTTAAGAAACGAAACAAACAAGGAGCTAAGCTAAGAAAAAAAGAGACAGACAAAAATACCAGACTCTTAACTACAGAGAACACTCTGACGGTCACCAGAGGGCGGGTAGTGAGAGGATGGGGGTGAAGGAGGGCACTTGTCCTGACGAGCACCAGGTGATGCACGGAGGTGCTGAAGCACTGTATCGCACAGCTGAAACTAATTTAACACTGTATGTTAACCAACTGGAATTAAAATAAAACTTTTCAGAAAGGTCATTAAGCTGATTGTGAGATGGGGAGATTTTCTGGGTACCTCACGAAATCCCAAGGATAAGGAGCCGAAGCGGAAAAGTAAGTACTCTAGAGATGGCAGCACAGGAGGGACTCTGACCAGTGCCGTGGCCTTGAGGAAGGAGGAAGAGGCCACGAGCTGATGAGGGCAGGCGTCTCTTGAAGCTGGAAAGGGCCAGGAAATGGATTGCCCCTAGAGCCTCCAGAAGGAACCAGCGCCCTCCCCACACCTTGACGTTAGCCCATCGGGGCCCATGCCAGACTTCTCTCTAGAACAGTGAGATACTAAATTTGTGTTCGAAGCCACTGAGTTTGTGCAACTCCGTTATAGCAGCCATAGGAAATGAATAACGGTTCGATGCCTTAGAATTTCTGATGAATAATGAACTTCTAACTATAATGATGCCCGCATGAGATCGGCCCTTCCCACCCCTCCTTCCCTGAGGCCTGGGCTCCGCCTCCTCCCCACCAGCCAGGATCCACCCCACCCCCAGCCTGTAGACCTTTCTGGCCCAGTCTGTCCGCCAGACATCGAGGCCTGCCCCCACACTCGCTCTCAGTTCTGCCTCCCCAAAGCTTCCCGCCTTAGTGGGCATGGGGTCGACCACCTGCTTGTCACGCCAGTGCCACTCACCTGTCACCGACACTTGCAGGCTACCTGCCTGGCTCCTCCCACGGCTCGCTCCTGCTCCTCCACCCCTCCCAGTACCTTCCACGCCAACCACGTGAGTCTTCTGCATTTTCTCCCCAAGTTCCAAGAGCCCCTGTCCCGACCACTTCCCTCAGCTCTTCCTCTGACAAGTTAAGGGCAAAAAGTTCCATCTCATGAAGAGAAATTGTCTGAATCCTGATGGTACTTTGAATGTGGCTTAGACTTCTGTCCTGTTGCAAACCAGAGCCCACTCACAGAAAAATAAAGCGGAGCACTCAAGAACGTGCCAGAACAGCTTAGTTGGTCAAGAGACATCAGAGACCCAAACTGTACCAGGCACGCCCACCAGTAAGACACCTGTGAAAATCATTTACCCCAAAATGTGTAGGTTGGACACATATGGGCTCCATTCTCTGATTTCAAGTTTAAATGGGGGAGAAAAAGCTATTTCAGACGAATGGTCCATTTGCTGCGAACTTGCTCTTAATTCAGTCTATAAAAATGTAAAGGGATGAAATAATTTACAAATTCAGCTGCTTACACTCAGCAATAATTTACAGAAATATACAGGATGAGGCCTCACAAGTGACTTGTTTCCCAATCTTCTTTCCATTTCCTCATGCCTTTTGAAAATACACATTAAAGGTCAGTTTCAAAAAAAAAACTGTAAATATATCACCCAGACTGAATATTACCAAAGATTCCTGTAAGAACTTGTCTTATATTATTTAACATTTTAAGCACAGTTGCTGGGGTTAATTAGATTTCCGACCCTGAAAAATTTTAAGTGCCTCTGATGACTTACTTCCAACTGATAATTTTGTGTGAGAAACAGAAAAAGAATAACAAATAGACAGTGAATAAATACATTCTTCATATTCCTTCTTATGAGTATAGAGAATATATTTCTGAAATTTAATTAAATATCAAGATGTCCACAAAATCTATAATAAACCACTTTGCAAGACCTCTAAATGTCAAGGAAAAGCACATTTTACATGCAACACCCCTCCCTCCCCCCCCCCGGTAAATCTATGAAGATTCAAGACTTTTTTTTTAAACCTGCAGAACCCACAAGTACATATTTTATCTCAGAAGTACTTTTTCAAAGACTTGGGAGTAGCTTCTTGTTTGCAGTATGACAGAGTGGAAAGTATCTTAATTTATCACACAGCGGTTTGTGCCATTAGTTTTAGAGATATGCCAGAAGGCTTTAAAATAATGCAAGAGCTGCAGAGTTAAAGTTTAACGTGGCAGAGCTTAAGGAGAGGGCGATAAAGAATCTCTTTGGCCGTTTTTCCGCCGTCCCCGTGCAGACACGCTAGGTCCCCGGCGATACTCAAACCGTGCGGGAAAGAAGGTGGCACTTGGGGAGGAGAAAAATGTAAAACAAAACCAAAAATAAAGCCATTTGTCAGCCCCGATGGCTTTATCACCTTAATAAGTAATGATGTCTCTGTGCCGCGGTCCCCACGTGTGGCCACATCTCCCCGGCGGCAGCAAGAGGTGAGGGGCGACAGGAACGCGACACAGAAGGCCACTGAACCACACGGGGTGGAAGCTTCACCTTTTTGGTGGTCTCTTATCCCCTCTTCCTACACGCAGGACAAAGTCTCGTTTCACTGCCAACACGTCTCAGATGCTCGCCGATGTCCTTCACCACAAAAAGGGACAACCGGCCCAGAGCCCCTGGCAGGCCACCGACTCCGGGTAGCATTCTGCAATATGGTCCACTTTGCCCTGTTCTCTTCAGAGCTCCTTCCCTTCAGGGCAAGTGCTGCTGATTTTCCAGGCAGTTGTGCTGTAAGGCTGTGGCCCAGGACCAGGTGCAGTGATTCACCTGCTCATTAACATTTGAGAAGCACCTGTCTAAAGGAGAAGCCGGCACATTTTCCGCCAAGGGCCTGGAAATCAACACTCAGCCTCTGCGGGCCATCTGGCTTCTGTCCCAGCTGCTCAGCTCTGTCCCTGTGGTCTGAAAACAGCCACGGACAGTACGTGCATGGCTGAGCTCCTACAAAAGTTTATTTCTAAGAACAGACAATGGGCCAGCTTTGTTCTGCAGGCTCTAGTTTGCTGACCTCTGGTCTGAAGTTGTCTCTGCAAAATCAACTTATTTTTGTTGTTTGTTTTTTTTCACGTGTATTTCTTAGAAGAAAATGTGAAGCAAACAGTATCCCAGGAATACTCTGCTGTCCAGTGGTGTGCTGGTAAATGCTTAACAACTGGCGGTCCAGACGTTAAAAAAGCCCCACTTGCAGCAACTACAGATTCCCTGGGGATAAATGTTCCCACCATGGCCAATTTCCAGCTATTCACATATATCACTGAACACTAATCTATTAGGGCTCTCCAGACAAGCACGCCGGCATTTATACATAAAATTTATTTATCCCATTATACCTTTACACTTATCCTATTATTTATCCTACTTAAGAGATTTAGGAGAAGTTGGCTCATGTGGTTATGGAGGCTGAGAATCCCCACAACCTGCCACCTGCAAGCCAGTGACCCGGGCAAGCCCGTGGGGTAGTTCCAATCTGAGTCTGAAGGTCCGAGAACCAGGAGATCCAAAGGTGTAACTTCCAGTCCAAGGGGAGAAGAGCCAAAGACTCCCCAGCTCAGTCAGGCAGAGAGAGAAGTCCACCCTCCACCTTTTTGTCCTACCCAGACCCTCCAAAAACTGCGCAATGCCCATCCAAATTGAGCTGGCCACCTGCTACATTCAGTCTAAGGATCCACATGCTAATCTCTTCTGGAAACACTCTCCCAGACACACCTGGAAGTATGTGCCAGTTATCCGGGCCCCTGAGGCCCAGTCAGGCAGATATAAATGCACCATCATGGCAGAATCGGGAAGGGACGTGCACAATCAGCTCTCTCCAGCAGTGTAAAAACCTTGAAGGTGCGTCTACTGGGTGGAATATGTCCAGCACATCTCGTCCACCTGGAGCCTCAGCATTGACCTCATTTGGAAACAGGGTCTTTGCAGATGTAACCAGGTGACGATGAGGTCATAGTGATCTGAGGTGGGGACTAATCCAAAGCCTGGTGTCCTTCTGAGAAGGGTAAAGTTTGGACACCAAGGCACACAGAAGGAAGATGTGAGGACGGTGAGGGTTGTCTGCCCAGTAAGCGGTAACGGCAGACTCACGCGGCAGGACTCAGGGGTGTGTGGATATGGAGGAGTCTGGGAAACACAGTGCTAGGCCACACGGGCAGTCAGGGTCACGATGGGCATTTGAGCTCAGACGTGCCCCTGACGAGAGCCCACATCCTTAGCTCTTTGACTATGTGGCTTCTCAGAGGGGAATGCGAAGGGTGGTGCTATGAATCCAGCCTTGCAGGCGCACCGCACGTGAAGGCTCGTGAGTCCTCTCTCGGTCAGCCCGGGACATCGGGGCAAGTCCAATGGCACAGAGGAGCCCATCGCTGCAGTGCCCACTGACCTCACCTCCAAGTTCAGGGGAACCTCGGGATTTCCCACATCGAGCTTCCATCCAGAACTTCCACGTCTCAGCTGCTGGACAACAGCAGACCCGAAGCTGAGCAGAGCCACCACTGAAACTGTGTCCGCTCTGGCAGGAACTGCTCCCAGGAGCTGTGCCTCCCACCACCTCCCCTCCTTGGACTTCATTTTAAAAATTCTGTGCGAATCTATTTAAAAACAACAACAACAACAACAACAAAACACAGATATGGCTCTTCCTTTTCTCTCTTCCTCCCCCATTTATTCCAGGAGGTTTGGCCCTGGTGGTTGTTACTCTATTTGGAAGGCAAGAGGAGGTTAATTAGCTTTTGTGACCTGAGAACTCTCAGGGAAGATGTCAACCGATTCACTAATAGCTCCTCAAAGCTGGATGCGGTTGGAGGGGCAAGGTCCAGGAAGCACGACGCTCGGCCGGTTCGGTTGTGAACTCCACCCGGCAGGGCGGGGCAGGGGCTTGCAGGATGGTGTTCCCCTGAGCAGTCCAGGTGAAGATTCATCCCTCTCGCATGGGTCCTGTCCCCTGGCGGCCCCCAGTCCTCCAAGCCATGATGGATTCTGGGGCCGAATCTCACACTACATCATAGAAACCATCCCTCAAACCCACACGTGTCACATTTGGGCCCCCGAGCATCTAAAACCATGGTGCACGGTAAGCCAAGGCAGAGGACCAGTGATGTGCCAGCCACAGCCTTCTAGGTTACTGCACCTGCAGACCGCCGTGTGAGAACGGGCCACTCCAGCGTCACCTGGGAGCCTGCTGGGAATGCAGAATCCCTGGCCCACTCCAGACCCGCTGAGTGGGAGTCTCTGGGCATGGGGGCCCCACAGTGTGCATCTCCACACACTCTCTGTGTCATGTGGACCAAGTCCGAGTTGTGCAGCTCAGGCCCAAGCCCCTTCTGGCCATCTGAAAACAGCACAGAAATCACCATCTGCCCCAGACAATCTGTCAATCAAGATGCAAGCCGGTGACTGTAATGGAAAGCAAGGTCTCCATTAGATTATTTTTTGTAAATTGAGATTTCTTGGCAATTTCCTTCAGCACGTCCTGAAATCACCGAGCAGGTGGAGGTCTCCTTCCTGACCCCTGGCAGCACATTTTCCTTGACCAGCCTTCTGTCTAGAATATTGCGGTTACCGTAATTACAAACGTACTGTGGCAGTCACACGTGTGTCCTGTGTCATTTCTCCATGCTTGGCACAGAGCTCTTTCTCCCCCAGTGCCTGCCAAGTGCTGCATAATCACCTGGCCACCATGACCCCCTTAGAGGACTCCTCTCTCTGGCCCATGAAAGCATCCTGAGCCCCTGCTCATTTCCTGCAGAGAATTCTGCTCACCATACATGTTTGTCTTCACCGGGGCTGTGAGAGCCGCGTTCTATTCATAATAACACAGAGTCCCCCAAACACAGGCTCTGGGATGGCCCCTGTGGCCACTCCGCCATGGATGTCACAGAGTCAGCAGCAACAGCAAGTGAGGCGATGGCCTGTTTCGGTTGAAAGTCCAGCTGGGTCCACATTTTCTCCACATGTGATGAGAAGTAGTTCCTTACATGCAGTGTTTTGAGTGGAGATGCTGTCAGAGTCTAGCCTTGAAGAGTCACAAGAGGAAGGGGGTCCGATTCAGGTCAGTTTGTCGGGGGCAGGACAGCCCAAGGATGTAGGAGCTTCCTGGGTGAGGGGCTGGGGTGGGACCGCAGATGAACAGGACAGAGGCAGGTTGGCCCTGGAGCCCCTCACTTCCAGGACCTCGGGAGAGCCCCAGTAATGCGTTTATGCTCACACGCTCTGCAAAACCTGCAAGGGGGAGACAACTTCAACTTCAGTCGGTTCAGACCACGGTCTCATTCTCCGACTCCCCTCCGTCACGTCTCCCTCACACAAGATGGTGTTAACGGGGCTTGGCACGCCTGGGACACGCTTATTAGGGTTTAGTGGCAGCTTCGTACGAATTCGCCTCCACGAAGACCTCCGTGATGCCAGCCAGCCCGGAGCGGCAAGGCCAAGCCTCCCACGTCCTCGCTCGTGGGGTCCAGGGCCAGATGCCGCTTCACGACACAGGCGCTCAGAACCACGAGTACACCGCAGAAGAGAAACAAGGCTTGGGACGTGTGGAGCCGGGAGCCAGGGGGCAGGAAATCCTGACCACAGGAAAGTCACTGTGAGGACAGGACCCAGTTCTCATCAGCTGTCAGCAGCAACTAGTCAAAATGACCATTGTCTCCTGCAAGGGGTAATTCATAACGCATAGATACGAGCATCAACACACCATTTATTTTTTTGATGGGCTGAAATGGAATTCATCAGAATTCTTGTGTCCGTAGGGCAAAAACTTGTCTGATGTGACAGTGAGCGTGTCCGTGAGTCGATCTGCATGTTGTGTGCAGTCCACTCTCCATAATAACACTAATTACAACACTTTTGGGCTGCCTGGGTGGCTCAGTCGGTTAAGCATCTGATTCTTGGTTTCAGCTCAGGTCATGATGTCACAGTTCATGGGATCGGGCCCCCTGCTTGGAATTGTCTGTCTCCTCTCTCTCTGCCCCTCCCCCACTCATGCTTACTCCCTCTCTCAAAATAAATAAATAAACTAAAAAACAAAACAAAACGCTTTCACCCAACCACACTACAAGGCACATGGAATTGGCTTTCTATTCTCTCTGTTGAAACAATACCACACAGGGGCGCCTGGGTGGCTCGGTCGGTTAAGCGTCCGACTTCGGCTCAGGTCATGATCTCGCGGTCCGTGAGTTCGAGCCCCGCGTCGGGCTCTGTGCTGACAGCTCAGAGCCTGGAGCCTGTTTCAGATTCTGTGTCTCCCTCTCTCTCTCTTTCCCTCCCCTGTTCACGCTCTGTCTCTGTCTCAAAAATAAATAAACGTTAAAAAAAATTTAAAAAAAAAAACAATACCACACAATCTTTGTCACATGAGGAGGCAACAAGTATGCAAGAGAAAAACGTAGGAGGAAAATCCATTACAGAATCAGGCAACCAAGTAACTTAAAAATTCAATAGTTTTCTAGAATTTGTGATTTTTTTAAACACATCAGCTTTTTAGAATTTAAATAAACCCCTTTCCTAACCCTTTTTGAAGATCATTTTTTATTGTTTTTTAATGTTTATTGGGGGGGGGGCAAAGAGAGAGGGAAAGAGAGAGAATCCCAAGCAGGCTCCATGCTCTCAGTGCAGAGCCTGATGTGGGCTCAATCCCATAAACGGCGAGATCGTGACCTGAGCCGAAAACAAGAGTCAGACTCTTAACTGACTGAGCCACCCAGATGCCCACATATTGTTTTTTAATTTTAATTTTGAGCCCAGAGCACCTGTATCTGAAAGGACTGACTTGTCCATGCGTTTGCTCAGTAGGGAGCACTGGTTCCACTGCAGGTGCCATGAGGCACAGCAGCCAAAAAGAGCGGCAGGCCCTCCTCTCTCGGAGAACGTGTTCCCACAGAGGGCTCAGATAGTCAACGTGGAGACAGATAAATATAGGACTGTGGGGGGGGAACAAATGGAACTGGCCAGGGTGACCATCACGGAGCCCCGTGAGGGCGTGATGTTTAAGCAGAGACAAGAATGGGGAGGGACCAACAGGCAAAGCTGGGGAAGAGCCGTCCAGGCAGTGGAGTCACACGTGCAAGTGTCCTGAGGTTACAGGGCAGGAGGGAGTTTTCATGTTCTGGGAAGAGGAAGAAGGCCAGCAGGGTTGCAAGGACGGCAGGGAGGGGTGGGTGCTGGGGAGAGACAGGCTACGTCTGCCATGTGTTAGCACTCCGTGTGCACAGCCACCATCACATACACACGTGACCTTGAGTAGGACTGATACAGACCCCCGTGTTCTCCCTCCGGCAAGTTTCTGAACTCGCCCTCAGCCCGCTCTGGTTACATGCAAAAGCCTTCTTGACCAGGCATCCCAGAATTCATGTGCAAGCGTGGCTCTGAGTGACAAGCCTTGCCAACGTGGGTGGAGAGCCTTTCGATTCAGGATCTTTCATGTGACGCGTCAGCCTGCTGGGTCGGCCTAAGGGCAGCCAGGCAGAGACACGGCACCATCTGGACACCTTCTCCAGACACCAAAGCTGAATGGATTCTTTCACAACCTGGAGACCACGACCCTTCCCCGAACACCACCAGCCAATTAAAACCCCGATTTCCCTCCTCCAGAGACTTAACGCAGAACCAGTCCCTGGGTGCACGCTCAGGAGTCTGCATTCTGGTTCCTCTTTGGAAATGGTGACTCCAGCCCTGTGCTGCTCTCAGAGGGCTGTTCTTACTGGAAGGGAGGCGGTCCGGAGAGACCAAGAGAAGGTGATGTGCGCAAGATCCCTGTTTCCCAGCAGCCTGCAGTGGAAGCAGGAACACCGACGTGGCCGTCCAGGGAGCCTGACACACGGCACCTGTAGATTCCACTCCAGGCGCCAGGAGAGACGCTCCCCGCGACCGGGACACAAGCTGGGGAGGAGCCCTTTGGAGGACAGCTGGATCCTTCCCAAGAGGTGGTTGTGATTACAGTGGCTGCCACAAAAGAAAACATGGGGAGGACCACCCATCCCAGCTGCAGTGAGCAGCCACCTCTGCCCTCCGTGGGACGTCGTAGGCACATCTGCAGATACGGCTCCAGGGTCCCTGGTCTTCACGGCCTTGTCTCCCGCAGGCCTTGAACCCCCAGAAGGTGGGAGCCATGTGCTGTTTGGTTCTGCGTGGTTTCAAGCAGCCCCAGCACGTGGCAGGAGCCTGGAACAGCTGAGGGAATGCAGTGAGTCAGGACCTGGCTCGAAGACACAGAGATGCCGTGGGTCAAAGGTAAAGCCGCAGCGCCTATAAAACCTGGAGCATCTGCTGGCCTGAGCTCACCTGACAGCTGTCTCCATGAGCACATAAACGCACCTCTGGGCCACCGCTGCTGCCCTGTATCTCTGAGCACACACTAAGGCATCAACACAGATGTCGAACGACCACACCGACCGCCAGTCTTATCTGGGCAGATGTCCATGAGAAATCCAACATTTGGAGAGAGAAACTGCGATCATCTAAGTGGGAAGCCCACCGGACAGAGAAGGCAACATGTGCAGGCAGGGGCAGGCGTGGCCCTACGAGACACTGTCCCACGGCACTGGGGTTGGCTGCCACCTGCAAGTGTCCACGTGCAGCCAGAGTGCCCTCCACCTCTCTGTGTGGTGTCCTGCCATTCGTCAGGGTGGCCACTACCTCACAACTGACCAGGAACAAAGCGTGGATATTCCCGTTAGCAAAGCCGCTGCCTGGTCTGTGGGTTGGGATAGACTTTGCGGATAGAAAAGCGGAAGATCGTACGTGAGGATCAGCGTGTTTTCTACAGAGGAGGCACAGGCACAGGCGAGACCCCCAGTGCCAGCCCCACGCCTGCCAGATGGGCCTTCTTCCAGTCAGTGCATCTTTTACCGGGTTCCCGACCCTGGGCCCAGCACTGTGCTTGGCAATGGGGGGCCTGCAGGCCTCTTTCAGCGTGGTGGTTAGTTCTGGTGAGGACGACCAACCAGAGTGACCAGCCAGAGCAGGCGCGTGAGGTGGCTGCACTCGTGATCAGTGCCACGTGGGACACCACATAGGACGCCACATGGGATGCCACACAGGACAGAGCAACAGAATCAAAGGGAAGGCCAAATTAGGGGTGGGGTGGGGGGCAGGAGGGCCTCTCAGGGGAGATAAAACCAAGCTGAGACCAGAGAGAAGGTGCAGCTGGGCGAATAGAATAGGACCTTCTATAAGCAGGCGCAGCATGACCAAAGGCCCTGTGGTGTGTGTGTTCCGGGGATAGACCCTGACTGCAAGGGACCTGGAGGGCAACCAGTGTGGCCGCAGCATGGGGTGGGGGATGATCTAAGGGGGGACACCACAGTGGGGGGGTCATTGTGACCGAGGGCCTATGGGTGGGACACGGAGATGCCATTCGGCGAGGGCCCAGCTTTGACAGGAGGCCTGGGGAGTAAAAGGGGAAGGCACGTGCGATGCTTTTCACACTGTCCGCAAAAATCACGTTTCCAAGGGTCCTGCGGTATGTGCATCCGAGCCTGGCTGGCTGTGTGCTGTGTTGGCCATGGCCTCCTCAGCGGTCCTCAGGCAGGGCTCTGTTTTTCCTGAGCTGCTGCCCATCAGCATGAACTCCCCACTCCGGCTTGCTCCACCTGATGTGTTCCCACTTTCCCCAAGTCACCGGAGCTGGGGCTGGAAACGGAGGACCGGAGAGAGAACCACCTGGTGTGGAAGAAAGTTCCAGAACTGCCTGTGGATTAGTTTGCCCTTTCCAGGTTTTGTACCTTAGAAATTCGTCATTCCCTTCTTCCCCTTTCGGGTGACAGACAGTTCTCTCATGTGCTGCTGAGAAGATAATTCGGAATTCTGTTTATTCTAATGCGGTTCAAAATGTCTGTGACTAGCATTTGAAAATAGCTCTGGGTGTTAAATAGTGGCAGCCAGAAAGCTTCCGGAACCGGTGTCTCATCCTCTCCTGGTCTGCCAGCCGCTCCATCAGTCTGTCTGTCTGCATCTGCATGAACAGCGGGCTCCTTCTGCAGCAGCTTGTGGGGTGGGGCCCTCGGGGTGGTTTGGGATGCAGGGGGCAGGTGCGCGGGGCGCTCTCACTGGGTCACGTGCACGCTGCATGCCCGTGTGCTAAGCACCACGCTGGGCACCAGGTTGACAGCAGGGAAGGGGCCTGGCCAGGCCCTGTGCTCTAGAAGCTCAGTCTGACGGGAACACACGTTAGGGAGGGTCGCTCACAGTCCCCATGGTGAGGGGCTCCTGTCCCAGCCTCACTCAGGGAAGCCGCGAAAGATCTGGACTGAAAGTGGCTCAAGGCCCAGTGTGAGTGAACAGCAACAAGGAAGGGGAGGCAGGGAGGTGGAGAGGCCGCTGGTACGAAGTCTGAGGTCGGAAAGCCCGGGGCCCAGAGTGATGCAGCATCCGTGGGCGAGCGCCTGGGGCAGATGTGGGGAGGAGGGCAGCAAGCCAGCGGTGGGATCTCAGAGACATGAAGGCCCGGTCGGGTGGACAAAGCTGGGGTACGGAGGGGAGACCCGGGGAGCACCAGTCACGAGATCAATGTCCACACCCGCCTCCTCGGTGCACCTTGGACAGGTGGGCAGGTGAGCAGCTGGACAGATGAGTCTGAAGTCCTGTACCAAACACAAGGCTCAGAATGCTATGGCCCAGCCCCCCACTTCAGCTTCTTTTAATTGCTATTTCTGCTTCCTCTGTGACTCCCAGCCATGAGGACTGGCTTCTGTTTAGTTGAATTCTAAACTCCCGCCTGCCCCAGGACCTTTGCTCATGTCTTTCCCTCTGCCCAAAACAATGGTTCTTTCTCTCCCTCTGAGCAGTCATCACTGCCTCTAGGAAGGCTTCCCTGCCCTCTCCCTCTCAAGACTAACTCAAATCCTCCTATCATTCACTCTTGCAGCCTTCAAACTTTACGTGAAATTATATTCTTAAAACCCGTTACCTGTCTTCTCTATTAAATTTCATCTCTCTGAAGAGAGACAAGGGTCACATCTAGTTTTGCTCAACGTGCAATCTACAGAACAGGAGTGAAATCAGCACTATTTAGTAGGCAAATGTGTCGACCAGTGATGCTCTGACAACCCAGCCCACAGGGGGGAGAGTGAGGTACCCACCCTGTAGTGGGTGTGTTTCCTCTGGACCTCGGTGGGTGGCGGGGAGAGGCAAAACTGCCTTCAATCACCAGAAAAAGTCACCACAACCCCCTTCTCTGGCATCCAGGCCTCCGCTGATCTCTTCCCATCCCCTGGACTAGAACCATTTCACTGAATTTGGAAAAACTAAGTCACACGGTTTGGCATTTTCTCCATAAACCAACAGGAGATGAAATATTTGGACTGAACATGTCTTGTAAACAGCTTTCAATGTGAAAACCCAACATCAAAATGCAGAGACTACCGGCTCCCCCCAGCTCCTCGGGCACGGGCTTCCTCGTCACATTCGGGGAACATTTCCACCGGTGCCAGGGGCTGGGACACTCGAACCACAGCCACCGCAGAGCACGTCTGTCCCTCCACAGCTGACGTCTTTATTCCACCCGTTCTTGCCCAACCGCCCAGGGGGCAGCCCCAAGAAAGGGCTCTTCAGCCAGTGTCCACCCCTGCTCCAAAGGGAACTTCCAGGATTTGGACTGAACATCGGGAACCAGACTACCTGGTCCAGGTCTGCTGTAAGCCTGGAGTCACCCGTGTCTCCAAAGTTCAAGCCAAAGGAGTTCCGCTGCATTGCCAAGGCCTGCCAAGCATTTGTCCCAGAGCCCGGCCCGGTGTGCGAACCTGCCTGGTGCGTGTCTGGGCATCGCGATGTGCCGGTGACAGGAAGAGCCATGGAAATACGCAGAACAAGGAACAGTTGAATGCAGGATGCTCCAGCCAGGGACTGCCCAGCCACTTCTGAGACTCATGCCCCCAGAGGGCAAAAAGGGGAGGCACAGGGGCTTAGAGACATGGCCCAGCCCCCTGGCCCACTTCCTGCCCTCCCGCCCTCCACTCAGCTCAGGAGGGCCTCCACCAGGCTTGGCTGCACAGGGAGCTCGCGGGGCAAGGGTGGACACCAATGGGTCTAATCCAGAATGCCCTCGATGGCCGAGATGCATTCATTCCCCCAAAGAAACTGGGGGTGCCACTGTCCAGACTGTCCAGAGAAGAGGGTTCAGTGCTGAAAGGGTAAGAAGCAAATATCCACCATGAAAATCAAGCCAAAGTTCTCTCACCACACGGATTTCCCAGCAGTTCTCAATAGGATCTTGACACAGGGCTATAAAATAATATCGAGGCAACGATTTTACACCTTCCGTATTTCTCCTATTTCAGATCTAATTGACGTTTCAGAAAAGACAAGGCTCTTTTAAGGGGTGGTGTCAGGCAGGCGCTTTCCCAGGAGAAACAGGAAACTCCACCAGGCTCTAGGCGCAGGGACACATCCCTGGTCAAGACGGGAGACTCAGATGCTGCACAGACAGCAGTCACACTTGGCAGCATAAAAACTGAGAAATTTGACATGGCAAATGCCTTTGCAAACACATCAACAGGTAAATGAAAGCCTTGTGGGGTTTTTTTGTTTTAATTTTTTTTAATATTTATTTATTTTTGAGAGAGAGAGACAGAGTGCGAGCAGGGGAGAGGCAGAGAGAGGGGGAGACACAGAATGTGAAGCAGGTTCCAGGCTCTGAGCTGTCAGCACAGAGCACGACGCGGGGCTCAAACCCACCAGCCGTGAGATCATGCATGGCCTGAGCCCCCCAGGTGCCCCTAAATGAAGTCTTTGTAAAAAAATAAGTACAGACCTTCCTGGACTCATGATGGGGTTGTATCCCTATCAACCCATCCTTAGTTGAAAACATCATTAAGTCGAAAATGCATGCATACGCCTGACCTCCCACACCTCAGAGCTCAGCCCAGCCTGCCTTCCACGTGCAAGAACAGTCGTGTGAGCCCACGGCTGGGCAGGACCGTTCACCCCAAAGCCTATTTGATCACGGAGTGCTGACTGCCTCGTGGAATGTACCAAATACTGTCCTGAAGTGGGAGCCAGAGGGACGCCTGGGTGCAGAGCGGCCACCAGAGTATGGGTTGGTGACACTCGTGGTCATGTGGCTAACGGGAGCCCACGCTGCCCCACATCACAGGAGAGGATCGGACCACAAATCACTAACCCAGGAAGAGATCCAAACTCGCAATCCCAAAGACGCTTTCCACTGAGTAAATGTTGCCTTCACGCCACGGAAAAGACGAAAAATGGTTAGGTCAGACCATCGGCAGTCAGGAGCCGTCCACATTTGCAGCAGATAAGAAGCAATGGGTGAACAGCTCCAACACGCACAGACCTCTGACAGAACGGACAAGAAGAAACAACCCAGCCATTTGTCAATGAACAAAAGGATGTGCACAGTCAGTAAATCTCAAGAGCATCGCCAACCTATCGACAAACGTGAAAACAATTCTCAAACTCCCTCGTCTTCAGGAAACGCTCATTAAAGCCACAGGAGTCGTCACTGTACCCTCATCACACCGGCAATGATTTAGGGAGTAGCCGCACCCAGAGCCGATGGAGACCCAGGCGGAAAGATCACCAAGGGCTCCGCGTGGCTGGGGGAAGGTGCGCCCAGGTCCCTGCAAGACCCCTGCGGCTATTGGCTCCACAAGACAAACGTGACAGTGGAAGCCGCCCTTCCCACCGCCCCGCCAGCAACGCGGACCGCTCATCTCTTAACCTCTCATTCAGGAGAGCCTTCTTTGGCATATTTTGGGCACTCGCGCAAACCTGTCGAACTACACACATGGCATGTCAGAGGCTACAAGCTGCCCGGTGACACCGAGGAAGGTTCCGGAAGAAAGTCATCCCCACTCGCCGCTGATGCCACCACGCTCCCCATCTTGTAAGCAGCCGCGCAGGAGCACTGGATGGTTGCTCAGGGCCTCCCCCTGACTTAAGGAACCTGGGAGTCTAGCCAAAGACGGGCCCCCAAGGTCCTCCCAGGAACACTTACCTCCTCGCCAACTCTGCCAGCAGGACACAAGGAGATGAAAGATGTGTCGTGGTCGAGGCACCTGGAGGTCTCAGTTGGTTGAGCGTCTGACTCTTGGCTTCGGCTCCGGTCATGATCCCAGGGTCGTGCGATCCAGCCCCGTTATCGGGCTCCATGAGCCTGCTTAAGATTCTCGCCTTCTGTCTGCCCTCTTCCCCCACTCAAGCTCTCTAAAAATAAAAGGTGAAATTAAAAATTTTTTTAAAAGATGATGTGTAGCAGGCTCTCTTTCTCTCCACTGGCTGTTCCTCATCCACTCGGAATACGGTGATTCCAATCCCCGAGCTTCTAACCCTGCTTTGTCCCCACGACCTTCGGCTTCTCCTCACCTTCAAATTTCTCAAAGACACAGCACCAGCTTACTGTGTGAGTTCTTTCTGTTCACGCGTCCACCACTCTTCGTGCCCCGGCTTCCTCTCTCAGTAAACTCAGCGAGGCTCCCTGGACAACTGCCAGCACGTCCTTGTGGGCCTCAGCCAATGCTATCCCTGGTTTGTTTCTTTGACCTTCAAAGCATCTGATCTAATAGGAAGGGTTCTTTATCACACATCACACCTGGAGCTTGATGGGTGCCAGACCCGTGTCTGTGGGCCAGATGAACAACTGAACAGAGCAGTAAGTATGTGGATGGGAAGGAGTCGGGAAGTCCCCCAATGAGGCCCTGGCTGTATTTCCTTGATTTAAGGCAAATGGAGGGGAATATGCGGAGTCTCTCTTTTTTAAAATTGACGTTAAAAAAAAATCTTTACAATTCTTCCCACGGCTCCCCCAAAAGGGGGGAAGGGGAGAACTGTGAGCTCAGCTTTACAGAAAGTAAATGTGTCCCTGTTACACACCACTGCAGATTTCACAACTAGGCTTGAGCACATTTGCTCTGGCTACCATTTACCGGAAGAAAAGCTGCTCCAGGAGAAGCCAGAAAGACCGAGTGGATGGTGAGGACCCTGCGGCCCGACTGGACCCATGCACGCCTCCCCCTCCAGACACCGTAAGCTGGCCGTGTGATCTAGCCTGCACAAGACGTCCAGGCGGCACGTGGCCACCTGTCGGCCATGCAAGAAACATGTGTCCGGGACTCACAAGGTGCCCGGCACTGGGAACCAGACCATGAGCTCTCCCGCCCAGACCCCAATGGACAGAACCACACGACGGACGGAAGAATGAAGTACAACGTACGATTGGATGGTGGCAGCAGGCAGAAGAAGGAGTCAGCGGGGAAGGGGGTGGGCTGGGCATATGCAATGGTAGACCAGGTGCCCAGACCTGAAGGGGCAAAGGAAGAGGGCAGAGGGGAGGCCCCAGCCCCACTGGTGACAGGCCTGAGCTCTCTTCTTGCTCCCTCAGGTTCAGAGATGTTGTACGTGGTGTGCTGGTGGCACCTGGGCTTTGGTCCACACCAGTGTAATCACCCCCTCTCCTCCCGTGTCACGCTGTCTTGATGACCGGGGCATCTCTGTGCAGCTCTCCAGTTTCCATGGGAACTGTTGCCTCCCTGAAGCTCAGACAGTGCCTGGGACCTGTCAACCTGCCAGGTGCTTGCCAACTCCTTCCTCCAGGTGACCGACCCTGCCACTCTGTGTTCCACAGAGGGCAGAACGACCACAAGGGATCGTGACACAGACCATTTGACTCTGGTCTCTATTGCTTCCAGAACCTTCTCAGACAAGAGAGCCAGGCCCCCTGGGCCATGTCCATGTAGACACTTTACTCCCCATGGCTCAGTTCTGCACACGGGGCTTAGATGCAGTGGGTCCCGTTTCTATCTTCCCACACACACAACCCCAAAAAGGGGAGGAAAGAGGCCTCAAGTGCCCCGGTCCTGACCTCCCTGTAACCATGCATACTTTCCTCAAATAGAGAAATACCCAGTCGTCACAGCCACAGCCTGGAAGGTAAGCTTCCAGAGGGGATGCAGGGGAGGGAGAGAGCCTGCCCCCCAGTGTGCACGGGTGGGAAGTGTGGGTGCAGACAGCCCGCACTCCAGGTCTGCGCTCTGCTCTTAGCCAAGGTGCCTGGTGGCCTAATAGAAACAGAAACCAGGGCCGTGTAGCCCTCCCGAGTGGCGGAGCGCCTGGCACGCTATCAACAGGTGTCGAACGGAAGGAGGGAGGACGCAGAACAAGGAGCTGGAGGAGTGTCAATCTTCCTGCTGACAACAGCCGACCCAGAAAACCAGGACAGACGCTCGCGGGTCTGCCAATGCGTTAGTCAGATGCATAACTCAGACATAACTTATCCTCGGGTCATAAAAGTTGGGGGGCCGCTCCTTCCATGTCTGAATCTCATGTATAAAATTTGCGTGCATAATAACCCCTGCCAGATGCTCACAGGTGAGGGACTTCTAGCACCCACCTTCCTGGAGACAGCAGGTCACTTCCCCAGGTCACTGGTAAGAAAGTCCTCCCACCGCCTGGGCACGCATGCCGCTCACTCTCGTATATCTTTTGCTGCTGAGAAATTTAAAAGGAACCCCGGGGCTGCGGAGAGCCTCTCTGAGAAACCAACTCCTGGTGTGGGGCCCAATCTTTCCAGATGTTGAGCATTAATGGGGCAGACCCCCCAGGCTGGGGAGCTCTGCTCTGTGGGGAAAGGTCACCCCATGTCACTTCCTGATTGCCCCCGAGACACATGACGAAGAAGAGTGCTTAGGAAGGTCACAGCCCTTCCCAGAGGATCCAACCCATCCCAGCTGCGGAGGGTCCACTCACACAGAAGCCTGTCTGCACTCTGGGTCAGAGAGTCAACCCAAAGGCGAGGAAGATGACCAGCCTGGCCCCAGAGGGGGGCTGCCTTGAGCCCTCCAGGACCGACGCACTCCTTGGGGGCAGCCCTCCCTGCGAGTCTGCCGCCGGGGGCCGGAAGCCTTGAGACGGAACCGCCTCCTCTCCCCGACGCGAGGAATGCGATGTTCGTGAGCATGAGACCTGAGGTCCAGGACGCTGGGTTCAGGTCCTGGCTCCACTGCCTCGCCGAGCCTCAATTTCCCCTCTCTAAACTGGGAATAGTAACATCTGCTCCAGAATAAAACTAAATCCAAGAATAAGGAAGAGTGTGAACCCACCACTGTCGTACTGGTATCGACCGAGCGGACACACACAGCAGAGGCTCTTCAGCTCTTCCGACAAAGAGGAAAGCCTCAGTTCCATGGTGCTCTAGCCTTGACACCTCACATACACTCATGTATCTTTTCAATAAAGAAAAGAGATCTGGGGCTCTGACCCTTTGTTAATTAATGATCTCTAGCCAAAACATATTCGCTTTTTATTGTATTCATCCCATTATCCCCTGTTAATATAAATGATACTAGTTTTCCATGCGTGGTACTGATTCCCTTTAAAATAAATTCATTTCAGTTTAACAAGTTACCTAAGGAAATGTAAGTGTGTATTACCACATGAAAGAAGCCAATCTGACTCCAATCTATGATGTTCTGGAAAAGGTGACACTAGAGAGACAGTAAACAGATCGGTGGTTCCCAGGGATTTGCGAGGCGGATGACCAGGGGGAGCACGGAGGACTTTCAGGACCGAGAAACCACAGTGTGTGGCGCTATGTTGGCGGGCCGTGCCACCGCACATCAGTCCAGACCCACAGAATGCACACAGCGCCAAGAGGGAACCCTCAGGTGAACGATGGACTTTGGGTGATAATGACTCGTCCACGCAGTTCATGGACTGTAACAAATCCCGCGGGCACGCTGACGACGAGGGAGGCCGCGTCAGTGCGGGGCGGGTAGCATACGGAAACGTCTTTGTACCTTCCTCTTGCTCTCAATTTTGCTGTGGACCTAAAACTGCTCTAAAAAATAAAGCCTATTTTTTAAAAAGGCAACTAAGAGGAGACAATGAGTAAATAATAAAAAAGGAAATATTTCAAAGTGGAAAACTGTGAAGATGGGCCGTGGTGGCAGGAGACGTGGACGAACCACGGAGTAAGGAAGTAAATGACTGAGGTTAGGAAAACACTGCCATTGGCACCTGGCACGTGGGACCCAGTGCTGCCCATGTGCGCGTGAAGGGTGGGAGGGAGGAGAGAAGGACCTTGAACCACAACCAGGGCACCGCACCGGGTGGAGGCAGCCTCCTGCAGGGCCTCCCGACACTGTACGCATGCACAAAGCCCCCCTAGTAGACCCCTAGAAGGTTCTGGGTGCAGCATGGCTGGAGGCTGGGTGGGGATGGCAGCACAGTCACCCCTGGCTGCTGGGCCATGTCCATTTTCCCAAGGGCAGCAGGTCAAGGAGGTGCTGGTTTCTACTCGGCAACCGTCCAACCTCCAGGAACCTGTCTGGGGTGTTAAGAGGCAGTGGGGTGGTGGCCTCAGAAGCAACGCCAGGGACTTTCTCCTGCTGGATGACAGCTAAGGGAGGGGCTTCCTATGGGTACAACGTCCAGGGGTGGCTTCTCAGCCTGAGCTCTTGAGCCTTCCAGGCCACGGTGGGTGGCGCTGGCCGGGCAGGCAGCCGTGCGGTGCTCGGGGAGATGTCCCCCAGTGTGAGCATCTAGGATCCCAGCCTTGACACTCCTCCCGCCTCAACCAGCAGAGGGGCTCAGTCTGGTCCTTGAATCCTCAGGGGCATAGCCTACCCCCCAGCCTTGGGCATGATGGGCGGACGCAAAAACCGCACTGTTACATGATGCATCTGTTCAAGGCAAGGAGCGCTGGGTGACTGACGACACCTGACCTGTCCCTCCTCTGCCCCTCGGGAGCTCCCTGTGAACGTTCTCTTAGCCTTGCCAGATCTGTCCTCCAGGCAAACCCATGCCCATAAAACCCCCAGGGGCCTTGTCCTCAACCACACGCTTATCCAGGTAAAATGGCACAATCTGTGTTCTCCCGCCAGCCCTGTGGGTGGAGTGGAGGAGACCAAGGGAGCCACTGGACCTCCCCTTGCAATCCCTGTCCTGCCCTCTGCACCTCCCTAAGAAACTGTAAGGCCCCTCTCACCAATTCAAGGGTGAAACTGTTTTCACACTGAAAAGACATGGATAGACATGGTTTCCATAGGAGAGAGAGAGGGAGAGAGAAATGAGCCTGGATTGCAAAGGGCCAACCGGAATTTAATTTTTTTAATGCTATCAGGATAACCCTAGCTCTCCCCGTCTCCACTTCACTCTGATTAACTTTTCTGGGACAAATACATGGAAAGGGCCCACCCCAGGCCCCGTGTAACCGATCCATTTTCCTGCGGCCACTGAGGCACTGGCTTCACAGGTCAGGTGCATAATTGTGTCTCCTGAGCCGGGGCCTCTGCTGCCGCTGCAGACGCATTTGTCAAGCGACTCGATGTTACTTATTTCAACTGCCATTCGTCTCTCGTTGCAATTTTCGTCAGGAACGAGTGCCTGACTGTCCACTTTGGTGGGGAACTCAATACAAAGTCAATTACTGGAAAGAAAGAAAATGAGGAGCCTCGTGCGTCTCCAGGCCATTTCTTCGAGAACGTACTTCCAGGCTCCTGGTGCCACATGCAGGGCTGGCGGGCCACGGCAGTGCCTCCAACCAGGGGCCAGCCCACAGGGGCTGCCAGAACCTGTGTACCCTGTGCTCCTCGGAGACCCACACGGGACGGGACAAGCGGCAAGAACCTGAATGGCTCCTCCTCAGACTCCCACCGTTAAGACCCTGTAGCAATTTTATTATTCTAGTCTAGTCTAGTCTAGTCTAGTCTATTTTAGTCTATTCTATTCTATTCTATTCTAGTCCATTCTATTCTAGTCTAGTCTAGTCTGTTCTAATCTAGTCTATTCTATTCTAGCCTAGTTTATTCTATTCTATTCTATTCTATTCTATTCTATTCTATTCTATTCTATTCTATTCTATTCTATTCCGTTCCGTTCCGTTCCGTTCCGTTCCGTTCCGTTCCGTTCCGTTCCATTCCGTTCCATTCCATTCCATTTTGTCAGTCTATCTGTTCCTTCTCTTCACACTCTGGGAACCACAGGGGCAGAGAAACACAGCTATTAGTTTTCAACATAATTGGACCCGGTTACAGTATGTGCATAATACCCTCCTCCCCAGCTCTGGGAGGTTTATCTCGAGCCGACCACTGTCTGGTGGAGCCACTGGGAGCTATGTAAATACATTTTCTCTGCGGAGAAGCAGCATACTTTTGAAGGGCTTAATAACAGATACAAAAGGCTGGGCAATCTAGGAAGGAGGCGGTCATGGATTGGTTCAGCCTTCCTTCCACTTCTTCTGGATAATGTGACGGGTTTAAATAGTGCTGGGAAGTCCGCGTTGCTCAAGTTGTCATTTTAAGGCAGCTTCTTCAGGTAGCAAGCAATTATCCCATCAAAAGGGACTTAATTGTTCTCCATATTTGTCACATAAAAATGGAACTGTGCAGATACCAGGACTGAAAGACGGTCCCTGTATTTTTTGTTGCTCTGACTGGATATCCCTGATGCTTTAATGCCTCCCCACATAAATCCCCAATGCCCTGTGTAAACATACAACAGAGATGTGGTGTGCGTGGGGGCAGCTGCACAGGGGAGCCTTCCAGACATCCTTGTGCAAGATGGCTCCATGACAGGGTCCTCCAGGAGCCCTGGTGCTTGGAGACTCTTGGTTCGCTTCACGGCCTCGCAGGGCTCACCACCCCCAGTGGCTGACCCAGTGCCTAGCATACAACAGGTGCTCAATGAATGTGTGTGAATGAATGAAGCAGTCAACAATCCAACACCTGGGTCCCTGGTTTCATTCCAGACAAGGGCCTTAAATGCCACACGTAAGTCTGACTGGACGACACACAGAGAAACCAGACTCGGTCTGCAGAGGATCATGTGATGACAGTGAGCTCTCTTGGCTGATGTCGGCCAGTTCAGACCCTCTTGGGGACTTTAGACAGGTTTTCCAGACTGTACACTCTGTGAGAGCAGGGACGTCCCTCTCCTGGAGCACTCTCCCGGGGAAGCACTACGGTTGTGGCACAAAGAACGATCACACGGGGTCATACCTGGGCTTTGGTTATTCCAGCCACTCTGTATTATCATCTCTGCCTCCTCCTCCTTCTCCTCCTCCCCCTCCCCCACCCTTCCGCCTCCTCCTCCTTCTCCTTCCCCTCTTCCTCCCCCTCCCCCACCTCTCCTCCTCCTTCCCCTCTTCCTCCTCCTCCTTCCTCTCCCTCTTTCTCCTTCTCTCCTCCTCCTTCTTCTGTTTATTAAAAATTTTTAACATTTATTCAGTTTTGAGAGACAGGGAGAGCATGTGCAGGGGAGGGGCAGAGAGAGGGGGAGACACAGAATCCAAAGCAGATTCCAGGCTCTGAGCTATCAGCACAGAGCCCGACGTGGGGCCTAAACTCATGAACTGTGAGATCATGACCTGAGCCGAACTTGGTTGCTTAAGTGACGGAGCCACCCAGGCACCTCCTTCCCCTTCCCCTCCTCCTCCTCCTCTCTCTTCTCCTCCCCCTCCTCTTTTTTTGAGACAGTGAGAGCAAGCAGGAAAGGGACAGAGAGAGGGAGAGAGAGAATCCCAAGCAGCCTCCTAGTCAATGCAGAGACTGACACAGGGCTCGATCCATGAACTGTGAGATCATGACCTAAGCTGAATTCAAGAGTCAAGACGGTCAACTGACTAAGACACGCGGGTGTCCCACTCCTTATCTTTGAGGTGTTAGTTACTTCCCTAAACGAGAATGGACTCGTAGACATTTCATCCGTCTGCTATTCTCTCCCTCCTGGCAACCCTCCTTCACATCCACCAAGGTCCTACCCTAGGAGGCCTTCCCCAGTGACGATGACGTGATAGAAGGAAGTGCCTGCTCTGGCATCAGAGGGACGGGGCCAGAACACTAAGAACCTGCTTTGGCCGTGGGGCTCGCTCCCTTTGTGAGGGTGCCCGCTCGCATTCACCACCCCCGGCTCTCAGTGTCTCCAGCTGCAGGAGCCCGTGGCACCACACGGCAGATCGGCCCCTCGCTCACACAGTCACATGACTGGCTGAGGGCGAAAAGAGCCATCAGAGGATTGGAAGCAGGGTGACATCGTCCTACCGGCCCTTAGCAGGCTCCCACTGGCCGCCGTGTAGACACTGAAATGGGGTAAGGATGGGCAGGAGCGGAAGTTCAGCAGCCACGGCAGTTCCGCAGGCGCCCACACGGTGTCGGCTAGAAGCTACCTGTCTATGTCGGCTGGATTCTGGATGTATTTGGAAGGTGTTGCCGAAAGGCACGGCGATGGATTACGTGTGGGGTGTAGGAAAGAAGAGCCGGGATGACACGGTGATCCGGCTGGAGCACCTGGACGGACACTGTTGAAATCCGCGAGGATGGGAAAGACTTTGCAGAGAAAGCTTCGGAGGCGGGAGCTGAGCTCCCCACGCATCAAGTGTGAGATGGGCTCCTGACGTCCAAGTAGAGACACGCCGATGGCACTCAACTCTCGAGCGAGGGAGTGAGGGCAGAGAGAGGAGGTCCTCAGGCTTAGCACAAGGCCCTCCCCGCCCGATGTTCAGGGACGGGGACGCCTGACCGTCTGAAAGGCCCTGTGGCTCCTTCCCTGAACTCAGCCGCTCTCACAAAGGCGCCGCAAAGTCACCCAAAGGAGAGGAAACAAGCAACTTTAAAATGCATCCCTTCCTCTGCTGCCACATCTCTAAATTAAATTTCAAGGACTCGCCAGGAAAATGTGCTCCTTTATGTGTTTCCATAAATCGCTCATTTCGATGCTGTATGTTTCTTTTTTTATTATAGAAGGAGCTAAAAAAAAGTTAAATAATCTACATGAGCAATATTTTACCTTTTAAAAGATATTGCCTTCTAAGTAGACGGAGTGCAACGAGCTTTGCAAGCAAAGCGTCCCCACGCTTGGTGTGTGGGCATCCAGGTGGCCGCTGTGTGAGACACGGCGTCTTCGTGTCGAGGGGCCAGCTGACAGCTCTCCGGGACCCTCAGGAGACCTGACCGGCAGGTAACTGCTGCTTACGCCTCAGTTTCTGTCTACACTTCTTTTTCTCTCTTGGAAGTGAGTTCCCATGTTTTCAGGATTATTTTGTGTAAGCTGACCGAACAGAAGGTCATGTTTAGAGTTACCGTCTTTGGAACAGAGAGAGAAAGACACACGCGTGTGCGTATGTGTGACAAAAGTAAGCCCTCTTTTGGACACTTCCTCCACTGAACGGTAACAACAAAACGGGAGTGCTTCCGCCTGAGGATGTGTCAGGCGCTGTGGAGACTCTGACACGCCACCCCACGGGTATCACTGCTCTGGGATCTCTGGTCTGGGGATGACATCCTGGATGTTGGAGAGACCGGGTCCCTGTGAGCTCCCGCCGTCACCGTGCCTCCCAGAAGACTCCCTCTCAAACGGGACCAAAAACGTCCTATGAAGTGGACCATTTTTTTTTTAATTTGGAAAGAGGGAGCATGAGCAGAAGAGGGGCGGAGGGGGGAGGGAGAGAGAGAGAAGGAGGGAGAGAAAGAGAGGGAGAGAAAGAGGGGGGGAGAGGGAGAGAGAGAGTGAAAAAGAGAGGGGGGGAGAGAGAGAGAGAAAGAGAGAGAGAGAGAGACAGAGAGAGAGAGAGAGAGAGAGAGAGAGAGAGAGAGAGAGAGAGAGAGAATCCCAAGCAGGCTCCACACTAAGGGCAGAGCCCGACGCAGGGCTCGATTTCACAGTCCTGGGATCATGACCTGAGCCAAAGTCAAGAAGAGTCAGATGCTAAACCGACTGAGCCACACAGGCTCAGTCATGTGAAGTGGACAGTCATTACCACCGGCGATGCCTTAAACATCTCAACACAAAACGCTTAGACATATGCTCACTCACTGTCTGCTCACCTCTGGGAAAACACACCCCCTCTGCCCTCTGGTTTCTGGCTCGCAGCTACCATGCCCGCAGCGCACTTCCCACCCACCAAACGTGCTGTGAGGACGCAGGCAATTTGAAGCGCCCGCAGGTATCGCCATCAGTCGGAATTGTGACTCCCCCCTTCAATCCTTTATTGCAGATTCATGGAAACTTAATTTGAAAGAAAAATTTTACCACCTTGCCCATTTTAAGTCTTTCCAAAAATTCAACTGTTTTTATAGATACAAACACCTTCTTCCTGTTCGCACTGAAATGTCATTGTTTTATGTAATATTTAGTTACGTGATGTAATTACACGAACCGTGCAATCGGCATAAACAGATGTGGGAACAGACGTAATCGGCTCTTAGCGCACACACGAGGCCAGAGCCGGAGACGCACCTGAGGACCGCAGGGGGAAGTGGCCTGCAGCCTGCAGGTGGCCAACGGTCACCGCCTGGACAGAATCTGTTCACCCCACAAATCGGTAAATGGGGGCAGACACAGACAGATGGCTTTTCTCCAGCCAGTGCTCCCTGCAAGGCTGCAGCATCCACCTAGCGCAGCACCTGGCGTAAAGTGGACCCGTGATCCCCAGAAGGCAAGAGAACATGGAAGGGCATGAGTGCCCGCGGGCCACCCATGGGATCGGAGAGGTCAGGCGGGGGTGAGGGGGCCGCTGCACAGGGCTCGGGACAGAGACCTGTCTGAGAGCCCCAGCCTCAAGCAAGGAGCTCCGAGCCCCTCAGTCCTGGTGCTCTGGCGGCCGAACGTCCCAGGTCAGGTGCATGGGTTCATCCCCTGGGAAGAGAGGAAGATTCTGCTGCTTCCTCCAGTCTGCTCGGATGAGCGGCTCCACTGAGGCCGCAGATGATAGAGGAGGCCAGTGGTGCGTCTGTCCCCTGGTACAATCCTCCTGGGCTCCGCCCACCTCTCTGCTGACAGCAGGTGGCGGTTAGCTCTGAGACTCGGTGCTGCAGGAGCACGCGGGCCAGGGGCGGGACAGCCAAGCCTCTCCAGAGGGAAAGCATACTCTACCCGGAAAACTTCTGCTCCAGAGAAACCCACAATGCAGATGCCAAGAGAAAAGTTCAACCCAGGCTGAGGGGGCCGAGGCAGGGAGCCCCGCGTTTGCTTGGCAGGCCCGGCGGCAGTGCCCCCGGCCCCTTCTCACCTGCCCCGTCATGAAGACCCTCCTTTTCATCTGTTCTGTTTTAACCAAAGGGCCAGAGGGCTTCCCAAACCCTCTCCCAGGAAACAATAGTTATCGATATAAAAACAGATAATATTCCTCGAGCACTCAGTGGTGCCAGGCATTGTGCTGAGAGCTTTGACTGAAGCCTCTCTGCAGAGGGTGGAAGGTGCCCCCTCGCCCCCAATTACATTTGCATCCTGGAAGCTGTGAATGTCACCTCCTCTGGAAAAGGGTCTCTGCAGATGGAGTTATGTGAAGGGTCTCGAGATGAGCTCATGCCAGACGTGACACAGTGGTGTCCTTATAAAAGACCAAAGAGGAGACGACGTACAGCGGAGGTGATGTGAAGAGGAGGCAGAGGTCAGAGTGACGCCACAAGCCGAGGATGGCTGGAGCCACTGGAAGAGGCAAAAGGATGCTCCACTACAGCCTCTGGAGGGAGCCCAGCCATGCCCACAGCCTGACTGTGGATGCCTGGGCTCCAGAACTGAGAGAGAGAGAGAGAGAGAGAGAGAGAGAGAGAGAGATTCTGCTTCTGAAGCTATCGAACATGGTATCTGTTACTTCGGCTACACGAAGCGACTACAATTTCATCTGGCTCTTTCTATGGAAGTGAATAAGAAACAGCATCTTCCAGCCCCCTTACAAATGCACTCTCCTCACGTTAATCCCAAACACCTACACGCTGCTTTCTCCAAGTTTGATCACTAGGCAAACTCGAGTGTCTTCAAGCAGCAGAACCAAGTATCCGTCTGAGACTGGGCAACTGTAACAGAAGACCACAGACTAGGGGCTGAGGAACCACAGTTTCTTACAGCTCTCGCGGCGCCCGCAGATCCGGGGTTTGGTGGGACCTACTTCCCGGTTCACAGTGGCTGTCTCTTCACTGGGTCCCCACATGGTGGAGGGGAGCCCCCTGGCTCTCTTCTTTGGGACACGGATCCCGTCCGTGAGGCTTCACCCCCATGACCTGATCTCCTCCCAAAGGCCCCACCTCCCAATACCATCCCCCTGGGAATGAGGTTTCAACATTTAAATTTGGGGGACACAGTCTATGGCAGTATCTTAAAAGAATGGACATTTTAAGTTGTGTTTACAGTGGAATAAACGCCCCATGTGACCAGTCAGGAGCTGCTGACTCAGCAGGTACTCTGCCCTGTGCGCTCAGTGGACAGAGCATCTGGGTGGTTTCGCCTCCAGCTTCCTGATACCCGCTACTGGCGTCACCTCTCTTCTCCACGTGGCCTGGAAAGAGCATATTCAAGGCAGGAATATGGACTGTAATCCCACAGGCTGAGATCCAGACCTGGATTCGAGACCCGCCTCCACTGCCTTCCATCCCCGTGACTCTGGACAAGCTCCTTTGCACCCCAGCCCCCTGTCCCTTGCCTGGGACGGAGCAGTTTACAGGCCTGAGTGCGGGGTCACGGTTACCGTCATGTCGCCAGGCTCGCTGTGTCTGCCGCAAGCCCCACACAGCAGACACACAAACCAGGTGATGCCCCCGCGCATCCTGGATTCTGCCCACCGAGAGCTGCTCCACCGGAACCTGCTTTCCGGCCCCAGCAGGTGCAGTCGGGATGGAAGTGTGTTACATTTCACCATTTGTAGCCTCATTAATTTCTGGTTTTACACATCATAAATAATTAATCACAGCACTGCTATGAGCATGACGAATAAGCATAAGAAATGGGCCATGCGATGCCCTTGGAAGGTTGGCCTGGGACTCCCTGTATTTATTCCACCCCAAACTGGAAGGCTCTGAGCCCCAAATTCTCTCCTGTGAAAGGCTGGTTCCCCCCAAGCGGGCAGCGGGCACCCCCTGCAAGCCTCCCCCAGGCCCACGCACTCCGTCTCTCTCTGGTCAGGCTGTGAGGTCACGCTTGCTGCCCACCATCCACTCACCTGCACCCTGGCCTTTCCCTGGGGTGGGGTGCTGGTGGGGAAGGGGTGCGCGGCTGTAGCGTGAGGCTCTTCAAACTTCAAAGAAATAGCCGATATCAAATACCCTTTGCCGTATCTGGAGCACTCGCTGTTCACCATAAGCATCGTTCCATTTGGCACCACACTTCCTCTCAAACGCCCAGTTTTAAAGAATGCAAACTCAGGCCCAAACATTACCTTCCCCTTTTAGCCTTAGCTAGAGGCAGCCTGTGTGTGTGCGTGTGTGTGTGTGTGTGTGTGTGCGCGCGCACGCATGTGTGTGATTTCCAGCTGTAAGACGGAGGTGAGCTGGAGGAGGCTCTCCTTCCTGTGCAAGAGAGGCTAAGTGGCTACAAGTCTGCACTCCAGAGTCAGTCCGCGGACGCGGCCACTGTACAAAAGCCAGCTCGTCAGCTTACCCCTCGGCCTACAATCCTTCAGGGACTTCTTGCTTCGGTCAAGGTAAAACCCAGCACCCTCACCACAGCTTACCAGCCCCTGCCTGCATGGCTGCCCTCCCCAGCTCTTCCAGCCCTGTCTCTGCACAGACTCACTCTCCAAATGTGGACATTCTCCTTGTCCACCTGCTCTACCCAAGAAGCCCCTCGCTGCCTCAGGACCTCGGCACATGCCAGACCCTCTTCCCGGAATACTCTCTCCTACCATTCCCCACCCCCCCCCCCCATATCACTTCCTTTTCATTTGTCTTATCTCATGTAAAATGTCATCCCCTTAGGGGAAATGTTCCCTTACCAGCCGCCACCCCCATCTAGGCCAGGCCAGGCTTACCTCTTCACGCTCCCATTATGCACGGTACCCTCTCGTCTGCAGCCCACACACGGTGACAATTTCACATAGACTGGCCTGTTTCACTTGCTTCTGCCCTGGAGACTGCTCAGCATTACATCACGACACCCAGCGAAGTGCCTGGTACACAGGAGACACTCCCAGCCCCTTGCGAACCCACCAACAAACAAGATCTCCTTGTGACCTGTGTGGAGTCCACACACTAGTGAGTGTACTCACTACTCACTTGTTGGCTACTGACACAGCCGGTCCAAACTGAGGCTGCATTTGAGAACTCTAGCGACAAAGTTAATAGAAGCGATCATTGTAAGCGTAACTGAGGTGTTTTAAAACCAGGTAGCAGTGTGGCATTGGGTGCCAGGCACTGAACTTTGCAGAGGGACGTTCCCTCAACTGGAGGTGCTTTGAAAACAACTGAAATGTTGAGGAGACTCACAGCCAGGCCAGGGGAAGAACACGTGAGGGACGTGGCAGGTACTACAGGGAATACTGCGGGTTCGGGGCACCACGTCTGGCCGCCTAACGGTCTGTCCTCTGGGGTAGGGCCGGCATTTGCACAGTGCTTCCAAGTGAGGGGCCTGGATCATGGTGAAAGTTTGCAAAAGAAGATCTCAATCCAACGGAAGGAGGGACAGAAAATTCCAGAGGCTGGAAGGCTAACCCACATCACCTGTGCTGTGTGGAGCACCGGAGCCCCACTGGGCCTCATTTCCACATCTGTGAAATGGGGTGAAGGTGTTTTCGATCTTATAAATTATTATGAAGATAAAATTAGAAGTGATGCTCTCTTGGGCGCCTGGGTGGCTCAGTCGGTTGAGCATCCGACTTCGGCTCAGGTCATGATCTCGCGGTTCGTGAGTTCGAGCCCCGCGTCGGGCTCTGTGCTGACAGCTCGAAGCCTGGAACCTGCTTCGGATTCCGTGTCTCCCTCTCTCTCTCTCTGCCCCTCCCCTGCCCCCCCCCTCCTTCTCTCTCTCTAAAAAAATAAATAACATGAAAAAACAAAAGAAGTGATGCTGTCTTAGTCCATTCGGGCTGCTATAACAAAAAAATACCATAGACTAGACAGCTTACAAACAACATAAAGTGTACCTCTCACAGTTCTGGACACTGGGAAGCTCAGATCATAGTACCAGTGTACTGTTTGGGGAAGTCTTCCTGGTTCCAAGAATCTTCTACTGTGTCTTCACACGGCAGAGAGGGTGAAGGAACTCCCTGAGCTCTCTTTTATAAGGAAGCGCACTGAACCCATTCATGACAGCCCTACTCTCATGACTAATCACCTCCCAGAGGCTCACCTTCTTTTTTTTTTTTATTATTATTTTATGTTTATTTTTGAGAGAGAGAGAGAGAGAGAGAGAGAGAGAGACAGAGAATGAGCAGGGGAGGGGCAGAGAGAGAGGAAGACACAGAATCCGAAGCAGGCCCCAGGCTATGAGCTGTCAGCACAGATCCCGATGAGGGGCTCGAACCCACAAACCATGAGATCATGACCTGAGCCGAAGTTGGATGCTTAACCGACTGAGCCACCCAGGTGCCCGTCACCTTCTTTTTAAATTTTTTTTTAATATTTATTTATTTTGGGGAGAGACAGAAAGAGACAGAGCACAAGCAGGGGAGGGGCAGACAGAGAGGGAGACAGAATCTGAAACAGGCTCCAGGCTCTGAGCTGTCAGCACACAGCCCGACGCAGGGCTCGAACTCACAAACCTCAAGAACATGGCCTGAGCTGAAGTCGGACACTCAACTGAGCCACCCAGGTGCCCCCCAAAGGCTCACCTTCTAAGACCATCACATTGGGAATTAGGTTTCAACACATGAATTTTAGCGATAGTACATCCAGACCATCGCAGAGGCAAACAGAATCACTCTGCAAAGCACCTTGTGCAGGAAGGACTCACAGCTATGGTCTTACCATCACTTGTCTCCCATCAGGGACCTCAGCTGCTTCTGAGACCCAGGCCTGGCCTTTGTTCATTGGGGATCAAAGACGCATCAGGAATAGTGGGATAATTCCCAGTACTGGGGTTGGGGACAGGTGGTGAGCCAAATGCCCACCAATCACCAAACCTCTGAGTGCTTTCTCTTTGCTTATTAGTTTTCGGACTTTTCTTTCCATAACTACTGAATCAAGCTCAGTCCACAGTTATGCTTTTTCAGGGTATTTATCTTAAAACAGCCAGAGAGAAAAGACACGGGGTCTGCACCGCATGCTTAGGTCTTTGCACAGATGGCAGGGGGCTCCAGTCTGAGCCGCTGTCATGCTGCCTCCATTTCTTTCTCAGTAAATTTGCTTCCAGGGGAGTAGGTGTGAGCGCCAGGGATCCCACTCCGAGCGAAATGTCCCTTAGTGTGCTCTTTGCTCTCAGCTCGTGTTCACAGCCACCTGTTGCTCCCACGTGAATATTCAAGGTCACGCACCCCCCTCTGCATTTTTGGTGGATGTGTGCCAACAGCTGAAAGCCTCCTGATGGCTGCAGGAATGAACGGCAGGTCTGTTGACTGCAAAGATACATCTTTTTGCGAAACCAGGTCTCTGGTTCTTTTAAGGCCGTTACTGAATGGAGATGTGTTTGCCGTTCACTAGGGTGTCAGACGCAGAATGTGCGACAGCAATCAGTTAGCGTGTTTATCTCGCTTGAGAGTACACAAAAGAATTAAGAACGGCAATTTTTTCGGGAGGAACAAATGGCATTAGTGCTCCTAAATACAATGGCAAGGGTGGCACTGGGTGGCTCAATAGGCTAAGCGTCTGACTCTTGATTTCGGCTCAGGTCGTGGTCTCGTGCTTGTGACACAGAGTCCGTGTGGGGCTTTGCGCTGAGCGTGAATCCTGCCTGGGATTCCCTCTCTCTCTCTGCCCCTCCCCTGCTCACATGCCTGTGTGCTCTCTCTCCCTCTCTCAAATAAATGAATGAATGAATGAATGAATGAATGAATGAATGAATAAAAATAGTAAAATAAAATAAAATAATTAAGTAAAATAAAATAATAAAATAAAAATAAAATAAAAACTACAGTAATAACAGTAACAACACCTGGGGTACACTGAGTCCTCGGTTGGTGCCGGACGCTGTGCACACAGCCCCTCAGCTCCTCTTGTGAAACCACAGCCCAGGGAGTCGCTGTATCTGTCCGAGCCGCCTGCTCATAGACATGGCCTCGGTCCACGGGCCCAGCCTGGGCTGACCCATGGCCAACTCTCCCATGCCTTCCGCACAATCTGGCTGTTTTTCAGACATGGTCAACTGTGATCGAACAGAACACCCTACATAAATACTTAGTCATGGGGCTTTAAGTTCAATTTTTGTTGGTGATTTTCCCCTGCTCTATGCATTTTTCAGTATTTTGCCCTTAGACAAGTGTACGCCTTGTTGTTGAGCAATTAAATACGCTTACGAATTTATGACTCCTCGCAGGAACATGTGTTGAGAGCCGTGTGTGTGCGTGCTATTTCTAGAGGGTGAGCGCAGCATGCCAAACCCGCGTGCTTCTCTCCTACGAGATTCTTGTGATCAAAGTCCAGAAACTCAGACGCAGGACAGCACAGCCAGAGAGGAATCCCATCGGGCCAGCGTGCTGGCCCCAGGGCTCTCCTCTGTGCCTGAGCCTGGCCTGGCCCTCCTGCAGCTCAGGAAAGAGCCCGCTAGGGTAACAGGAGGTACACGCTCATGGGCTCACTGAGCTCCCCCTGCGCACCCCTCCCTGGGAGGGCTCTGGGGGCATAAACAGCTCCTGAGTCACGGCCCCTTCTGCAGAGGGCACACACAGCAGCTGAGGGGTAAGACTCAGACACAGAGTGGGGCTGAGCCATGCGGGGCTAGGAGATCAATGACACAAAGACCTGTTAGCCTCCAATTGTTTGCTGCGTGATGAGCCCCGCACCCCATGTCACCTCCCTTTATCTCACTTTGATCTCAGAACAAGCCCGTTAGGAGGTGATTAGTTGTGCCCCTTTCACAGCTGAGGACACAAGGCTTAGAGAGCTAAGCAACCTGCTCCAGATCTGCCATCCAGCTTCCCCGCCGCATAGCCGAATTCAGACCCGGGCCTGAGCAAAGGGGCCACATACGGCCCACAACACGCCATGCAGCCAAGGGGTCACACGGCCACGCGGGGCAGTGCAGAGAGATGCGGTCCCTCTGGGTCTGGCAGGGCATCTCAGCGAACACCGGAGAAGATGGGGTGAGTGACCCCGAGCGACAATACCGCACACCCGTCCTCTCCCCACTCACGGGCCGTCTAGCCCTTGCCTTGCGGCTGCCCTCAAAGTCCTTCATCATTTTTCTGTCAACTGGCCACCCCAAATAACGCCATAATCCTCCCTAGGCCTGGTGCCCAGCTCCCCCCTGGATCTCTCTGACTCTAGTTCAACAAGAGCAAATCTTCCCCAAGCCTGCTTTTCAACCACGTGACTTAATGCAGACCTTTCTGGGTCCTTCTAGGCCTTTCTGCCCACCATCCTGGTTCCCACACCCAGGCTGGGGCCCAAGCAGGCAGAGGTCACCCCCTGAAGCCTGAGCAGGGCCCTGTCAGGTCCACAAACAGATTTCTAGCAAGGGGTCCAGCAGAAAAGGGGTGTCAAACTCAGCACCCGCCTTCCCTTTCTGCCTGTCCCGTCCTGAGCACAGAGCTGGGAGCAGCGGACGAGGGGCCTGAAGGGCGGTGGTGGCCAGAGGCGCAATCACTCCAGCCCAGGGCCAGCCCTGGACGCTTCCCAGAGGAGGGAACCTGGAGTTCACGTGCATAGGGTGGGCAGCATATAGGTGTGAATAATAAATAAACGCAGCAAGGCAGGGAGCCAGGGAACTGGCTGGCACACTGCACTCCGCCTTTAACTAGCCGGGGTCCGGCCAATGAGATTTTCATCACTGACTCGAGCCTGGAGAGAACTTACTGGTGAGACTGCGTTGGCGTTTCCATCAGAGGCTGCTGTTGTTATCAGAAACACCTATTACCCATCGTGAAACAGCAAGCTCAAATTGGATGGGAAAATGAGTTTCTACTTCATAAATACATAATGTGAGCAGTTTCTTTTTTTTTTTTTTCAAATTGACTTATCTCAGCAAATTTTGTCTCCTTTCATGTTAAAAACCTATAGGCTGATTCTAATTTAATTATTACAACTTCTTATTAGAATTATTGACAGAATTCATGAGCAGAATGTGAAACACCTGTTAATCCTGCGTGGGGTGTGGAACCAGGGGCCACATCTGTCACCAGATGAGCCTTTCGTCCCCACGCGCACGCGGTTTACCGTAATCGCGGGCGGCGGATGACCGCGGGTGACGCACAGACAGGAGGCTGCCTGCCGATTCCAGGTGCTAAGAAATGTTACTGCCTCCACCAAAATGTCTAATTTCTAGGGACCCGGAGGCCAGGGCTGTGGCAGAGAAGCCGGCCCCTGGAGGACGGCGCAGGTGACCGCAAGCCGCCGGGACAGGAGCACCAGGTGCTGCCAGCAGCGAGGTCAGGACGAGACCAGCAGGGGAACCCAGGCCCCAAGCTGCTGAAACATATTAAGGTTCAAGGACTGGATAAAAAGTAGAACTATCATATCTGGGCCAGAAGCAGGGGCCAGGCTGGGGGCCACAGATGCCGGAAGTCAGAGACAGCACAGGGGGGACAGAGGTGGTGAGAGGTGGGGACACGGCAGGCTTGAGGAAGACCGAGGTCAGCCAAGCAGCCAGTGCCCAGGAAGGTGGGTGAGCGGCCACCATAGCCCATCACACAGTGGCAGCCATGCATGCTTCCTTTTCCTCTCTCCCTCTACCCCTCCTCTTCCCTCCTCCTCCTTCCCTCCCTTCTCCCCCTCCCTCCCCTCCTCCTTCTTCCTCTGTCTGTCCTCCTACCCCTCCCTCCTTCTCAAGGAGGCCCCTCATGGGGCCCCCATGCCTCACCCCACACCCCCGCCCTGTGACTTCCCCCATTCCCTCAGCACCTGAAAGTCCCTGTGTCTGTTCGCTGACCTGCCTCTGTCTCCCCACCGCCACATGCGGACCGTGGAGAGCAGGACCCGTGTCTTGACCAGCCCTGCTTCCCCAACGCTGAGCTCAGTATCACAGACGCTCAGAAAAAGAGGGTAAGAAAGACAAGGAATGTGTCCTCCCCCTGCTCCACACCAGAACAGTACAAGACACCTATACATCAAGTTCATGTCTATTTTGAAAATCCAGGCTTTTTCCACCTGGTATCCTGCTTGGAATTCTTTCTCACAGGAAGGTGCCCAGGACCCTGAGTTGGGCACAGCTGACCTGACACTGTCCCAGGCAGCTTACCAGGGTGGCTGGAGCTCAAAATGCCTGTGGTTCTGGGGCGCTTGGGTGGCTCAATCGGTTAAGCACCGGACTTTGGCTCAGGTCATGATCTCACAGTTTGTGGGTTCGAGCCCCGCGTCGGGCTCTGTGCTGACAGCTCAGAGCCTGGAGCCTGCCTTTGTTTCTGTGCCTCCCTCTCTCTCTGCCCCTCCTCTCTCTCTCTCTCTCTCTCTCTCTCTCTCTCTCTCTCTCTCTCTCTCAAAAATAAATAAACGTTAAAAAAAAATTTTTTTTTAATGCCTGTGGTTCTGACACAGCGAAGCTGGTAGTCTGACTGGGTCCGCAGTTGGGTCAAACAGACGTTAAATGCAATGTGCCCACGATAACATATTCTGGGTAAAATGCACACCCCATTTAACGTCCTCACACGTGCCTCTTCATGTCCTCTCATCACCTGAACAAACCAGGAAACGTGCCTTCGCTGTCCTCCCCACGAAGGGTGAAATATGGCCCCACGGCGCCTGTGCTTCCTGTGGCTGATTTTTAGTTCCTGCCATGTCACCTTGACTCTTCTGGCACTTGTGATTTAGAAGCGTGTGTGTGCTCGGCTCAGCACAAACGAATTTTCAAGGCAGACGCAGTCTTCTGTGCTGTGAGGACCAGATGGGGTTTTTATTGACTTGTGCCACCGTTGAGCATAATTAGGCACAGGCAAGAAACAACAGCCACCGAGGAGGCCAGGCTGGTGTTGTGGCGGCCGGGGCTGGCCCGCCCCAGAGACAGGGCCTCGTGGATGCCCTGAGCTGAGGCCGGGCAAGTCTGCACACCCACATGTGCCCTCAGTTGCAGGGGGGCAGCGAGCGAAGGCAGGAAAGCCCAACGGCCGCTCTGTTAGGGCCTCTCCCAGACACTGCGCTGAAGCTGAACCAAGAGCCCCCAGCTGTTCCCTCCTTGGTGACCCTCACCCAGGCATCCGGGCGGGCGGGGTAGGGGGGTGTGGGGAGGGGAGTCCAGCGATGGGCAGCTCCTGAACCTCCAGCCACTCGGGCTGCAGAATCCCTCCCGGTGTGGTCGTCCGTGGAACAGCCGTCACGGGAGAAGCCACGCAAGGCATCTGCATGTCCTTGCTCGACAGCCCATGCTGCTCTCCGGGTGGTCCTGCCGCTGGAGCTGCGACCACTCAGCCCCCTAGGTCTCTTCCCAGCACCCTCGAAGCCCCACTGCCTCCCTTGCCTCCAATCCAGATTTGTTTGCATTAATTTCAAATACAGGGAAACATACAGAATAATAATATGAACGTCCAAAAATCATCATCGGTAATTAACAAATGTTCTCAGTTTGCCATTTTGGCTTTCTCATCCTGACCCTGGAAGCAGGTTGGTTAAGACACTGGTGTGTATCTATCCAGTTCCAAACTATAATGCTTTGCATATAAATAGAAATGAGTAAGTATACATATTTATACATAAACCATATACATTTACCTATGCACTTCACACGCATGAAAATATGGGTTATATGTGTGTGTGCATATATGTTAATAAACAACATATGGCATCGTTTTATTCTTTCTAAATTGGAATCAATGGTGTCACACTGTATATCATTATATGGAACTTATTTCTTTCTCTCGACCTTGTGTTTCTAAGGCTTGTCCAGGCTGAAGCACATTGCAGAGGGATTGGCCATGCTCCAGGAGAGGGTACAGCCCTCCAGACTGCCAAGTAGGCCCAAGACTTCAGATGCCAGCCACACACTCGGGGTCCCCAGGGCCACCATCACGTCTGACCACCTGGCTGCAAATCCTGGGGTCCCCAAGATTCCCTCAGGTTTGATAATTCACTAGAACACCTCTCAGAATGCAGGAAACACTGTATTTACAATTACAGATTTATCATAAGTACAAGGATACAAGTAAGAGCCGACCACAGGACAGAGGCAAAGTCTGGGAGGGTCCACGTACGAACTTCCAGCCACTCCCCGTGGAGTCCTGGACGGTATTACTTCCTCCCGGCTTCCGTGTGCGACAGCACTGCAGAGCGTGGCTCATCCGGGAAGCTCACCCAAGCCTTTGTTTTCCAGAATCTTAACTGGGGCTTGACCACGTCCTGCCCACTTGGCTGAGATCAGAACTGATCAGAACTGATATGATGGGTCCTAAAGACCCCGTCATAAATCACACTGCTGGACTGTCGAGTGGCCAAAGCTCCCACCAAACGAGGATGCTCCTGCCGGGTAGAACCTTCCAGGGGCCTCAAGATGACATCCCTGAGGCTGAGGGTGGAGACTGGACCTGCCTGGGTACAGCTGATTCCTCACACGCACATAGAGACCCAGCCCCTTCACTCTACTTTCCACGTGGAGCTCCATCACCCGCGCCTCCTCTTGATGCTGGATCGAATCGCCCCCCTGGAACACCTCTCCAGGCCTCAGCGTGATGGCGACATCCAAATGTCCCCAGTTCAGATTCCTGGCCCTACTCCAGCCCTCTGGGAGATGATGACCAAAAATCTGTGTTTCTTTCCGTTCTTTTTTTTTTTTAATGTTTTTTCTTTTGAGAGACAGAAAGAACACAAGCTGGGGAGGGGCAGAGAGAGGGAGAGAGAGAGAATCCCAAGCAGGCTCTGCTCTCAGCGTGGAACCCAACACGGGGCTCGATCCCACAACTCCAGCATCATGACCTGAGCTGAAATCAAGAGTGGGACACTTAACTGACTGAGCCACCCAGGCGGCCCCCAAAATCTATATTTTTAATAAACTCCACCGACCATTCCGATGTTTACGAAACACTGAAAATTACTGTTATAAGCACACTCCAAGGTTTGCCGACTTAATCAGAACTGTGTACGTGACCTGTGGATGTACCACGCACAGGTGTTAACGACGGGCAGTTCTCTCCACCTCCCCCAATACTTCCCAACCGCGAGCCTCATTCCAAGGTCCAAAAGCAAAATCAACAATACATGTGCCCAGATACATGGTGCTGTTTTTCCAGTAAGAGGTATTCCCAAAGTAGATTCTGACCAAACTGAATGAAAAAAAACTCCTTGAATAAGATGAAGAAGTCCAATGTCTATTAATAATATTTAGGTTATTAACTTAAGCACGTATACACATTTTTATCCCATAGAAAGTATCAACGTGGAAACATTAACTTCTCCATCTCGCGTCTGATGAGAGGACTTCATTCAGACCCCGCGCACGTCTCTCCCATCAGTGTCTCTGCCATCTCCGGGGCGCCCATCTGAATCATCTAGCATACTTTTCCAAGTACCTCATTTTTCCTTTCATCTCAGATGTTTGCAATTAAGCACTTTTTGATTCCACACATGAATGTGTTTCTGGAAATTGCTTCCTAGTCCAAGTGCGTATTTGTGTGACACAAGGACGGTTTGCTTTTCTTTTTTCTTTTTCTGATACGTGTAAATCACATGAGCTACAGAGTCACTACTCCTGTGCTGCTTTTTAAAGTGGTTCTTGACAGACCTGTGTCCAATAACACACAAGGCTTGGAGATGCGAGGTCCCCCCTCATGGGATAATTGCCAAATCTGTGCTAAGTCGTCTTTATTGCTTTGAAAAAAAAAAAAAACCCTCCGCTACCAATCCTGACATGTGCTCCCTCGATAAGCACCCAAGCTGGGACTGAATGAGGCTCTTTCAGCCTGAAGTGTCTTCCTGAGTCAAAACTGTGTTATTCAAAATAGGGAGAGAGCTGCATGAGATGAAAGGCATTTGAAAACCTGAAACACAAAGTCACTCCCATCTTCTGAGGAATGATTTAAAAAAGACAGTTCTTAAAGTGAGGCATATGTGATAAATATCATCTCGTAGTTGAAATCTGATCATCAGGATACACAGTGAGAACATGCCACAAAAATTCGAATTCAGATTTTTAACTATGCTCTGGAGGAAAGAAACAAAAAGAAGGTAACACCGCCACACTGCAGTAGCAACCCCCCAAGCCTTGAAAATAATTTAGACCTTTTTTCTAATGCTCCCAATACTATACGAATGTGGCAAGAGAAATAGTCTATTTTCCCCTATTAGAGTCCCCCCCAAAGGGATCTGCTGCCTCAGCAGTCACCAGGGAGAGCTTGAGAAGTCTGGAGAAGGAAGAGAGACCGCCCCTCCTCTCGGCCAGAGGGAGACCAGGCAGCACGGAGGCGGGGGACATCACGGTAAGCCCAACCATTCCCACTGACGTGCGTCCCCACCAGCCACTCCAATGACCAGGAGCGACACCAGAGCATCAGCATCCTTCCTTACAGATCCCGGCACGTCTCCCATCAAGAAACACGCTGCAAAAATACAACCGCTGAAGAGAAATCACAGGGAAGAGTTGCATTCTTCAGAGAAGGCCTGCGGAAGGGCTGTATTTCCAAGATGAGCTCGGTCAGCACAGCCGAGTCAGGGTGCGGCCAACAGAAGCATGTCCGGTGTCCCCAAACCTGCAGGGCATTCCCCCTCCGTCTGAAAATGGAGGGCATTGCTGGGCCACAGGTGCCTTTACACAAGGAGAAGAGGGCCATCTTGGCGGGCTCTCCCAGCAAGTGATGTCCTGTGCCTCATACATCTGCCAGGAGCATGGGAGTGTTCAGAGGTCACTCTGATCTAGGTTTTATTTTGCCAACCACTGGGGAGCCCCACCACTGCCAGCTTCTTAAATCTCTGTCCTAGTTAAATGTGAACTAACTGCTCCCATGCACACCCCGGGCTTGGAGAAGGGGGTCGGCCACAGGACCAGACCTGGCATTCCTCTCCAAGAAGCACTATTTTTTAGTTATTGCATACAATGTCGAGATATGACACCGTTCCGTCCATTTTTAACAGAGGTGATTAAGCAGGTGGGATCCAACGTGCCGGTCCACCGCCACAGAGTCCGTTAATGAACGGGAGGGGGAGGAACTGTTTGGACTTCCTCGTCCTGAAGCCTGAGTACCTGCACACCAACACATTAAAACCCTCCCAGCAAATGCTACCTGTTCAAGAGCTACGCTCTGAAAAAGAACGGACTATAGAGCCTGCTTCCAAAGTGTCTAAAAGTGCTGTTTCCAGACTGAGAAAATGAAGGTTATTCTGGAAGCACATGCATTTAAAGGGCCAATGTCAAAAGCGAGCGTTTAATCGACGAATACCTCTCATTAAAAAGCAGTAAGTGCGAAAATACATGCCAAGGACATGTGCGAGAACATTCCTTCTTTCCATTCGTTCTTGTCCTTCTGCAGCACACATCTAGCCTGTGCTGGTGTTCCCCAAGGAAGCATCCTAGCAGAAGCAGGAAGGTGAGACCAACAGGGACAAAGGTGTCCCGAATGCCCTCCGTGATTGAAACTCTGCTGTTCGATTCTTGGCCGTGACTCCCCCACCACCCAGTCACAGGTGCCTGTATTTGAATTTCCATAGTTACCCTCATCCCAAACTTAAAATTATAGACTTTTTCCCAGCTGCTTTTTAAATGCGACATTATAATTTTGAGGAGGCATCATACGTAATTACATTTAATAGACAGAGAATTGATGGAAACACTTAGCCAGAACAAAAAGCCCAGACCTAATTCTGTAAACATGCTATTGTACAGTAACCCCCAATGAGTTTGTTCTTAAACCTCCTAATTAATTTTTAATTAAAAAGCTCAAAGATGCTATTATACTTGTTGTTTTAAATGGAGGTCTCAGGCAAGTGGAAACGACTGAGTGCTGGAGACAAATATCTCCCATTAAAATCTGTGTTAATGAGAACGGCTGTGTTCGGGGTTTCCGAGATGGAAACAGAAACAGACGCCACCATTTAAGGGAGCCATTGGATGAAGGCTTCCTTCCCTCAGCTCGTAGAGATATGTGTACATGGAGGGTGATGGGTTTTGGTATACAAGCTGTCCAAACTTTTATTTAGACACATCCTTTTCCTACCCTTTCCAAAACCAAGCTAAATATAGCTTGCCTGTTCCATGGAGAATTGTATGTCACACTTTTGCAAGCCAAAGGCGGCTTCTGCTTCCGGAGATGCTCAGTCTCTCTCCTGTTCCAACGCCTTCCTGATGAGCCATGAAACCAGTCCCCTCTTCGCTCCCCGGGCAGACACTTCCAGCCTCCCCACCTCACCGTCTCCATTCCTCCTCCCGATCCAGCAGGAGCTCTGTGGTGATGCAGTCACGGAAACCTCGTTTCTCTGGCCACATGGGTGATGTCACCGGGGGAGAATTATTCATAGCACCACAAACAGCAAGGGTCTCTTTTCAACAACGCAACCTCTTTATAACAGAAGGGAAAGTGTTTCAGAAAGACCAACGGACTGCTTGCCTGTCCCTCAACCACGGTCAGGACGCCATCAGAGGGGTGCCCTCTGCCGGCCTGGCTGCGCAGGGAATGAGCCCCTTGGAGGGGGCTGTAACTCAGAAGTCGTGGTGCCATGCTCACCGGCTGTACTCTTTAACTAAAAGGGGAAGCTGCCGTGGCTGCCACTGCCATTGCTGTTTCTAAAATGCCCGTGTATCACTGTGCGTGTGACGGGTTTCCCCTCTTCTGGTTTTCCAAGGAAAGTTCCCAGTGCTAGCGAGCCACAAATTCTGGGCCAGGGTCCCTCATTAGGACGAACTGTTATCTCGCGTTTATGCTGTGTTCCCCCCTATGACCCAGGATTCCTCTTCCCTGGCCCTCCTGACATTTGGGGTGGACAGCTCTCTGCTGTGGGGCCGTTCTGTGCACCATAGCATGTTAAGCAGCATCCTTCGCGTCCCTACTACATTGCCAGCCCCCCCAACGTTGAGACAAGCAAAAATGTCTCCAAACATCGCCAGGTGTCTTCGGGGGAGGGGCAAAATCACCACCAGCCGGAAACGACTACTCCAGATTTAACAAAGGTGGACTCTCGGTTAAGGAAACCATCCAGAGAGAAGCGAGAGGATGAATACTGATGCGGCAGGGACGATTATTGACACAACGATTCACCATAAGGCTCTCGGATTTGCTCAGGCAATTAGGAGGAAGGCTTCGTGTTTGTTTGTTTACCTGAAGCAAGCCTGTGCGTGCATGTGTGTGTACGGAGGTACACCAGCGCATGTTTGTAGAGAGACTGGCAGGAAGTAACGGGTGTTGGGCAGCAAGAGATCCCTTCAGCTAAACATGGAGAGCTCATTTATGCCCAGCCTGCCAGGAGCACCCCCGTCTGTCTGGTTTTCTCAGAGAGCTGCTGAAATCCAGGACGGGAGCTGAGAGACCACATTAGAGTTCACCAGTGAGGCGACGCGGGATGCACGCGGGCGTGTCGTGTGGGACAGCGTGTGCCTGCACCTGCCTCGGGGGGCGCGGGCCGCAAACCACACAGACCGACCCGTGAACCCACACGGGCGCCCTCGAGTAGTTAAAAGGCTGAGGGCACATTCAGGAATTCCCCAAGAGGCGTGAGTTCTGTTCT